>NC_090936.1:1126874208-1127178982 GCF_040938575.1 Ambystoma mexicanum | reverse complement strand
ATGTCGCAGGCGTCAGCTTGAGCCGGGTGGGCTGGTGCCGGGCATGCTGGTGGGCATACTCCTCTTATGTGTACGTTTCTGAACCAGGGTATTTTGTCATCTGGTAAGTAGACGAACTCGTCTCGTGGTGGGTGCCTGGGTCGTGATCCTCTAGGCCATGGTCTGGATGAGATTGGGGGGAGGGTGTTGTCCCATTCTCCCACTTCAAGCCGGTGCAGGCCAGCAGGGAACATACATCCACTACTTTCGTACACTTTGCCCACTACTGCAAGTGTGCCAGTCTGCAGTCAGTCTGCAAAATGGCCTTGCTTTTGCTACTTGCTTATCTACATTCAACTAAATGTATGCACAAGTAAGTAAACAGCACAATCTTCGGATCTGTAAGAATGTCAGTGGTGGTTTGAAAGATACTGTGGCCGCGTAGGGCTACCTGAATAATTATCTTCGTGCTCCACATAATAAAACTCGTTTTTCAAAGCAATCTTCTATTTCAGAATGTAGTCATCAATGTAGGCAAATGGCGTTCCAGCAAGTGACCATACTTTGCCTTCGATCCACATATTGCTATATTAGAAGACTTACAATTATCCGTTTTTTGGCGAGACATATGTCATACAGTATGCTGCAGTGCAATGTCTGTGAAAACCTGTTGCCCATGTTCACAGATGCAGACATATAGCAGCGCCACTGCACAAGTTCTTTGTGAATAGTGTATCAGACGTTGGATGTATACATTAGATTTGGTATTGTACTGTTATTAGCAACCTGTATCCGGTTGCCTTATTGACAGGCAAAAAGCAGCCAATAAAGAGGATATTTGGGGTAAGTTAATCTCATGGGCTTCCATTCCCAATGTGTGTCCAAATCCCTGCCCATGCTTTATAATGCCTATTGTAATTGCCTGCTAGCAACATTATGTACACTGCTATAATGTTGAATTTTTGACAAACTTTACATTCACCATCCGATTTTTAAGGCCCCTCAAAAAGTGGAAAGGTGAAGTAGGAAAGCTTATGTTTTGGGGACTGATTTGTTTACATAACAGAGCGCTCTAAAATGCATTGGAAAAGTAAATTTGGGTTGAGACGTGGAAATCGATAGAACAATAGTGCCACATACACAACCTCATTTTTTAACAAGTGTAAAAACATTCCATGAACCTGGTTACGTAATGTCAGACAGTACTTTTCTTTCAACTCCCCTTAGTTTTTAATCAGAACGTTGAGGCTGATTCCTTGACATTTTGCACAGTCCAAAGTGACTTAGCACTGCTTAAAAATGACTTTCCACTGCTGACATGAACCCTGACTCACGGAACTGTGCAAAGTGTATTTTCAGTACAAAGTCGTTCAGTACAGCAAAAATAACCACGTGCACTGACGTTCAACTGTGCAAATATTCCATGATTCGGAACTTTGGTGTGTTGTAGTGTTTGTTCATTGTCACTCTCACTATTGTGACACTTTCTGCGACACTTTTCGCATGCTGTGTCCTGGTCAGTAACTCAGCAGGTAAGGGTTTGTACATGAGGTAGACATTACACTGCACATGTTTTGTTTCCCTTTAAAAGAAACATACACCACAAAAGTAAAATGACAACGGCAAACCAACAAAGCATGCTTTACTATGTGTTTTTTTTATCAATTTTGAATGCAATGCTTCCCAGCTCCAGGGCACCATAACAACGATTCTGTCTTTTAAATCAATTTCTTAAAATGGTTCCACATAGAATACAATGCCGTGCAAGTGTGCAACATTTGGTGCGCCAGATGGTTTGGACTCCAACACCCATATGCCCTAGCTGTCACTGTCAATGCAAAGAGATAATGGAATTTGTAGTCCAAAACATCGATGCATAAGTTGAAGACTCCTGTAGTAGCTTCGGCCACAAACATCCTGTGTATCTCAGAGCTGCCTGTCCCAGCTCCTCTGTGCATACTGTATGTTCAGAACTCCGAAACAGTGCTCTCTCTCAGTACAGCATCAGGGCCTTTCCACTCTTTCACTTGAAAGGAGCCCTGAGTTCGAGGGGAGTGGGGTACAGCAACTGTCCAATGTTGCCAGCCAACAGTCTCTTAACACAGCAATATATTTCTCTCAATATAACCTTTGTTGTAGGGCTTTAAATGTCTGGTTTGCAGCGCTCATCTTAGAAGCTGCATTTGCAGAAACTTTTGCGGCTGTCACTTCCCTTTGCGTATACAGAAGTGTTATTACCTCATTACATTTTCACACTGCCAGACTTTCCAAAAAGTATTTGGCAAGTGATGTCTCAATGGTAGGGACGGAATCAGGGCCTTTCCGCTCTTTCAGTGGAAAGTGCCCATTAGGCTTAGGGTGAGACGATAGGCAGTCTTTTCCTGCAATCTCTTCAAGGCCAAATGTCAAGTGGAGGTCCTTCCTGTGATGGTATAAGGTCAAAGGTCTTGTGCCATAATGTCCTGTGATGTCATGTTCTGTCATTTCATCAGGTGAAGGTAATGTGACATCATTTCCTGGTATGCCATCATTATACTAAGTACTGTTTCTGAAACGTTAAGAATCCTACTGATTTTTGGGCACAGTATATTGACATGTACATGCGATAGGCAACAGCCCTGTATTTTGCGGGACGTAGCGGCATAGTTGCTTTGCTACGATAATTTGTTAACAATGTCAGTAGACCTCTGAACATGCCAATTTGGCCTTCAACCCCTGCCTGTGCAAAAGCTTTTCTGCCCTGACCTCACACTTCTGTGTGATAATTGTACGCCAACACAGAAAGACAGTAGGGGAGCTCACTGAGAATTTGTGGCAATTGAACATGTTCCTCTGTGTAAAAAGAGGAATGCAATGGAAGCAGATGAACATCAATTGGGGCCAAAGGGGGCTATTAGCAGGGACTGTTGTCCCATAAGAAAAGTGCACTCAGAGTGAATGTAAGCAACAGTGGGACATGGTGCATGGCAAAAAAAAAGTATAATTTGCAGAGCAAAGTGTACATTTTTTCTCCAACAACAGTGTGGTCAGTACTGCTGTACCTTCCTTGGTGGATGGGGGGGGGGACAATAACAGCATACTGATTTGCATGAACATATTTCTGTTACCAATTGTGTAGCACAAGATTATGTGATTGTGAAGTGCTCCTTTTCTTGTACTGAGATATGTTTTCTTTTCAAACCATGTCTATAAGGCAACCATTGTGTACACATGTATGTGAAGTACACCTTCAATTGTATGTGGGTAGCTGTGTCCATCATCCATATTTTAAATGTGTGATGGTTAGGAACGTATTGGATGTCACAGTATCTTACTGCAGTATGTACTGTGTGTCCCTCGAGTTTGCAAATTACTAATGTGTTAAACACTGTGCCTCTAAAGACAACACTTTCCTTGACAAGAATAGTCTGAGGGTGCCAACCACATGTGGTATTAACCCATAGGTATATCATAATTTGTTTACTTATGTCCTATTTTCTTCTTCTTTTTGTTCCCTTTATTGTGTCAATGGTTGAAAATACTCCACCTTGCACAAATCTTACACACATTTTGCTCAAAAAGTATCCTTAATAAAGTCATTGCTGGAACCTACCTGTGAGCCTAAGGATCCTACATTACTTCACTGGCGACAAGTTGGTTTTCATGAAGACAAGAAGCAAACCTGCATGGCAAAAAGTTTAAGGTGACAAGTCTGCTGCGGGAGGGTGCAGTAAGAAGAGAGAGGAACCACTGCCCCCACAAGAAAGTCCCATCACCCAGGGCAAAGTAGAGTGGGAGTTGAAAAAAGTCCCAGGGGTAAACAAGCACGTGTCCCCAGTGCAAGACCCAGGCCTCTGCAGAAGGTGCAGGGCAAAGAAAGTTGAGGTGGCTGCATGCGCAGTAAGCGGGCGGTGCACCCAGGTGAAGGCCCAGAAGAAGAAAAGGGTGCCCCTAGATTACCCAGTTCTGAGAAAAGGGGAGGAAGTGTTGCTCTTATGGTGATCCTGAGAGAGGGAGGCCCGAACAGGGTTAAATCACAAGTGCCCAGAGTTTCCCCAGGGCTAGACGTTGGCTTTCAAGCCATAACTTTGTAGAAGGAAGGGACTGTGACCAGCAGCAAGGCACTACGGGTGGTGGGGCTGAAGAGCAAACAACCTTGGTACGAGTCGGTGATGCAGTTGTATATCCCCTTGAAGGTCAGCAGACCTGCTGTGGATGCATGCCTGCATTAGGGGTTGAGGATGAGTGCTGATTAAAATTAATGTGCATTTACCCAGTACTTCCTATCCAGCACTGCTGTTGTTGGAGCTCCAAATCACTCATTGGTAAATGCAGACATGGTGATGTCACGCAAGGGGCTGCAAGGATGGTGAATGTCTGGAATGATGTGGTCTATAGTGTGAGCGCTTTCTTCGGGACCGTTCGACTGGTACTGGATTTCGTGTATAAGGAAAGAACCTCATTGTGTCAAGGACACGTGAGAAGGTCACGTTTGAAAGAGGGAGTAAAGGCCGACTCAGTGAAGTTATTAGGTCTTTTAATGGGCCGCTCACCCTAGGGGCGGCGTCGCTGCGGATGTCCTCAAAGGGGAAAAAACTGCCCAATTGGGGATGCGAGGCAAAGAGAAGTCACTTAAAAAGTCTGGATCGCAGAAACGTAACATGGCTTCAAGGTACTGTGACTTGGGCTGACAGTAGCTCAGGAGTGATTGTACCCGTGCGGCATGCAGTGTGGGAAGAAAGCACCATTCCAATGAGTAACATGGGCTGATGTGTTGGTGAAGCGCCCAATACTAGTAGTGACATGTTTCGGTACATGGAACGTAGGATGGTTTCCAGGTTAGCAATGTGATCAATTATAGAGTTTTAGGCTTAGTGCTCTTTGAGAGCAATGGACTTTAGGCATGAAGTAAATTGTTCATGATGAGTTGATGAATTTTTGATGATAAGTGGTCAGAAGGGCAATCATGAGTGAGTAAGATACCATGAGGTAAAGCCCTCATTTCCTAGTTCTCTGATTCAATGTGAAGCCAGCATATGTCATCTCCTGGGACCCACGGGACGGTAACTTGGGTCCTGGTGACATTACCTGACCATTAATATCAGCCCAAATGGGGTGGGGGGATTATAAGCACTCCAACATGCATTTTCGAGGTGTTAGCAGCTGTTTCTCCACTTAAATTTAAAAATAAAAATAAAGAAATCTACCAAACAAAATACCCACACTTGATGTAGGGAAAAGGAAACTACATTGTCCCATCTCCCTTTCATTGGAGGCCATTCCTGCGGAGGGGATGGCCAGAAACAGCAAGTGTTCCTGCACCAGCGAGGGATAAGGCAGCGGCAGGTAAGTGGGAAAAGAGTGTGGGTGGGGAGGGCAATGTGTGGGGTACCACTTCTGAGTAGAGTCAAACGCAGGCAATTCCATGAAGTATAGCCTGCCTTACAAGCTTCCTGTTGACTGGGAGGTCCCCTGACACAGCCATATTGTATTTATGAAATGTAACTGCTCTGTGAAACATTTTGCCAAGAAGAACATTCTGTGCATTTTATTTATTGGGTTATTACATTGATATGCATGCTTCTTATTTTCCCAGTCCCCTGAGAGGTTTTGCTCAGTAAAGAACTAAACAATTGATTCATGTTGTTTAATGGAAAGGGTCCCATTTGAAAGTTTCTGGTTTGAAACAGGAGTAGTCAGAACAAAATGTGTTGCAGAACTCCAAATGCCTTTGAAATACATGGTTTATTTTATTACTTATAGAGCAAACCTAGCTTAAGGGATTTTTGTTCCTCTGGCAGGTATTGTTGAAAGAGCCATATTTCTAGCATTTTGCATAACTGGAGGATGGTAGGGGCATTTCAAGCTTGTAAAGAGATTGAGTTCCAGTTGGCCGGAGTGTAGCAGGAGGACTGCTTATGGGTCTTCTCTTTGCAGGATAGCTTTGACCCCCAACCTTTTGATACCTTCGCTACATGCGGTACAAGAGTCTCCAGTGGTGTGGAGTTTAGCCACTAAGTATGTTGGTGTTCCATTTGAGACTGCTTTGTAGGTGATACATGCAGTATTAATATGATCATGGCAGGGAGGGGGAACCAGTGAAGTGTGTGCAGTGTTGGAGAGATACAGCCTAATTTGTGGGCACCTGTAATGAGGCGAGCTGCAGCATGGTGTACTGATTTGAGGGGTCCAGGTGTGTGGTTAGAAGCCCAATAATCTCATTGTGTGAGATAACAAGGGTTTGGGTGAGTTAAGGGTTTGATTTTGTGGAGTGTGTGGATCTGTAGCAATGCGTTTTGTGCATTTTGTCCTATGTGTTTTTGGAAGGAAAGGCTAGTGTCAACAATGAAGCCCACAGATTTAGCTGAGTTTGACAGTTGAGGGGTGAATCCTTATAAGGACATGTCATCCAGCAATTGTTGCATGAGTTGTTGTTTGATTGAGGGACTGATGAGGATAAATTTGGTTTTGATCAGGTTCAGTTTAAGGTAAGCATTTGACATCCATGCATGGATAGTAACCAGGCATTCGCGGAGGCAAGCAATGTCCTGGGGCTACTGACCTTAAGGTAAAGATGAGAATCATCAGTGTACTAACGGTTGTTTATGTTTGGGCCATTTAGGAGAGTTCCCATGGGCTCCATGTATAGAATGAAGATGATTGGGGAGGCCATGGAACCTTGGGGTCCACGCAAGTTACTGGAAGTTTTGAAGGAGCCCATCTGTACGGCCTGTTGCCTATTGTATAAGTAGGATGCAAACCATTTTATGATGGTTCCGGGTGACCAGGGCAGTGTTCTTGCCACTGGGGATTTTAGACCATGGCCAACACATTATCTCAATATACAGGAAGGGACATAGGGAAATTTGATGATGGACACTGAACCAATATTAACTCTGCAATCCGGAGATGGCGGAGCAAATAACACAAGATTCAGAGGAGTATTACCAGCACAATGAGGGATCAGTAGGTAGATGAGGCAGTGTTGTGGGAGGTGTACAAAACAGTTGTACATGCAAAGTGTCAGCAGTGATAGTGTAGGTGAACTAGGTGCTTCAAGATGGCAGAGAGGGAGGTCGAGGTAGTGGAGGTGGAGGCAGACCATGCAGAATATTCGAGGGAGGGAGGAGAGTAGGAGGAAATTAGTTACAAGCATGTCCCGGCTCCGGCTTTTAGCTGCGGGGAGGCTTAAAGTGACCCCTGGGATAAGAAAGCCAGGATCTATGAGATGGGGAAAAGTGCGGAAGGATGCTGGTGCTATAAAGGAGGGACGAGGGGAACCAATGGGTCAGGGAGATTCGGACCGCCACTGGAAAAACACTGATGGAGACAAAGGTGATTGCTGAGGCCTTTGGACAATATTATCAGAATCTGTATGGGGAGAGAGGCGGAAGGGGATGGAGGAGATGGAGGTCTACCTGGCCACCATTGATCTGCCTAGGGTGGGGGCAGTGGAGAATCAGTCCCTATATTTAGAGCCCACTGAGGAGGAGATGCAGGTAGTGATATGGCAGCTGCAATCAGGGAAAACCCTCAGTCTCAATGACATTCCTATGGAATTGTGGAAGCAAGTAGGGCAAAAGGTGATAGCAGCAATGGGCTGTATGTTTCTTGATAGTCTGGTGTTGGGGCAGCTGCCGATAGACCTATGTCAGGCCACAATAGTGGTCATCCATAACAAGTGGAAACCCCCAGACATATGCAGTGCATGTAGACCAATTTCCTTGCTGAAGGGTGAAACTAAAATATTAGCGAAAGTGCTGGCCAACAGACTACTAACGGTCAATGATAGGTTCATCCATAGTGATCAATGTGGTTATCTGTCTGGGAGGGTCATGTGGATGAATTGTAGGAGGGTGCATTATGCCTTAGACATGGCAACAGATCAAATATTGCCTATTTTTAATCTTTCTTCTCGCACATTAACACCAGCAGAAACTTCTATCCTGAAATTGGGTTTATCTTTTGTTCCGACTCAGAACCCTAGTGCCATGTCACTAATCAGTGAAATCAAAGGTTTCTTACGAAAATTAAGACTGCGTTTCTTTTTTCATAATAATACGATCTCAAGTAAGCCTAATATTTCAGGTCTCTCTAGACCCTCGACCTTCACCCCCAACTCCAGTGATCTCCCCTCTGAGGTGACAATTTTTTGAAAAGCTTGTTCTTAAGGAAATAGAACAACTAATTCGACATCCTAGGAACCAACAGGGACCTAATTTGAAACTTTCTGAATTTCAGGCCATCCAGTCATTAGCTTCAGATCCGTCTATAGTCATCAAGGCGGCCGATAAAGGTGGGGGAATAGTGGTCTGGGAAGCTGGCAAATATGACAATGAAGTACTGCGACTTCTACAGACCCTTCGCCACTATATGAAAATTGCAAAAGATCCTTCAGAGATGATTAAACGTAAATATTTCAACTTACTGAGGAAGGTGGCCATGCAGGCTTCCTTTCTGAAAAGGAAGCTGAATTTATCAACTATTCGGAAGATCGCTTGCCTCTTTTTTACATCATGCCTAAAGTACATAAAGATATGGAGAACCCCCCGGGACGTCATATAGTCTCGGATGTGGTTCGCTACTTGAACTCATATCGAAATATATTGATTTTTTCATCAAACCCCTGGCAATGACAACCCCCACCTTTCTTTTAGATTCAAGAGATGTCATTAATTTGGTGGATTTTCACGCACAAATATTGGTTTCCCTTGATATTGAGGCACTCTGTACAAATATACCTCAAGATAGAGCTGTCGCTAGTCTAAAAACAATGCTAAATAGACGACCACTACCACATGCTGTCCCCACAGACTTCCTTTGTAGAGCAACCGAATTGGTTCTGAAGAATAGTTTTTTCAAATTTAAAGAGGATTTCTTTTTACAATGCAAGGGTACGGCTATGGGCTGTACTTTAGCCCCCATCTGGCCATTATTTTCATGGCTCTGCTTGAAGAAGAGAAGATTTTGGGGGTTCTCAACCCTTTCAGAGACCAAATCAAGATATATCGCGATGTATATCAACGATATATTTATTATTTGGGAGGGAACACAAACATCATTGGAGCTATTTGTTGAATGGCTCAATGGTATAGACTTAGACATTCATTTCACTTTTGAGTACTCAGTCTCCAGAATTGCGTTCTTGGATTTATCCATTTTTGTTGAAGAGGGCCAGCTACGCACAGAATTGCATAGAAAACCTACAGAAAGGAACACTACACTAAAATACCAAAGTCAACACCCTGCAAGTTTGCTCCGCAACTTGCCCTTTGGCATGTTTTTACGGTTACGCTGCAACTGCACGGACATCACCAACTTTGTAAAACATGCATCCATTTTAGAAAAAAGACTTTTGGAACGTGGGTACCCGGAAAAAATTGATAAAACATTCGAGAAAGAGAGCCCGATATGCTAATCGAGATCAGCTCCCATTACCTAAACGTGATATTAAAAAAAAGGAAGAGCTTGTGTGTGTTTCAACTTTCTGTCAACACAGTAATGTCATCAAAGGCATTATCTTAAAAAATTGGCGCATTCTTAATGCCTCTGACATTAGCTTGCCTAAACCATTGTTTGCTTTAAAAAAAAGCAGAAATTTGAAACAAAAGATGACCCGGGCAAGTAGGATGCCACTCAAGATTCCTATGATTCGAGACACTCACCTGAATCCAGGAGTAGGCCATGATCCATGCTCTTCGTGCATTGCCTGTACATTTTCAAATAAAACCATTTCCTTTAATGTGCAAAAGAAAAATTGGAGCCTCCCAACATTTACCACCTGTAGGAGCAAAAATTTTATTTATGCTATTCGTGCCCCTGCCAATTGTTGTACATTGGTAAAACCACTTGGGAGGTGAGCACCCGCATTAATGAACATCGTTCCAAAATTAAAATGCGGAACCTAAATGCGCCGATGGTAATTCACATTGTAGAGATGGGCCATACTGCAGAACAAATACAATGGTTCTGCATAGAAAAAGTGTATGCTCAGAATCAGACTCAATTGATAAAGAATTTGGACTATAAAGAAGAATTTTGGATTTTTAATTTAAAAACATGAACACAAGGTTTAAACACTGCAGAGCCATGGCACCATAACAATTAACATCATGAGTGCTTTAACTCTCAGAATATGTTCCTCCCTGATAGGGATTTATATCTGAGTAGTCGTGTAATTGTATACCTTTTGTATCTAAGTAAATTTAGGGCCCTACATTGGCTTTCTACCCTATTTAATTTCACAGGCATAGCAGGGGTTCATGGTAGGCCATCAATTTAGTGGCTACTCTATCCGTGTCACCTTCGCAGGTACTTTGATTTATCTGGATAAAAAGACACAAGTCTTTCTTCACTTCGGGTCGTCCACGCAATTGCACACATGACACTGGACCCGTTGGGAGATCACGTGACACGTTTTGGGATCACATGATCTCGGGGACGCTATATTTATCCAAAACGAAAGCAGCGCAGTGCTGCTGCACGCTTGCGTCCGCTCGAGTGCACCCATCCTGGGTCATTCAGCTGGTAGCGGTTTTAGGGTCCCCCCCCTTCGATATTGGACGAAAGGTAAGCGATACAAGCACGCACTCGCCCCCTTCCTTCTCCTTTTCTTCTGTGGCACTTTACAGCTTTGAAATACTAAATCAACCAAGCTGTGACTTTCTGTTGTTACAGGGACGTAAGACTCCCGCATAATTTAGTGCGAGACGCCGGTAGCCGGCTTTCCTATCCCCAGAGCAATTTGACCATCTTGACACCTTAGGTAAGCTCACATGGTGGGTTTATTCATACTAGATATGGGATTGATATGCATTTGTGCTAAATCATGTTAATAATCCAACAGGGTACCTTACTGTGAGCCCAGCACATTTTTTGTGTAGGAACCAGCCTATGGACACTGATTCAAATGAACAGTTGTTCCAGTCATGATAAGGGGAATGACGGAGTGTGTCTACTCCCTACTTACCATGGCAAGATCAGTGTCCATTCATAATATATATTTCTTAAACGAAGTTTTGGAATAGTGAGCTTAAAACATAGGAATGTCTATACATGATTTTTGGATATTCTATAACTATGTGGAAATGCATTCCATAGCAGTGACTCGCAGCTCACACAACCATTTTTTTGTTTTCCATTAACTGACAGCAAATATGAGAGAGTGTTCTATGCCTGGTTTTTCAATTATAGTTTTACATGCTAGCACTGTTTCTGTCCATGACCCAAGCCCAGTGGAGTTTAGGACACCAATGTTTAGGGGTAGCACTTTTCCTGTTAGACGCCTACGGTTTTTCTTTAAAGATCTATACTCTGGGTGACAGCAGGATATTATTGTCTTCATGTATTGGGTTTATACTTTCCATGTTTTTAGTATTGTGCATTTGGTTTTTACTATCCCATGTTTTCATCTATAGATTAGGGATTCATGAGTTTATGTTTCCTTCTTGTAGAATGTATTTATATCTCCTGAAGAAGACGTCACTATAATAGAGTACAAACGTCGAAACCGGTAGAGAGGAATTTGGGATGAGGTCGTGGTTGAAGATTCTTTGGACCCATCTCTTTTTGTCGGCCACTTTCATTATTTAGTGTGGCGATATTGATTTCACATTCTTTCTATTCATTGTTGTTCCGAATGAGTGAAGTGATGAGTGATGGATATATGTGGATGAATGATTGCACGTTTGAATAAAATGAATTGTATTTGATGTGTTCTTTAAAGTTCTTATCCTGCTATGTAATTTTTCGCAATAAGAGATGATTAAATCATGATTTAAGTCATACCAAAAGATGTATCAGGTTCAATAAATTCCCATGATACCCTTTTTCAAATTGTATCCTTTGGATGTATTTTTCCGCAATCAACAGATCTGGATGAGCCACATGCCCAGGGCTCAGAAAAACCATTTGATTTAGTGCACGGGGGTTTTCTTTGGGAAGTTATGAGCAAGACAGGCTTTGCCGTAAATACCAGAGCCCAGTGAAGCTGCTCTTTGCTAACCCTGTGACGAGAGTCAGGGTAAATGGGGTGTGCTCCAGGGAGTTTCTGTTACAGCGGGGGACCAGACAGTGGTGCCCACTTTCTCCACACTTGTTTCTATTGGCAGTGGAACCTATGGCAGCAAAGGTCCGGGTGGATCCTAGGATTAGGGGCTTCAGATGGCCGGGAGGTCAGGAGGACCGAGTGGCCCTCTATGCAGATGATATGTCAATCTGTTTGGGCACGCCCAGAGTGTCCGGCCCAGATGCACATGTTAGGAGAATTTGGGGAATATATTGGTCTGCGCATCATTTGGGACAAGTCAGAGCTACTGCCGGTGAAGGGGGGATGGAGGTGGTTCCGGTGGGGTGCCCCCTAGCTGTGGCTCAGGGGGCAATCAAATACCTGGAGATCACAATTGGTACAAACAAGCACTCCAGAATAACCATGATCCAATCTTAGTAATAGGCAAGGCGACAACCAGCATTGGACTTCCTTGCTGATCTCACTGCTAGGATGGGCCAACCATAGTTGCCAACATGGCCCATTCCAATCTGTAGGGGCTTATCCAATCCTGGTTTATTCTTTGCATTCTGGGGCTTGTAGTTCCACTTTTCCCTTTATAAAATGTGGATTACAAGTCCCAGAATGCAAGGAAAAATACCAGGGCTGGATCGGCACCTACAGATTTGAATGGGTCATATTGGCAACTATGGGGCCAACTTATTCAAGATGTTGACACCTCCAAGGTTGCTTTATGTTTTCCGAAAACATGGTTACGGTCCTTCCTAAGGTGTTCCATTCTATTGAGGGTCTGCAGATGGAGGCAGTGTTTGGTAAATCAGTTCCAAGAATTGTGCTGTCCACTCTGGTCAGTTCAGTGTGGGAGGGTGACTAGAATTCCCTAATGTCAAGAAATAGTACTGGGCATCCAAATTGATTGCTGTGAATAAGTGGCTTTATGAGGAAGGGGGGTCTTCACATATCCAGTTTCGAAGATAGGTGATGGGAAATCTCCCTCCGGCACTTATGCTATGCAGGCTCCGCCGGAGGGTCACCTTGCCACAGCCGGGCCGGCGTTCGATTGAAGCATGGTCCGCGGCTCTTAGTAAGATGGGCAGGAGTGGGGTGTTGATGATGGTGGCTCCTATCTGGGGTAATCCGGATCTCCCAGAGGTGGGGAAGAAGGGCTGCCAGGTAAATGAGTTGTGGCTGGCATTCAGAAGCTGAATCATATAATTGTCCAAAAACAACTAGCCCCCTTCGAAGGAAACCCACGGGCTGCACGCAAACGATTGCTTTACATACATATGTTTACAACATACAATAAGACACAAAGGCTGGGAGGTCCCTGAATGCTCCCCTTTGGAGGTCAACTTACTGGAGGGTAGGATTATGTGTAAGGTGGTCACCACACTCTATAAGGTAATAAATATATTTTCCACATCACCCCTGGGCAAACTGAGAGACAAATGGAGAGGGATGTGGGGGAATGGAAGAAGAAGACTAGGTGGGTGCCCTTGGGTCCCACAGGGAAGCAAGCATATGCAGCACATTGAGGCTCATCCAATCCACAATACTTCATATGACCTATTATACTAGGGCTAGTTTGCATGGGATGGGGAGAGCGGCGGACCCAAATTGCCTGAGGTGCGGCACAAAGGAGGGCACTTTCCTCCATATTATCTGAGCTTGCCCCAGGATAAAGCACTACTGGGAAGCTCTCAGGGATGCAGTATCGGGGGTCTTGGGGAGGCTGCTGCTGGATTGTCCAAAGTTATGCCTGTTGCATGTTTGGGAGGATGCAGATTTTTCATGCAAGGAGCAATGTCTGATCAAAACGGCACTGATGGTGGCTAAAAGGGATTTAGCGGCGGGTTGGTGGGCAGGTAGCCCCGAGGATGTCAACCTGGCAGGAAGGAATGGATTATTGCTGTGATCTAGAAGACAGAGCACATACAGATATGGGCTGCCCTCAAAATCACACCCAAATATGGGGTAAATGGCAAGATGCGAACTAAGGACTGGCTACCGAGGGGATGATAATTTGAATGCACAATGTCGGAAGGGGTGTTAAACCTGGTGATTGGGGAACATGCATGGAGGCGTTATGGGAAAGTGGGTTATTCAGGAGATCCAATAACAGAAGGTGGTCTGGAGCACGGGGCAGTCACTGTACTTTGATATGTCGATTTTCTGTGCACTTCTGTTACTTGTTTTGTAACTTTTTATTTAAAAACGTAATAAAAATGGTTTATATGCCGGGGCATGAAGGTGTAAACCATTTTTCAGTAATGAAAAGGGCATTGAGATCATTATTGGTTATGAGGTCAGCGATATCGGCAGCGTGTGCGGCTGCTGAGAAATCATAGACCATCATAACCGATCCGACGTAAATGGGGAAAAATAGGGCTATGCTTACTTTCTGATAGACAGATATAAATATCAAATAGGCTGTGCAATGGCTAGATCTGAAAAGCCTGGATTTATTAGGTAACAGTAATATTTGCTTGAATATGGCTAGTCTTTACCTGAACAATGCATTTTTTCGTGCTTAGTTGTCAGTCGTCTCCTAAACATCTGATCAAAGTTTGAAAATTAGCCATAAAAGGTAATCTTGTCTTGGGGCTTGTTCTACTGGAATAGCTTCAACTAGGGGATTGTGGTAAACAATCCTGTGGCAGGCCACAATTGCAGTGCTGCAAAGGAAAACCGCCTTGTGATCCACCCCTCTGAGATTGTGGCAAAGGGCAGGGGACCTTTGCAAGACTTAAAAAGGTATGATTAGTAGCCCCCATCTCAGCAATCATCAGACCCCAGGAGCTACCAATGCATTGTGAGGTTGCTTCCACATCCCTGTGCAGATTGTTGTATGTGGCAGGCACAGGATACATCTCCTCGTGGTGGATTAAGGAGGCCTCCCCGAGAAGGGCACATTAGATTTGTTTATTTATTTGTATTTATTGTCTGCTTGTTAAGCGCTTATACAATAAGAGAATACTATTTCACAGCGCCCAAAGGGCAGGGAGGAAGCAAGGGTGGGAAATACATAAAAAACTCAATATTTAAGAGCTGTGCAGGGAAAAGGGAGAGGGACAAACCTACTATGCCTTTTGAGTATTCAGAACGTGCAAGTGCAGCAAGGAACAGAGAAGAGCAGGTAAGTTCTGGGGAGTCCGAGCTCATGGGTGAGCTACAGATGAAATGCTAGAAATGTTGAGTGCTACACGGACTGGGCCAGCGGGAGGTCTAAGTGTGAACCTCCAGAGAGGAGGGTGTGTAGACGCAAGTGCTGTGGATAGAAAGGAGCTGGGCAGAAATGGTGTGGGAGGTTAGGGCCCTACCGGTGCATAAGTGCCCAGGACACTGATTCAGCTACTGTGGGATTAGCAGAGTAGAGAAGAAGGGAAGGAGGAGGAAAAGAGGAAAAATCTTATGGAGCTTCCAGAATTTGAGAAGATCCTGTGTTCCAAGGTACCAAGAGTATTGTGGAGCCTTTGTATGAGGATGGAATGGTTGACTGTGTCAAAGGCAGAGGAGAGATCGAGAAGGATAAGGACAGCTGCGGAGTTTGAGTCCAGAGATGCAAGCAGTTCTTCACAGGTGTTCAGAAGAGCAGTTTCCGTGCCTCTGGAGGCTCAGAATCCAGATTGATGGTCGTAGAAACCACCAACAAGTTCAGTGTGTGAGTTGAGTTCGGGCTAGGCCAGCTTCTCAAGCTGCTTCCCCAAGAAGGGAATGATGGAAATAGGGTGGTAGCTGGCAGGGCAAGCAGGGTCGGAGGATGTTTTTTTACAGGGGTGGGCGCACAAGGGAGTGCTTAAAGGGGAGGGGAAATATCCAGTGACAAAAGACTGATTGCTGAAATCAGCGAGAGCAGGGTCAAGAGAGCCAATGTTAGCCTTGATGGTCCTGGATGAGCAAGAGGAGACCTCCTTAGAAGAGACTGTCATTGAGCGGACAACTCTGTAACTTCTTCAGATGTGACAGGGGAGGAGGGAGGATGGAGTGGAGGTGAAGGGGTGTGGGATGGGTTTCGAGGGAGTGTAGAAAGGGTGGTCAGGATGTCCTGAGTTTTGGTGGCTAAGTGTGAGACCAGTACATTGCAGAGGGCCTGGGAAGGAGAAGGGGAGGAGAAGACTGCAGAAGGGTTGGCTTGCATTTTGAGTTGAATCCGTCCTTTGATCAGGAGCCAGCAGAGTGTTTCCCTGGGTTAGGGAATTATTTTTGTATCTTTGAAGTGTCAAAAGTCACTTTCCCATTTCACCACGGGTGTCATATGTTAACATTGTATAAAGAAGAGGTCCCAAAAAGAACTAATTTAAATAGATGTTTCCAAATGTACAAGGCATATACAGGCTACATTTCCATGAGAAGGGCAATCACCCATATCACATGTATGGGGAGAACACATCCTCAGCATGTACCAACATCTATCAACATATCAGGAGGAAAGTTCCGGGGCAATGCGCTCGTTGACGCAGAGCAACACAGGTTCGATCCTCAGGTCAGCGCTTAGAAACTTCTGGGTATTAAGCATGTTAAAAACAACCAATTATAATAATTATTTTAATAATGTGTTATTTTATTGTTATGTAAACCATTCACCACTGATATTTTCATGGTCTCCAGGTGTACAGCAGATCTGAAAAGGAAGGGGTTTGGGATGGGTTAGTTAATAGGATTTAGAGGGAAACACGCAAGAGATCGTTGATGTGCTGTTGGTGGGTTCAGTTGGGAAAACCGGTCACTGTGTGCTTGTATGATTTTAACTGATCAACATCTGTGTGGTGTTTGGTGGGTGGGTGCATTTGGCTGTTTTATGTGTGGGTTGGGTGCTGTGGGGAGTAAGTAGAATGCGTGTGGTTTGCTGATTCTTTTGTGGCAACTGTATGTGTCATTTTTCTTCAGTGTTGGGTGGTGGCTATGCAGAGTAATAGAGAATTTTAGTAGGGTTAGTCAGAGTTTGTCTGGGTCTTTTTCTGTGCATTGAGTTGATCCATGGTGTTATTCTTATTCTATTAAGTTTGAGTTTGAGTTTTTTTTTCCTCTTTGGAAAATGCAGTTTCGTAGCATCTTATTGGGTTCATGTTCCCTCTTTAGCTTGAGTTAAACAGCTGTGTTTTTAGCAGCTTCCTGAATTGTAGGTGATCTTATGTTATTCTTATTTCTTTTGGGAGTGATTTCAAAGTCTCACCGCTATGCAGGTGAATGCTGATCCTCCAAATTTGTGTTTTGAGTATTTTTTCACTCGAAAGCGAATGTTCTTGCTTTTTGCCACATTAAATAATTTTGTCATCATATTAAAAGTGTTTCTCAGACTTAATAATCAGGAACCTGTTATTTTTTTACTGTCAAACATAAGGTGACATTGTTTTTCTTTTGTTTTACATGAAATTCACAGAGTGCACATTGTAAGCATTTAGCCATTATTTTGAGGAAGTGATAATGAAATCAATCAGAGTTAAACATGTTTCCTCGAGATGATCCAAGCCAGATGCCAAAATCTGCGTGTTCTAGGTCCCGGGACGTCATTTAGGGGTCGTCAGAGGTCGCAACTGCGACCTCTGAGTTCACCCTTGAGAACTCTGTGGTCTCCCTTGCGACCTCTAAAAAATAAAATTAAAATTAAAAAACTGATTTTTTTTTTTTTTTTTGTAATGCAAGTTCCTGGGCTGTGGCCAGCACCATGTGGCTCTTTACTTCTGGAGTGACTGGCTTTCTTGTTCAGGACCCGTAAAATAAGAACACGAGTGCCACAACTCTAACTATTTCAGCACTGACCTTAAATAACAAACAATGGGAATACCAAATAATGTGTCTTTCTGGAATTCTATACAATAATTGCTAGACTCATTAAAGGTTTATCCAAAGGTTTATTTCAGGCAACCTTCAGGGGCTGAATCACTGATTTAGTCTGTTCTTAAACGCTGCAATTTACCCCTTTCATCCTTCTGAGGTCGATAAATGAGTACCAACACAGGTTGGGTGATATTGGGTGTATATTTTTTCTATATAAAGCGCGTAAGCGCAAGTGCTATATAATAACACATCATTATCATTTGGTCATGGAGGTCTGCTTGCATTCACAGTAATTTGATAAAATGGGCCTATACACACTGATCTTAAAGATACATATGGCGATCTATTCTTGTATGAAATGTACATCACATTATAGTGTTATTGTAACCATATGTTTCGTAGTGTACAATGCTATGTGATGCCACTTCCTGTTTTGTCAACATGTGAAAGGTTCTGTTCCATTGCTTCCCACGATATCACTTCGGGGTGGGGTCAAGGGTTGTGTGATGTCACTTCCGCTACCCCAGGCATTTTGGTGAAATGACGTCCCTGTGTAGGTCTGGGTAAAGAACCCTTTTTTCTGCTCCTTTTCCAGCATTAGGGAAGTGGTTGCTGTTGTTTGGCCTTCACAGCCAATCTGGCGCTTTCTGGTAATGCCCTAAGAAAATGCACGATCGTACTGAAAACCCGTGTCCAACATGGTTGCGTGTCACGATTCCGAGGCTAAAACGGTCTCTGTAAACAGCACACTTTATACAGTACAATGCCACTAGATTAAACTGTATCTTAAGCTCAACTGGCAGCCAGCGCTTTCCGCGGAGAGCAGGTGTTACGTGCTTTCAGCTTCCATTGTGCCTATCCGCACGCGCGCAGTCACTTTCCGCAGGAGTCATTTTCCGATCAAATGAAGTGGGAGCTCGAGACATGGAGTCAAAAGCCTCTCCTTGCTTTGCACCTGGTTTGCCTGGGGTTTAAATCTGCAGCGCGCAGGATGGGGCCTGCATCAAGCTTTCGGCATCTGCAAATCGCTTATTTAAAAATATCACTTCCGTCGAAGGCATCCGCAGTTTCCTTTCTCGCCTCCTCAGTTTCCATTCTGTTCTGGAATAGAACAGTTATACATGTCGGCGTCCTGTGGCTAGCAGGTATTTGCAATTCTCTAGGCGGATGATAGCACAAAGATGGAGTCTTACAGTAAGAAGAGTAATACCTTTATACACATAATATGCTGACACTTACTATCCACCCAAGCAAACAGATGTTTCAGCACCTGGGCAATTCTGCTGTACATATCGGTGTTGTATATAGATTCCATACAATACATGGTAACCCAAACGTCATAACTCCTCACTCTGAGATCACTGCTGTGAAATATGAAAGTCCTGTTTCATTTTGGTGATGTCACGCACCGCACACCTACCTTACTCCCTTGCTGGTCGCGTCCTTCCACACGTCACTCCCTGCTGAGTCATCACCAGCGCTGGCCTATGGATAGATTTTCCCGGGTCTGGGAAAAATACATCTCCCATATCTAAAAAAAAATAAAAATACATTTGTAGACATTGAGCGGTTTAGTGTTCACAAACTTTAGGATCAGGATCGAGGCAATTGGACATAAGACCACTTTAACGTTGGATCAGGATGCCAGTCAAATCGCTTGTTAGGATTGTACCTTGCAGCTGTGAGGAAATGGCATCTGGCAAGGGTGTAGAACCCTTGGGATTTTTGATTTGTATTAATTAGATGATGCAGGTAATTCCATCCCTGAAAGGGCAATCTGCTGATCATATTCCTATTTCAGAAGCTCCATGTCAAAAGCATAATATATACTTGTGCCATTCTGCATCAGTAGCCTGATCTGCAGCGCCTTCTCTAGAGTGGCACATAGCAGGTTCAGAGGTCACAGGTGCCCATTTGCCAGCTACAGTGATAACCAAGTCCCTGTGAAGCAGGGACTGAATGTTTAATATATGCAGCCTGGTTCCAAAAACTTCCTAACTTTGAGTTTGCCGTCTTGGTGGCATGTAGAACTTTAAACGTAAGCCATACCTGAGTTTAAGGGAAGGTGGCCAGCATCTCTTACACGTGTCCAAGCCACATCAATTTGATATCACACATGTGGTATCCTTGTGAGCTCAGTTCAGCTATGATAGGGTTTTGTGTATTCTCCCCCAGAAAGGCTGTCCTTGCTGCTCCTAACAAGACTGTCGCCTTGGGGGTTGGTTCTCTTTGTCAGTTTGTGAGGGCCACTAACACCCTAACCAGAGAGACAGCCCTCCCCAGGAAGCTGTCCTTGGAATAGGAAACAAAGGGCAAACACATTTGCAAAAAAAGGCTTAGCCTCACACCAGGCTGCTGCAAACCAAAATGCCCTTTGATCATATTGAGAAGTGAAGGGCGAGGTTAGTGTACACAGAGGGAGATTTTTACGTTGCACCATTGTGTCTCTCTCGGCCTATCTTTCCTTTCCATCTCCACCACTTAACTTTAGCACTAAGCACTTTGGGGGCGATGTCTGAAGGCAATGGCCACTTGTTCTAAGAACAGAGATTGGATGTCAGCTTTAGTCCAACCACCTGTGATTGTTTGTCTTTAATGAAGGGATCACCCACTTCTTTATTGTTTCACTATTGAACACACACCTGAGGAAGAATGCCTCAGAGCTCTGTTGGGAAAGTTGATCTTTCCAATGCCCTCTGCCTGTGAGATGAAGATTCAGTGTCAAAGGTAGAGGGACTCTCCCCTAAACATCCCCAGGGACCAATGGGGGTGAACTTAAGTTGGGACAGTATCTGCCTCTCTACAAGCCACATTAGTAACTAGGAGCCCATCGTGTTGAAGAACCCCTGCATTTGTGTGCCAGCCTCACACTTTTTTGTGATCCCAAGAGCAAGGACCAATGTGCTAGGTTGGAATTCAGAGCACCCTGTGAGCCATAACAGCCAGGATCCCTGTTTTCACTGCACTTTATTTCCCAGGTTGACCACTTTTCAACCAAAGGACTTACTCAAACAAACTCTTCGAACCAGCATGCTTGCATCTTGAACAAGATTGACACTGCATCTTATCTCACTGAGTCCATGACCTACTCTGCTCGAATCAACTGCTCATCGCCAGACCCCGACTTGAACCGCTGGAGTGTCACTCATCAAATTGAACTAACAGTTACACAGTGTCTCAACCCCGCCCCTCCTCAAACGGCCATTTCATCAAATGCACACTGGGATATCAGGATCACCACTTTGAAAGATCGCAGACCTTTGACTTGAACCATAGGCAAGTCACTTGCCAACCCTACCCAAAGGTTACCACGTCTTGAACCGGCTGGACCCTGAACCGATCCTGGTGAGCGCTGTAACCTGCCTCACTAGAATGGTGCAGTTGAAGCATTCTGAGTAACTCAATTCAGCCCGACTAAATGCCAGCTTGCCATTTGGATCAACACAATTCACTGCACTAACCACTCTCACAACAGCATGCATGCTGTAGAACCACAAAGAACCAAACCAAGTTATTTTTGACTTCTAACTGCCCCCTTAGTTTGTTTTGGGCACTAGAGACTGGTTATGTCACTTTGATCCCTTTTGCATCTAAGAACATATCCTTTTAAATAACATTATGGCTATTCCTTCCCACTCACCCCTGATTCATGACCCATAGTAAAGCATCTTGTTATATTTGCTTATTCGGTGGTCTTTCCGCAGGGGCGGGGGCGTTTGTGTAGTGCTTTCTATTTAGTTATCCTTATATATTTTGTGTTTAATTAACATATATACATTTTTGTAGAACCTTAATTAGACATTTCTTTATTTTGGTCTGTTAGTCTTCGTTGTTTGGGTTGCTACTGAATCACATTCAAAACCCTCTTGGGAATATAGCTTTCCCTCGGCATACATTACCTGTATCTCACAACCGTGCCTCTTTTACCTTTATGATTGCATTGGCTCTTGGTTTGTAGAAGTGTGAGGGCTCTGCTCTTCCTTGAACTCCTGCAGCAAATAAGTCAATTAGTCACAGCAGCACATATTTAAATATAGCTAGGTGGCTTGAAAACCTGGTCACGTTTCATACTTTGCCAGTAAGAATATAGGAAATGCCCCACTCTCGAGTTACTTTCCAAGTGGTCATGATTAATCTACAGAGAAGGAAATGGGTATGGGCGGAGGGTTAGAAGCCCTGATCCTCCCTCGCACCCCACCACCAGTTGATAGTGGGATCCCAAAGTAATTAATTTCAATTTCTAGCACTGCTCCTCACAGAAACGCAGGTCATGCTGAAACTTGAGGTGACGACCCTCTTAGAAGAAAGATCCCCATCTTTCCTCTTGAGGGTCACAAAAAGACATGAAAGACACGTTTGCACAACATACAATTGTACATTTGTAACTGTGACTCTGAATCGCTGTTTATCAGATGCAACTCTGAAACCTTAGGTGGAATATTTCCCAATAGATGACAGCCACACACATACAATCCTATATATGGTATCCGGCTATATTTTCGAAAACATATTTTGGAAATACCATTTTGTCGAAAACAATTTGGCAACATTTTTTTTTCGAATGTTTTCTTTTTTATTTTATATGTTTTTTTTGTTTCGTAAGTAAAAGAAAAGTGTCAATAAAAAAAACAGGGTTTCGGGGGGAACCCCCCCATTTAAAAAATAAAATAAAATAAAAAAACATTCTAATTGGTTTTTTTTCCGCAATTTTGTGCCGACAAAATGGCATTTCGAAAATATGGCATTCGAAAAAAGTCACTATAAACCCCTATATATATTGCTACGGCAAGTTGTTCTTATCAATGTTATCTGACCACTTGGCGATCAAAGTTATCCTTACAAGGAACAGCCAATTTGACTTTGAGGTTATAGATCTGTTTTAAAAATTCCACTTTTCCTTCATGAATATAATGATCATAAATAAGGATGAAGATATTTTTTTAGCAATTAGAAAGCATATCTACAGACATAAAACATTTGTTTTATGGTACAGATATTTGTTTGCACACATAAAATAATAGCCGAACGGGAATGTCTCTACCAATTTCTTTCTCATGATGATACCCAGCCCAGCACATGTTATGATATGTTATGTTTATTAAGTTTATATAGCGCTTTAATCCAAAGCGATTTACAGAATAACAACAAGGTACAATAATAAAAGAAGAATATTTACAATCATGAAACAAACCAGTGATACAATATGTAGAACAATTTACTTAGAAGGAGGGGAAGAGGGGAAGGGGCAAGGGAGGGGAGAGGAGGTGGGTAAAGGAGGGTTTCAATGTCCGATGGACAGCAAGGGAGTCTTCTGAAAAAGTTGAAGGTCATTTCTTTCCCCGTTTGTCCAGTTTGGTCCATTTTAATGGTCGTAGTTGCAAACAGGTGATGAGAGGTGAATAGGAGAGGGAAGGGCAAATATTATATTTGGGTATAAAGTGGATCTATGAATCATAAACACACTGAAACGCTGTGGTGCATTATTCAGGTGGTTAGAGCCCACCCAAGAGGTGAAGACAGAGATAAAGCACTCACAAGGGTGGAGCAACAATTGATCTGTTGTTTGGACTCAGTGGACATTGTTTTGAATAAACACATTGAATTTTCAACTTTGATGTTCTAATGCAGTTATCCATACTTCAAGTTGGACTTTCTTTACTATGAAATCTCATGCTGTAGCTATATGTAGATCATGGGTGCTATCGACTCCAGAAATGGATAGGACGACCTATGCACTGATAAATTACAGTTTTTGAATTCCCACATTTGTTTGTGCTTAACAGTGCTACTTTGTACATTGAACAGTATACTTTAGAATCTATCCCGTTGTGCACTTTTAGGAAGGAGTGGCATCCATGTAGAGAATGGTGATTTGTTTAACTCCATAAAATGAGGGAGTAGTGAGTGACTGTTAGGCAGAATCACATGCAGTAACCTTTGGGGACACTACCTGCAATTAAGACTACAAGTGTCAGTACAATTTCACCTTTGGTACAAGCCTGTACTACACAGTTATGTGGTAGCAGTGTCTGAGCAGCCAGACTTATCTCAAGAGTTGAGTCAGAAGTAGAACAAGTTACACAAAGGACCAACAAATACAGTGATTCAAATACACACATACTCAAGGTTTCTTGGTAAAAGAATATACATTTATTTACACAGTCAGTTTGAAAACATTACACTAGCAAGAGCAGCTCAATATCACACACTAATGTACTAAAAATACACAACCAATACGTTACTGAACAAGTTCAGCTCCCCTGAAATACAAGCAAAATGGATGGCACTTCAGATACTTTAAAAAGGGGTAAAAGCCAAGGTTATAAGAATCAATTTCACAAATGATTGCATAAGCAGGGCAAAGAGTTTCAGTGAAATACAACTAGCAATTCAGTTCCTAGGCCTGGGCCAAAGTCAATGGTTCAGAGTCTTTGTATAGGATAGCACAGTCCAGGTGGTAAACGGTTAAGTCTTTGCCATGGATTTTAGAAGAATTTGGCTAGACAAAAAGTTAGACAAATGTTTAGGGAAGGACAAGCCTTCGAAGTTGGGAAAGTTCCACAAACTTTCGCAATGGCCAAAGAGATTTCTGGACCGCATTTGCACAGTACCTTGTAAGTGAAGAAGAGCTGTAGCTGAGCTTCCTGGCAGTTAGAGCAGATCTCGCTGTTCCTGAGGTTCAGTCGTGGAGACAAGAAGGAGGACATCGTGAGGTTCCTGCACTGCCCAGGGATGAGGCCACAAGCTTAGCAAAACATTGGTTTAAGGTGTGAGTGCCTTAAAGATCACAAACTGGTATCCTTCCAACTGGCTATCTGGTTTTCCACAGCACTCTGCAGAAAATACGACCAGGAAGGGACAGTGTCCAGGCAGTTTACGAGTTGGTTATTCCCACCAAAACTCAAGGGAAGAAGTTAACCTTGAAGGCCTTCTCTGTCGATGGAGTTTCAGGCAATTCGGACCTGCAGCAGGGCTTGACCGGTCGTCCAGGAGTTGCAGCAGTCCTCTTCCTTCAGCTCGTCTTCGGTTCTTTCATTCCAGTGGTCGACTCTGCTTTCCAAGTCCCAGAGACCTGCTTTTAAACAGTTTTCTCCCTTTCATTCCAGCCTGGCTGTCACTCACACAGCAGGGTGGCAGTCCTTCCCGGACAGCCAGCAGGCCAATCATGCCAAAGGGCATTCAGGTCTCCTAGGAGACTAAGCACAGGGAGTTTCGGGCACCTCCCTCACATCCTGTCCACCCCAGACTCCCCGGCGCCAGAGGAGTGCTTCAGTGCTGAAGGCCGCCAAAGGACAATGAACAAAGGGACCAAACCTGGTTTGGCGCATAGAGACAGACACAAGAAGGACCTTTCCTAAAGGAAATGGCAAAAAAAGTTGACCGGAGTCTGTTTTTACAGATATATCCTTGGCTCCATATTGAAAAACATGGCTGACCCGATTTTTAGCTACCGTTGTTCGCGGTCGGGAAAAATCATGGTAGTTTGATCTAAACCACTGCCACCAGCCATTTAACGTAGGCAAGGGTAACATTTGACTGTTATATGAGTGTTTTTTACTCAGGGGAATCTAGGCAACCCCTCCAGCACTCTATAGGAACATAGTGTGTGCTGGGCCTGTAAATTTAAAGAGAGTAGTAAAGTCAATTTAACTTTACATGCTCTAGGAGACAGTAGTCAGTCCCAGAGAAGGCATTTAAGCCTTGGGAAGTCTGAAAGACAGCCCTGTGTCACTGCAATGAAGGTGAAGTAGGAGAATGGAAGAACAAGCTCCCGCCCTTCCCCTCTCCCGCTTGGCCTAGAGGATCACGGCCTAGGCACCCGCCACGAGAGGAGTTTGCCTATCTACCAGACGACCAAATACCCTGGTACAGGAACATACGGATGTGCCCACCTACCTGCCCAGCAGCCCGCCCTGCCCATGCCGACACCTGCGGCATGGATCAACTCGACTAAACCTACACGTCGTTAGAGATGCCATGACGACCTAGCCAACGGTCAGCACACCTGTGCACTCATGCACACCGGACACTCCCACACCAATCCACACGAAGAACATACTCAGTGCTATGACATAGGCGACAGACATACCCACGGACGTGCAACTTTATTATTTTCCACATAGGCTCTCAAAATGCAGAAACGCAAGACGCATAATGAACTTATCTAAAAAGGCTTGCTCACGCTTCTTCTAAGAACCATGTACCATAATAAAGAATATAACGGAGACACGATACTGAGGATAGAGCAATATGATACAGTAACCTAAAGAGCTCTGCATCAAACGGTTCCACCTATGCACCAGGCCCAAGTAGGCCGCAAGCAAAAGTTTCCATGAACATTGAATGAGCGAGAGCCCGGTTGCTGATCCTGCAGAATGAGCCCGGCGAAAGCACACCGCCAAGGGCACGATGTTGCAATCTCGCACGCTGCAAGCCAACGCCAAGGTCGCACCTGCAAGATAAACCAGGCACACAGTGGGAAAAACAATATTAATTGTGCTGAATTCGGCCTCAAACACGGTCTCACCTCACGTGACAAAGCCAAACCTGACAGGATGCCAAGCCCAGGAGGAAGGAGACGCCTGAATCCCACGTTTCAAGACACAGGCAGATACAATTAAAAGACTCATTGAACATCTGCAGCAGTGGGAGTAGTCGACCTCCCAACATATGAATAAATCCTCACATTGTTTACACCTACTCATAGTAAAAACATTGTTGCAAATGACAGGTGCACCGCGAGCTGGGAACAGCGATAGTCCCAGACTGGGAGGCTCGCGAGTGGACCAATCAGAACATGGGGCTCTTATCATTGACGCCATTAACATTGACCAATCCTCAGAGTTCTTCATGTAACAATTTTCATGTATCAAATTGAAGGGACAGCCCAAGTATATCACCTGACTAACCCTCAACCACTAATACCGTTCTCTATATGTATGCTATACTAACCCTACCACTCGAGTAACCAATCCAGAGTGGAAATAGGTTTTTGCTAAACTTTGTAAGATGACGCAAGTAGCGCGTCATACTAAGGTAAAAAGGGCCTGCGAGCCCCACGATTGTGTGTGTGTCAGGACAGACGCGTACGATCCTTGACCCATCCCTGCCGTTTTGTCTAATAAACAGCAGAGTCACCTTGCTTCTTGCGTGTGTCTCATACTCTATCTCTTTTGGGATATACGGGAGGAGTTGGGGCCTCCCTGCCCGGAGGTCTACGGACGGCCCGGCCGACCCCGGCGGAATTTCCCCCCCACAAAGGTGCTGTGTGACACACAGAAAAAGATGATGCCTATGGAGTTGTTTTAAAACTCTATAACCAAAGAACACAAAAGGAAAACACACATCAAAATACATGGAAGAGTGGGAAAGAAAAAGGCTCACGCTCTTCCCAGGTACAAAATCTAATCCTAGAAATCCAGCAAAGTTGCTAGGGGTCTCAAAAGGTAAGGGAAATTAGCACAGGTTGAGGATTCTCCCTAACAGTTGAATTTTTGGTTACTTTACACCAAAACCCCTGCCTTTCCTTTTTTTATAATTATATACGATCCTAAGGGCGGGAATGGTTTCAAAGTCTGGTAAATTCTAATTAAAAATCGAAGAATCGCGAGTGAATATAGTCGAGCTGCACTAGGTTGTGCCGGTGTGTTTCTTGCAGAGTCATTAAGGATGTAGACTAGATTTTGGTTGTCCGGCAGGTGCTGGTGCAGTATACAGCCTTTTTCAATATGGCCGACACCAAAAATGAGGCATTTTAGTGGGACGTGCACTCGATTACAAGAGATGTGTCATTGCTCGGGGGCCAATAATGCTGTGTAATAAATAAGAACAGACACAGCAGGATGTCTGTTCTGTTGAGGGCAGCAACATACTGCTGACCCATACGCCAGTGGCATTTTTTGTATTTCCGGTAAGCATGTGAGGCTGGGTAAATGTTTTGAGATATCCCTGTAAATTTAGTGGTTGACCGCGCCACTGCAGGTTGATAAACACAGCAGTGTTTTCAGTTGTTGTTGCAGTGTTGGGTGAATAGTCCACTTAAATGTGGTTGTGGTGTCACACAGTGTTGTGAAATTGTTCTGTGCATGTGCATTAATCTTACATGCCTAGGCATCCACACACATCAAGTTACAATTAACCCATTTGGGGTTTCTTTCTCTGTTTGTATAAGGTCTCACACTTTGGGACCATATATGTTGGGCAGGTTAGCTGCTTTGTGATGACGACATGATTGCAGTCATTGTGGAGATCCTGCCATTCCTTGTTTCATCTTAAACGATCTGGTAGGCATATGTCTTTTGCATATAAAGGATTAGGAATGATAGGATCTATATGCTGTTAGGGGCAATGTTTTGAATTGTGTGCCTAAGTGTACAGATGTCACGTTACTAAGAAGTGTGTTGTTTGTGTTCCATTATATTTACACATATTTGGTACAGGTAACCATCCTAGCAGCCATAGAAGTAGTGAATGGCAGGGATGACACCAATTTTCACCCGTGGCTACCCAGGTTAGTAGTGTGCTCTCCTGACCCTCCTGGGCCCTGTGCTTGTATTTTTCTTTGTTGAGGTCCACCCAGGGCTGCGTTAGGTGCTGTGTCTCCCCGAACCCTTCCTTGTGTTATTCCCTCACCTTCCCTCCTCCTGCTTCCCACCCCTACCCTGATTGGGTCATTCACAGGTCTTTACTATCATCACAGGGCAGCCCTCTGCCCAGCAGCCCCTGCAGCAAAGGGCCCCCAGGCTAAGAGCGGGTCGCTTTAGGCCACTCCAGGTCGTGTCTGCAGTTGTCCGCAAGGGACGCCAGTTGCCATTCATCAGCCTGGTCAATGATGCAGGTCTCCCTGCCTACCCCCTCTACCTAGCAGACTCACAAACGTAAATAGGTTTTTGTCTTTTTCTCCTGTCTATTTAAAATTACATCAAATCAAAATTTAAAATCGCACTGTGAAACCTAGGCCTTTCTCCCTCTATTCAGGTTTCTCAAAATGTGTTGTGTTTTCTCCTGTTATAATATGCACTGTCTCAGTATTTAAAAGTGCACTGTGAAACCTAGGCCTTTCTCCCTCTATTGTCTCTATTTTCTGTCCTATTGTTCAACTTGCTTGACTCTAGCAATCTTCTGCCTACTCAAGGGTCCTTCTCCTGTTTTCTCCCTTCCACCTCTCCCACCTACTCTATGGTGCTCTCCGTCTCTTCTATCTTTTCTAACCACTTCTCTATTGACTATCCTGCTCTCCTCACTAAATCTGGTAGGAAGAAGTTTAAAAAGGACATCAAGGTCTCCAAACCAGGCCTCTCTATCGCTGACACCTACACCAGTTCCTCCTCCAAGGAAACTCTCACCGACACATCCTCTTTGTCGTTTCTTCACCAGACCAATGGATCCTTCATATGGTCTCTGTTCTCTCTCCCTTCTCCTCTTCTCCCATTAATGGTGGCACCCGTTGGGATGCCCTCCTGGCCTCCTTCCATTCCTCTAAGGTCATCATTAATGTTTACTTAAATGGGACCGTCTTGGTCCAAGGCCCTGAGGCCAACCTTCACCTCTTTGATAGACGCGTCCAACGCCTCATCAATTTCCTTTCTTCTCCTGCTGTCCCATCCTCCCTTTCCATGGCTACTGTACCTCCCCCTTGTGCCTCCTACTTGGCTATCTTGCCTTCTTCTTCCCTCTCTGTCCCCTCTTGGGCTCCTTCTACACCTCTGAAGGGCGTACCTCTAATATGTACCCCTCCCCAGAAGTCCTTCAAGGATGGCAACCTTCTCTATATTGCCACTCTAAACTCTCGCTCTGCTGTCAAACACTCCTCTGATACCTGCCACCTCCTGGAAGAACTTGACCTCAATGTCGTTATTCTCACCGAGACATGGCTTACGGCTAGCTCTGTCACCAACTTTTACACACTCCTACAGTGCTACACCGCGTAGTCAAGGAGGTCAGATTCTGTCTGTAAGCCGTGTCTAATTCAATAGACACAAAAGACAGACTTCTCTAATACGATCTTTCATGAGAGTAATAGAAATAGGACTGGACTATAGGTAAATGGAACCGAGTAACAAACTACACATATCTCTGACTTGCAAGTGCAACCCCCACTCACATGTCACAGAGTGGGCAATACAGGGCATTCAATGAGTTAGATAGACACCAGAGGCAGACTGCTTGTGAAAAATGTAAAAAAAATGTAAATGCATGTGACACCAGACTATCACGTCCAACCACCATTGTGGGAGACCAGTATTAGAGGGAAACTTGACTTGATTTATGTCGCGGAGTTGACAGTGGACAGTGAATTAGCTCATATACTCATTGCAGCTCACGCAAAAGTCGGACCAATGTTCATAAGATGGGATCGCAGGCTGCTAGTCACTTAATACCCAACTAAAAATGAGGCTCATACACTGCTGTGATGTAGCCACAAATGTCTCGTCTGTAGCCAAAGTAATGTATTAATATGGTAGCCCTTTAGCAAGTATATTCTCAACTACTAATGCTCATAGTATCCTGTTCCATTATACTGCCACATTCATTCCCTGATTGACTGAATTAAATGAATGGATCCATCTTTGTTCCAATTTGTGTAGTAAGCCACTCAGTTCTCCCCCTCGGGTGGGAACTTTCACAGTCTGTAGTACAAACCATCTCAGATCATTTTCGCTATGTTTTGCTCTCACGAAATGGTCTACCAGAGGTTTGTCCTTCACCTGATTCCTTACACATGACCTGTGTTCGGAAATCCTCATGTGCATTTGGCACAAGGTCTTGCCCACGTAAATCAAATCACATGGGCATAGTATGACATACACAGCATTTTTAGTGAGACAATTGGTGTGCCCCCTTAGGGTCGATTTAATTCTCCTATGTTAAAAAATATGCTGTGATTCTGTAAAAGGGCATTCTACCCAATGTCCGCACTTATAGTGGCCTACCACAGGAGGAAGGCCCCATTGATTCAGCACAGTCAGTTCATCGTGCAAGGTCTCCAAATAAGTATGCACCAACTTTTGTCATAGATTGCAGTTTCTTTTGAAAGCAAAAAGAGGCTTGTTTTCAAGATGGCCAGGTTGTTTGACTAAGTGCCAATTGTGTTTAATGCTTTTTTTATCTCATTGCTAATAGGTGAGAAAGTCGACAGACAGATTAATTGTTCTTTCTTAGTTTTTTATTTTTTCGCCAGGCACACGTGCCTGTGTATTGAGTGCAGTTTCATGTTTTGTTTTATCAAGCGTTCCAGGTAACCCCAATCTGTCAGTCTTTCCTTCAAAATTTTCATATTCTCCACATACATTTCTTTCTTAGAACAATTTCTCCGGATCCAGAGAAATTTTACGTATGGTAGGTTCTGTTTAAGACCTTCAGGGCGAAAACTTTGAAAATGCAACACAGAATTTTTATCTGTCATTTTTCTGTATAGGCTTGTTACTATCTTGTCCCCTGATTTGGAAATCAGTAGGTCTAGGAAACTGATTTTAGTGTGGTTAAATTCCATTGTGAAACTGATGTTTGAATCGCACGTGTTGACCCAAACAAGAAACTGTCATCTATATATCGTTTCCACGATATAAGACTAGCTGTACATTTTTTCTGTTTAAGTAAGCTATTGTTTCCAATAATATACAGCTCCTCGAAGTTAGCGATGTATAAGTTTGCTACGTCCAGTGTGAATGTTGCACCCATACTGACGCCCTTAATCTGTTTATACATTTGTCTTTTGAATAGGAAAACATTCTCGCAGATGGCTATGCGAATACACTCGAGAATGAACCCCGTTGGTGGCACATGGGGTTCGGGTCTCTGGTCAAGGTACAAACACAATACCGACATGCACTCTAGTTGAGGGAGAGATGTATAAAGTGATTCCACATCGATGGTCACTAAGATATCCCCCTCACAGATGGTCAATATTTTCAGCATGTTTAACATATCAGTAGTGTCCTTTATATAGCTCGGCAGTTTGAGGACAAAAGGTTTCATGAAGTGCGTCAGTATGGGTGCAACATTCGCACCAGATGTAGCAAACGTATACATGGCTAACTTCGAGGAACTGTATATTATTGGAAACAATAGCTTACTGAAACAGCAAACACTTACAGCCAGTCTTATATTGTGGAAATGATCTATAGACAACATGTTTCTAATTTGGAGGGGAGATACCACCTCATTGTTACAGATCCTCGATTGGGTCAACATGTGCGATTCAAACATAAGGTTCAGGAAGGAATTTAACCACACTAAAATCAGTTTCCCATAGACGTACTGATTTCCAAATCAGTGGACAAGATAGTAACAAGCCTATACAGAAAAATGACAGATACAAATACTCTGTTGAATTTTCAAAGTTTTCACCCTGAAGGTCTTAAACAGAACCTACCATACGGACAATTTCTTCTGATGCAGAGAAATTGTTCTGAGAAAGAAACTTATGTGGAGTATACGAAAATTTTGAAGGAAAGACTGACAGATCAGGGTTACCCGGAACGCTTGGTAAAACAAAACATAAAACTGGCACTTAATAAACACAGGGATGTGTGCCTGATGAAAAAAGAAAAAAAACTAAGAAAGAACAATTAATCTGTGTGTCGACTTTCTCACCTATTAGCAATGGCATAAAAAAAGCATTACATGCAATTGCCACTCAGTCAAACAACCTGTCAGTCTTTAAAAGAAAGCCTATTTTTGCCTTCAAAAGAAACCGCAATCTACATAAGTTGGTGCATACTTATTTGGAGACCTTGCATGATGAACCGACTGCGCTGAATCAATGGGGGCTTCCCCCTGTGGTAGGCCACTATAAGTGCAGACATTTTGCAGCATGCCCTTTTACAGAAACACAGCATATTTTTGAACACAGAAGAATTAAATGGACCCTAAGGTGGCACACCAATTGTCTCACTAAAAATGCAGTGTATGTCATACTATGCCCATGTGATTTGATTTACGTGGGCAAGACCATGCGCCAGATGCGTTTGAGGATTTCCGAACACGGGTCATGTCTAAGGAATTTGGTGAAAGACAAACCTCTGGTAGACCATTTCGTGAGAGCCAAACATAGCGAAAATGATCTGAGATGGTTTGTACTACAGGCTGTGAAAGTTCCCACCCGAGGGGGAGATCTGAGTGGCTTACTACACAAATTGTAACAAAGATGGATCCATTCATTTAATTCAGTCAATCAGGGAATGAATGTGGCAGTAGAATGGAACAGGCTACTATGAGCATTAGTAGTTGAGATTATACTTACTAAAGGGCTACCATATTAATACATCACTTTGGTTGCAGACGAGACATTTGTGGATATATCAAAGTGGTGTATGAGCCTCATTTTTAGTTGAGTATTTAGTGACTAGGAGCCTGAAATCCCATTTTATGAACATTGGTTCGACTTTAACGTGAGCTGAAATGAGTATATCAGTTAATTCATTGTCCAAAGTAAACTCTGCAACATAAGTGAAGTTGCCCTCTAATACTGGTCTCCCACGATGGTGGTTGGACGTGATAGTCTGGTGTCACATGCATTTAGATTTTTTTACATTTTTCACAAGCAGTCCACCTGTGGTGTCTATCTAACTCATTGAATGCCCTGTATTGCCCACTCTGTGACATGAGTGAGTGGGGGTTGCACTTGCAAGTTGGAGAAATGTGTAGTTTGTTACTCGGTTCCATTTAACTATAGTCTAGTACTATTTCTATTACTCTCATAAAATATCGTATTAGAGAAGTCTGTCTTTTGTGTCTATTGAATTCGACACAGCTTACAGACAGAATCTGACCGCGTTGACTACGCAGTGTAGCACTCCGACACGAAGAAACCTTTGAGGTAAGGAATGATTTTTCCCTTGTTAGAAGCCCCACACAGCCCTTCTGACCCACGTCGGGTTCAGCTGAGTGTCCAGCGACATTAATAATGCGGCCGAGACCGCGGCACAGTTTCTGCCGGCCACTTTAGAAACCCTTTGTCACCTTCATGTTGCAAGGCTTTAAACATTTTGCAGATCTCTCCCGCATGTGAGAACGGCATACCCCTTTAACTGCAACTTGAACTGCAATGAGGACTTGGTATTTTGTGGTACTCTTAACTGCACTGAGGAATTGGTATTCTGTGATCTAAGCTTATATTGGAGAGGCATGAGAGTGCGCTCTCTCTCCCCTCCCACTGCGGTGACGGCCATCCTTTCTGAAGAACCTTATGATAAATACTGGGTTCTATACATAGAGAGTGTGTACATATTTAGCACCTTACAGGCGAGGGCGCTAATATGAGTATTTATCTACTCCCCTTTTTAGACACGGCCAGAAAATAAAGTATTCCTAACTCCATCAGACATGCTTCTATTCTGGCTTTAATATGGGTGAGTGTTGCCTCCTTCTCTTGGTAGTAAGTGTATGTAAATTTACACCATCCAAGGCTATGTGAAATTATTCTAATGAGGCCACCATATTTCAGGTTAATGAATGGCCCTCCTGACCCACAGCAGATGACCAAGGTGACCCTCATTCTTGACATACGAAGGAAGTAAGTTGACTTTTGTAGTTTATTTATATGTCATGCACATATTACTTGTGTGTCATCTGGCAAGTTTGAGCCTGGTGCAAAACAAAGAGTTCACTCTGGACCTATGCTTTTTTAGGTCGTTTTGATATCCTACTTTGGAGGTCATATGTGGTTCCAAGACCATGATGGGGTCTGTGAGAATCGGAGGGACAACTTTGCCTATACATACAAGCCCCCTGCAAATATTAGCCAGAGGTGAGTGTGTGATTACACAACTGATTGACTCATGTTTGTGCTGCATACATTTATGCAGTGAATAAGAAATAGAGGTTGGATGGTAACCAGTGTGTTTGTCTATATAACCTGTGAAAAACACCTATCACCTACAGTTTGGCACAAACAGAAAGATTTTCATTACTATTCTGTATATTATATTTCATCCTGAAGAAGGTCCCGAAAACTAGGGGCATCAACTGTGCCAGTAGAGGACTGAAACATATGTAGACAAGGGGCCACCAGTTTCGAAAGGTGGCTCGAGGATAGGTACCTAATTGTTATGATAGGGCCAAAATAATTTGTAAAAAAGTGAAATGAAATTGCAGTGCAGGGTACACTGGTGATATGTGCTATAAAATGGTGTTAAATATGGGAATATGAGATGGTATGAAAGCGTATGAAAGGTGTTTATGAAAGGTTTGGTCCAAAAGCATTAGACATATATAGTTTCTATGGTTGTTTTATTTTGTACAAGTGTATACTGATGCAAAGAGAAATAAAAATAATATGTTTTTCCTTAAGATCCAAATTTGTTGTGGAGCGTTATGTTTGTAGTAAATCCATCCAACCTCACTACTCCTAACCCAAGATTTTGATTTAAATTACTTTGTTTACCTGAAGGGGCTTGGAGGTTAAACAGGTATCCCTTTGTGATTTTTATGGACTATTGCAACAGCCTCTTTCTAAATCCGCCTGCTTCTACTCTCCATCCTCTACAACTTATCCAGAACAGGACTGCAAGACTTGTCCTTGGACTCAAGTCCAGGGATTGTATCTCTCCAGGACTGAAATCTCTGCACTGATTCCCAGTGGATGTGGGGATTAAGTTCAAAATGCTCTGCATCGTCCACAAGGCCCTCTGGGGCCTGGGGCCTCAATACCTTCAACTCTCTCTCCCTAAATATCTTCCTCCTCGAGCTCTCCGCTCATCCGCATCCAACTCCCTCAGGGTCAGTCGCTTCTCCAAGCAACGAGTTGGTGGTAGATCTCTTTCTTCGGCTGGTGCCTTCCTCTGGAACATCCTCCCTGCCTCCCTTATGCTTGAGGAGAACCATCTCTGGTTCCGGAAGCACCTCAAAACCTTTCTCTTTGCTTCTGCTTTTTCTGCTCCTCTCCTCTGCAGACCTCCTGCCTGTAACCAGAACTTGTACTGGCCACCTAGACACCCTCTGATCTTGGGCCCAGGTCCCACTCGCCAGCATCACACACCTGCACTACCCTCCTGGCCACCCCGCACTTGGGGACTGTTCTGTGTCCCTACAGTCCCCCTACCAGCCCTTGACACCTGATAGCTGCACTTACCCTTGCACTTGCCACTAGCTGGCCGTTACTTACTTATTGTTATCTTTCCCATGTACTGCACTGTCCCTGCGCCCTCCCACACACTCGCACGATCCGAATGACACCTGGCCTAGTAAGATTGTTTTGTGTCCTCCCTTTTGTGCCCCTCCCTTGCCTCGTCGCGCGTTGAAACACTTGTGTATAGGCGTATTATAAATGCCATATCATATCATCATATCATAATATTGCCAGTGTGTACTTGAAAATCACCATACTCTAAAAGGGAACACCATTAAGGTCAGTGGCACACAGTAGTTTGATATAATTTTAATCGAGTGTCGATTGATTGGTAGATGAGTTTCACAAACCTTTTGTGTATTCATGGAAAAAGGATTGGCATTTCCAAGATGTTCACAAATTTACTTCAGTCTCAATAACTTTCACGTCCTGATGAAGGCCCCACAAACTTGTGGAAGAAACATTATGGGTGAATGTATTCTGATTAGATGGGCTGAAACACATAGGGTCAACACCTGAAATCTGGTGTTAAGAACTTGATGTCACGTATCCTGGATGGGATGTTACACGTCTAGAGGGGTATTCTGTGTTGTATCATGGATGATTTAGACACAAGAGTTCTTAAGAGTCCAAGTGTGATGGAAATGTACATACATTTTTCATGAAATCACTTTTATAAAAAAGAGACAAGGATCTAATAGTCCCTCAAACAGTTATTTGAATACTGATGTACTCAACCTTTTTTTGCACTTTTATGCATTATGCACTTTATGGTATTGCATTTTTGCGTAGAGAACAGTATGCCCACACTGTTGTTTAAAGAAATTGTATTCCATTATAGCGTTTGTGTATTTTTATGGAATTTGGTGTGATTTGGCATATGAAATAAAACATATTGATTATATGATGATGTGTTTTTATATGATGTATTGAGAGATTTGTGGAACCCATTACATGATAAAAAAGCACTAAATAGTATGCAATTTAGAAGTGTTCATGCAATTAGCATGACACATATGTGAGTACACTGATCTAAGGTGTCCCTTTTTTGTGGTGGTATTGGGGGCAGGGCTACTCTCTTGTTTTTGTGAAATGTTTGAGGATTCCTCTCTATATTCGAGTAGCAGTCCTTTCTTGTTGATAAATGTGAGGGGTGTTGATAAGGCAGGGGGAGATGGAGTTCTCTGAACACACAACATTTCAAAATGTAGTCTACTGCCAATATGATTGATGTAGTCCGTCCCGCAACCAATGAATTCCAAACAGTTTCTCCATCCCACAAGATAAAGAGTTCCTCACATTGTTTCAATGAAGTCTGTATTTTGCCCAGGAATGCCATGCACGGAATCAACAAGTGTTTCAAACTCTCAGATTGTCCTCTTATGTTGCAGAATCTACAGTTTGCCAGTTAAGGATTCATCACACCATATCTCACCAAAATCTCTTTAGTCAGAACAAGGTTACATCTGATCCTTAGGAAGAGACACCTAATCTTCCTATTAGGATATATATGGGACTTATGTGAATGTTGGCTTGCGTTGCATCTGGACAGGATTGTGAATGTTGGCCAATGTTACATTCGGATAGAACTTTGAATGTTGGCTTGCTTGTATCTAGACAGGATTGTGCATATTGGCCAATGTCACAGTCAGATAGAACTGTTAATATTGGCTTGTGTCACATCTGCACATGATTGCGGATATTGGCCAATGCCACATTCAGATAGAGCTGTGGGTATTGTCTTGTGTCGCATATGGACAGGATTGTGGATATTAGCCAATGCTGCATTCTGACGGTTGGCTTATGCCGTACCTTGAAGGCATCTTGAGTGTTGGCCTGTCCCACATTTAGATAGAGGTGTGGCATTATTAACACACCACATCTAGAGCAAACTTGGAAATTGAAATGCATTACATATAGACAGAGATGCCACTAACCTACCCACTAAAAATCTCACCTCTCAGCATACACCTCTCAAACTGTAACAAAACACAATGTGGTAGTGGGAGGCAGACCAAAATGGGGGAAGCCGTGTGGGAGACCCCAGTCAGAGCCACAGTTTTGGACTAGGGAGTCAAAAGACCCAGTGGGGCTGCATTGTGTACACAGAATGACTGTGTCCCCCCCTCTGGCAATAGCAGGCAGGCCACACTGAAAAGTGGGAACAGAATGATGGCACCAAAGTCTTTGTAGCAATCAGGAACCGATTTATTACAGGAAGAAGAGAAAACTAATTGCCAGCTGGATAAATCAGACACACTAGACACAAGTGATGACCTACACTGGGATGCGGCCACATTGCGGGCATTGATGACAGGCACATCCACTGGCATGGAACTTGTGTGCCCGGGCAGTACCCTTGAATGCACAGGGTTGCATAGACCTGAAGAGAAGGGTTGGAGAGGAGGAGGACAAAAGAGAAAAGAGCGAGAGAGAGAGGGGTGGACAATGAAAAAGGTGGCACCCACTGAGAGAGTGCACATAGGGGCACAAAGGGGAGAAAGAGAGAAGTAGAATGAGAAAAAGAGAGACACATAGAGACAGAGACACACACACACACATACACACAGACACACACAGATACACACAGAGGCACACACAGACACACACGGATACACACACACACAGACACCGGCACAGACACACACACACAGACAGAGAGAGAGAGAGACACACACACACACACGCACACAGAAACACACAGGCACACACACACAGAGGCACACACAAGGACAGAGGGAGAGACAGAGAGAAAGAGAGAGAGAGAGAGGGGTGGAGAGAGAGAGAGAGAGAGACAGAGAGAGAGAGAGAGAGAGAGAGAGAGAGAGAGAGCGGGGGAAGGATGCAGAGAGAAGACAAGGATACCTGTGGAAGGAGCCTCCTGGGCTCTGCTGACCTCTTTCTGTCAGCACACCACCACCATCAACCAAAGAGAGAAGAGTGAGTCCCCAGTCCTTTCTCCACAGACTTGTAGAAGGCTTTTGCTCCACCCACTGCAAGGCCACACTCCACCTAGGCAAGTGTTTGTTTGAGCAAGTGTTGACATGGCCGTTTCCAGGAGCAGCCCCCTTCACCAAGGCAAGTGTTTGTTTGGGCAAGTGTTGCCAGGGTCGTTTCCAGGGGAGCTGGGATGCAGAGTTGGAGACACACTTTCAGGTATTCAGTGTGATTCCCGAGTCAGGTGATTGACAGTTTGAGCCTAGAGGGGTTGTTAATTGTAGGCTGTGGGGAGATGAAATGATACAGTGCAGGACAGTTGGGGTCAAAGAGCAGGCTAATCTTTGGATGGGGAAAAGTGGCTTTCCAGTGCCCATCAACACCCATGATGGACACAAGTGGAACTAGTTTTATAGGGCTCAGAGAGGCTTCATGCCAAGACAAAGGGGAGATTGATAAAGGTCAGGGCAGATTGTTAGCTCTGGGATTCTGCTAGCTGACCCGGGAACAGGTTTAACTGGTTTTGGAGTCCTTCCCCAGGGCTGGTGGAATTCTACCAACCTCCCCCCCACATGCCCCAGGTGCTGCAGACAAAGAGTACTAAACTCAATGGCAGAACTAGCACGGCAGGGTCACGCAGCTAGCATAAAAAGTGCAATAAAAATATTGTCATGTACGGTGCAAGGTGGAATATACAATTGGGAAGCATGAAAGTCATGCAATACATTGGTCAAATGAAAACCCACAGAAAACAAGTGACATATGGATAATGCTATTCCAACAAGAAGCAAACTTCTATACCACAGCAAACCACATGAACTTCACTAAACCACAACAACAAAACACACCACACATAGCCTTGCACAACAGAACACTACGGCTATGGACCAAAAAGCACACCCAAGCTCAGCGATCGGTGACCAACTGAACTGAAGCTGCAAATGGCACATCACTGCTATCTTGCACTATTCCCGCTCAGTCTTACTAACTCCCCCTCACCCCATCAACTTTTTAAGACCCAGGGGACCACTCCGGTTGTGATAGTGCGCAGTACAAATGTCCTTTAACATGAACATTAACATTAATACTCTCAGCTGTTTGTGGAACAAATGATTCAATGACAGATATGTTTGCAGTCCTTCTATAGTGGCTATCCAATCAAACTCATACATTAGTCATTTGACTCTCCCTGTATTCTCCAAAAGGTCAAAGTTAAAGAACCAATTTTATTAAGGAGTTCACAACAAAACACAGAATTATCTATCAGCAACCCATTATCTCCCTCTTCTAAAATCACCAGCATGTGAGCAAATAGGGAGCATTCTAATGGGCCCAAAACCTTCCTGTAGAGTGATAGGAGTTTCCATTGTGCTCTTAACAACATTGAAGTACTACCAAGCCCGTACCTAGTCACGTTTAGTGGAACCAAGCTTGGAATTCAAAGAGCTCTTCTCCTAATCAGCTCTTACACATAATGCAACTACTCCAAGATAGATAATGCTTGTATTTCTATCCCATATAAGATCCTGGGGATCATGTTCCCCTGATAGAATTTAATGATTGAGACCACAGGGAATTTCCCATATCTCACACCCACCCTACTCAGATCATTTGACAGTGCTATAGCTCCGTTTTTCAATCACTCAGTAATTTGATAATTTGCAATTTCTGAGGTTTTGCAGTGATAGGGATACCCAGGTAAAGAAGACTCTCCACCTTCCCAAGGGTTTGGATCCAAACCTCCAACAAAATTATGTACTTTCTTTCTTTCTGGTACAATGCATGACCTTGTCTTTGAGTGACTGGGTATGGACAAAGTCGGTAAAGTCATAAATTAAAAGTTGTATCACTATCTGGATGCAATCAAAAATTAATAGTTCATTGGCATGTGCCATCCACACAGGCATCAGGTTATGCATTTTCAGGGTTCTGAAAGCTGCAGCCTCCAAATAATCTCCAATGTCTGCCATATATAGAATAAAAAGGCAGGCTGCGGGAACGCGACCCTGCCTGACACATTGATAATTAGGGATTTGGCGCAACAGTAACTCATTAGGTTTAGCCTAACCCGAGCATTGGATTTTTAGTGGAGCCGGATTATCATCCATAACAATCCATATGGAATTCCCCACTTCTATTGACTGCATCAAATGCGGCTATCGACCACATCAAATGTGCCAGTGAGATCTATAGATGCAAAATAAATGGAGTCGTACTTCCCTGCCCAGGCCAGGTTTTGAATGCAATTTAACATGGGGACGTTTAAAAATGTGTGCTCTAGCACCTTAAAGCGTCTCTTGTGCTAGAAGGACTTAGCAATAAAGATCTCAGACCAAATAACCAGACAGATTCAAAGAATATGGCGAAGTACTACTTTATTCTCAATTTAATAAAGCCTCGGTCAACTGGCAGACATCGGACGGATGCTAGCACACTCACACACAAACTTGATTACACAGAGGTCCCAATATCTGTCATCTGTGACATCATCCTATGTGGCAAACCATGAAACTTATTAGCGGGAGGGATTGGTTAGGGGAACATGTCTACTGATGGAATGTATATGGGTTATACTTCATTGGCTGTCTATTATCTGTGAGGCACACCGTGAACTACCTCTAAATATGTATAATACTGATTATAGTGAACAAAATGGCAGTGGATTGGTCTATGCAACATTGGGGGACATTCCAAGTTGGGCGGTAAGGGATACCGGGCACCGGTAAGGAGACCGGTGCCGGTAATCCCTTACCGCCCAATTCCGAGGTCCCATAGCGGGAACCGTAAAGGACGTGTGGTCTGACCACACGTCCTTTACGGGTCCCGCTAAGGGACCAGGGCGCTAATAATGGGCCTGCTTTTCGCGAGCCCGTTATTAGCACCCTCCCCATTCCCATTGAGCCCTATCAGGGCTCAATGGGAATGGGGAATGGCTGGTTCAATGGGGACTTACCGGTCCCTCCAGGGTCGGAATGCACCGGTAAACCCCATTGAACCACACTGGTGCCGGACCCGGTATTGGAAGCAGCCAGGGAGCAAATATCGCCTTGGCTACCTCCAATATCGGAATGAGGCCCATTGTATAGCAGGTTGCCCTATAGACCTACTGATTGGTTGGCATTCTCACCAACCTCGGACTTTCGGGTCAGCTAGCAACATGTAAATGAAACAAAACCCTGCTGCTTGAATCACGTCAGATTACACCCCAATTTGGAAATCAGTCCATAATCTCTCATCAGTCCAGCCATGAGCCAAAATATCCCATCTAAAGTTTACCTTTTTGCCTACTCTCTGTTCTGGGACATTCAAGAGAGTGTAAGCACAGCACTATCTTGATCCGAGGCTTAATGAATAGCCCTTGTTGTCGACATCTGAGTCACATGTGAAGTCACATGTGAAGAGATCACAAAATTGTCAATTTCATCCTTATTTACTGCTATTTGATTTAATAATATGAGTGTCATTGCTCTTCTTTGCCGCTGGAGACTTACTCACTCTGCCTTGTATAGACTTGATGCATTTTTAATTGTCCAATACCTGGCTCTTGCCAATGTTTTCTTCTTCTTTAATCTAAGAAGCATATGTCTCGTCCATAGCTTTTCCATCTGCCTCCTTGATCCCAAGCCAACATTGACTCCTTTTTGTTTTGCACACAAAGCTGTTATTCCAGCGTCTCCTAACTCTGCAACCCTGATCTGTTTCTGAAGTAGCTGAATTGAATCTTAACACGAGCCGACATCTATTTTCCAACTATGGCCTTCCTAGCCACGTTATATATTCCTCTATAGCACGCTTCTATGTATCTCATCTACCTTGCATTGCTGCATATTTACATTTATTGGTCAGAAAGTTACTTTGTTTTCTTTTGCATTCATGATTACTTTATCATTTCACTCTTTAGCTAAATCATCTCTCTTCAGTATTTTCATATCATTTCAGTATGTCTTTTTATAGTTTCTTTATGACATCACTCTGCCCTCATCAGATTTCACTCAGTGTTCCATGATGTCCAACGGTGCATGCTGATATCCTTCCATATGGAATCCTTCCACACTTTCAGTGTGAGGGTACATTTAATACGGTTGTCAGAGTGCATATCGTCTCTCATACTCGAACACTCGATGTGGTATAGGAACAACACAAGGAGTCCCATATAGGGCCCTTCTCCTGTTGTTCTAGTGGTCTAGTATGACAGCGGTGAGGGGGCAGGTGTTAAGGAAATTGTGTCCACCTGCTCCTCTACATCCCCCCACTGGTTGAATCCTCAACCACATTCTACTCTTAATTCTCCTTTATCATCTCTTTATACTGTTTTTAATTTGGGACCCATATCTTTGACAACCCCTCAGGTGACCAGTATTCTTTATATGCTCATCCACACTCCATGTCACGTGACAGTAACCTACCTGATGGTGGACGAAATATCCATCATCCTACATATTGTGCATCCTCTTTAGTGTAGTAGAGGTGAAAGGCACTTTTTTTTACATTCTCACAGGTATTTTCCTAATTGTGCATCTGCTCACCAGTTCGAGCATCTATATCAGTCATGATCTTCTTCCCAATAGATTTCTTGGCTGTCTTCTGAAATTGTTCCAAGATGATCCTTATGAGACAAAATCCTACAAATACTGTTGGGAAGGAGGTGGTCCAATTCCACCCCCTCACCATTCCCGCAGTAAATAGATCACATGTAAGCTAAGGGGGGAGAAGCACCCACCCCCACGGCATCATGCATCATAATATAACATAAAGATTTACCTGCGCAACATAAACCACAGCCCTGACGATAGTCACCATCTGGTATTAGAACAGACGCCATGTTTTACTAGGCCCAAAAATCATCCCTCTGCAAAACCCAGCTCTCCCATCCTCAGCGCCTCACACAGAGGGCCCAAGTCACCACCACCTCCCCTCCTACACCAGCTCCGCGCGAGCCTTGTTCTCACGGAAGTCGAATCATTTATTTTTGCAATTGCTTAGCATTATTTTCCCAGAGTGTGCTCTTCGCAGAGCGTGAGAACGAAGCAGGCCTCTGCACAAGTGTCCATCCATCTCCACAAAACCGCCCATGACCCTTTCAACCCGCACCCCATCAGGCCAAGGACCACTGGTACCCAACGCTTCACTCTCTTTCACGCTGATACCCATCTGTCCTCATATTGATCCTTCCAGAATACCCACCCTAAACTTAATCTTGTATAGCAGTATCTTCCCTGCAAGTGAAAACATGTCTATCAGTGTCATGAGATATGGGGAAACATAAAATAGGAGATCAAACCTCCAAGGGAATACACCTGGATGCAGGGCCCCGTTTTCAAAGAGGGCCCGAATGCAGAGGTCGAATGCCAATATTTTAACCCATGTTTCTCCAAAGTCCCCCATTCATGCAAGGATTTTTATGGTTTCCATTATTCTCATATTATCAGTTCCTTTTGTATTAGCTTAGACAGTTAGGAATGTTTCATACTTGTCCTGACCTTGAGATGAGATGAGCCCAGCTGACCCACGTGCCACCAGACTGACTGGGAAGCAGCAGCCAATAACAGCCTGGCACCCCCTCTAGAACAAACGGTACCACATGGCCCCTCCAATCCACACCCCGAATTTGTATCCTATGTCATGTCGTATTTGCTGTTGATGTTTACCCTTATAATGTGCTGCCTGTGTATTGTTTGGCAGAGCGCTCTCGGGCAGCAGAGTTCTTTGCTTGCTAACTTTATTTTATATAAAGTTTGTTATCCTTGCAATTAATCTCTAGGTCTCATTCCCTGACGGGGTGCGTTCATTAGTTTGGTCTATTGGAAAGTTGTGTGTTTTGGGTGCCCGCCTTCATTTGGTGACCCCTGTGCATTATATTCCTCGAGACCCCACACTTGTGGAGAGTTCCAGGGCTTCTCCGGCAGGGCCACCCTCACCTACGGCTGACCATTCCCCAAAAACACGTACTCAGAAGAAAAAGGTTCTTATGGTTCCGGCTTTAAGAATACCCTGCTGCTCGCCTCAGCCGGGTGCGGCCACAGGGAGAGGCCCAGGCGCTGTGGATAGACTGCAAATGGAGGCTCTTGGAATAACACAGGAACGTGAGTATAAATTACAAGGAACAAAAAATGTGGGGATTTTGGGAACATAGAGCGGAATGATTGAAGGGAACATGCAAGGGTCGGATGTGAATGAATAATTTGATTGAGGTAAAGTGGTTTGTCTTTTATGTGACCATTAGTTTTTTATATAAAGAGAAATAAGGTGAAAATACAGAGGAGATACAGGAGCCTAGCTCTGAAAGGGGGTAGAAGGCGGCGCCACAGTGCACTCTCCCGACCATTGCAGAGGACAAATAAGGAGACAAAAGTAGGAGTCCCAGATAGTTTGAGGGCTCGGGAATAAGTAGTGGGTATTGTTTCAGCTTGTTATTTTACCTTATTATTTTCAGTGTTTTTATAATATGTGGAGGTAGGCCCAGGAGGGGCAGAGGTGATGTGAGTGTTGAATGAATGAGGAAGTGAATGTGCTCTAAGAAAGGGAGGCCAGGGTAGATGTTTTTTTGTTCATTGGTTTTAATGTGGTCTGTTGGTTTTTGAAACATTACATTTTTTATGTCATTGTACAGTGTATTGTAATGTTTTAGGCAAAGGTTTGAAGATGTTATTGACTATTCCAAAAAGTAAGACACAATGGTAATACAGAGAGGTGAAAGAAAGGGAAGGCCCTGCGAGCTGTTGAGGGGCCATACCCAAAGAGGGGCAGAGGGGGGAGCCTTTTAGGTCATTGGAAAGGATACCCCACTGTCACATATTTGTAAGCATATCCCCCTGTACAGTAAGAAAATAAAAAAGTATCACAGTCAATGGGTAAACGAGATAAAGGGGGAAGGACTATCCCATGCTTGGCAAGAAGAAGGGCCCTTTGAAGAGGGGACATTAGTACACCTACCACATATCTAATGGTGAAATACAAAGGGAAACAGCTCCGAAACAGACGGGAAGTGTTGGATTTGTGGAGGATGTTTGAGGAAAACGGAAACGCCCACCACAAATAAGATCAGGATCGCCCGCAGAGGTTGAAAAGGGAAAAGGGGAGGAAGAACCAAAGAAAATATATCCATTGCTTACAAGGCCAACAGAGGGATACACAGATCCAACATATGTATCTGGAGAAGTGTGCCAACCACACCCGGCACAGTCCCACCACCATCGTATGTCCCATCTACAACCACCCTTGGCCCCACTGGACCAAGTACTCGAGATCTTGAGGTAGCACTAACGTCCACCCAGACAGAACTAGCACGATTATCTATTAACAGCGCAAGTATCTGGGGGAGGGCCCCCACCCCTGAAAAGCTCCTCTCTCCTCCCTGAAGATGAATGGGAATCAGGGGACTTCTTCTTTAGGGTACACAGTGCCTCTATACGGGTGGAGAGAGTGGAGAGAGAAGGGGAGGCAGATAGCATGGGATATGACAGAGTGGCCTTGGTAAGGGATGAAGAGTACTGGAAGAAGGGCCGTAAGAGGGATGATACAGCAGGTGTGAAGTGGGAGAATGGAAGAACAGGCTCCCACCCTTCCCCTCTCGCGCTTGGCCTAGAGGATCACGGCCTAGACACCCACCACGAGAGGAGTTTGCCTATCTACCAGACGACAAAATACCCTGGTACAGGAACATACGGATGTGCCCACCTACCTGCCCAGCAGCCCGCCCTGCCCATGCCGACACCTGCGGCATGGATCAACTCGACTAAACCTACACGTCGTTAGAGATGCCATGACGACCTAGCCAACGGTCAGCACACCTATGCAAACATGCACACCGGACACTCCCACACCAATCCACACGAAGAACATACTCAGTGCTATGACGTAGGCGACAGACATACCCACGGACGTGCATCTTTATTATTTTCCACATAGGCTCTCAAAATGCAGAAACGCAAGACGCATAATGAACTTATCTAAAAAGGCTTGCTCACGCTTCTTCTAAGAACCATGTACCATAAGGAAGAATATAACGGAGACACGATACTGAGGATAGAGCAATATGATACCATAACCTAAAGCGCTCTGCATCAAACGGTTCCACCTATGCACCAGGCTCAAGTAGGCCGCAAGCAAAAGCTTCCATGAACATTGAATGAGCAAGAGCTCGGTTGCTGACCCTGCAGAATGAGCCCGGCGAAAGCACACAGCCAAGGGCACGATGTTGCAATCTCGCACGCTGCAAGCCAACGCCAAGGTCGCACCTGCAAGATAAACCAGGCACACAGTAGGAAAAACAATATTAATTGTGCTGAATTTTGCCTCAAACACGGTCCCACCTCACGTGACAAAGCCAAACCTGACAGGATGCCAAGCCCAGGAGGAAGGAGACGCCTGAATCCCACGTTTCAAGACACAGGCAGATACAATTAAAAGACTCATTGGACATCTGCAGCAGTGGGAGTAGTCGACCTCCCAACATTTGAATAAATCCTCACATTGTTTACACCTACCCATAGTAAAACATTGTTGCAAATGACAGGTGCACCGCGAGCTGGGAACAGCGATAGTCCCAGACTGGGAGGCTCGCTAGCGGACCAATCAGAACATGGGGCTCTTATCACTGACGCCATTAACATTGACCAATCCTCAGAGGTCTTCATGTAACAATTTTCATGTATCAAATTGAAGGGACAGCCCAAGTATATCACCTGACTAACCCTCAACCACGAACACCGTTCTCTATATGTATGCTATACTAACCCTACCACTCGAGTAACCAATCCAGAGTGGAAATAGGTTTTTTGCTAAACTTTCTAAGGCGACGCAAGTAGCGCGTCATACTAAGGTAAAAAGGGCCTGCGAGCCCCCCGATTGTGTGTGTGTCAGGACGGACGCGTACAATCCTTGACCCATCCCTGCCGTTTTGTCTAATAAACAGCAGAGTCACTTTGCTTCTTGCGCGTGTCTCATACTCTATCTCTTTTGGGATATACGGGAGGGGTTGGGGCCTCCCTGCCCAGAGGTCTACGGATGGCCCGGCCAACCCCGGCAGAATTTCCCCCCGACAAGTTGGAGGCACTACTGAGATCTGTTTAAGATCTGCTTTTATTTTTATTTTTCCAGGTACTCCCGTTGCGAGGAGGCCTGGCGGCGCGGCCCCCTCTGCCGTTGCCCCCTTCTGAGGACTACAGGACCATCGCGGAACTGCGAGAAGACCGGACAGTGCAATCCGGATATTGGCCTTCGGGAGCCGGTTGAGAAGTATCCCGCCCGCGGTTGGCGAGTGTCCAGAGGTGGTCCAGACGAGGGGAGGTGGCGAGCCGCTTGGAGGGGTGCACGCAGTCGAGCGGCCCCGCATCAAGAGAACTTGGTGAGCATGCCACGCACAACAAGCAATGTGAAATTGTGAGGGAGGGGGGAGGAATTAAATACGGGAGGTGGGAGGTGTTGCACAAGTGCGCGGCGAAGGTTTGACAATTTAGTGTTGGCAATGAAATGAATGGTAGCCGAACGAGTGCGAGAGCAGTCGGCTACGTTACACGAGAGAGGGGGTGGAGCACGAAAACATCACGTGCGGCCGCTCGTAGACACTGATTGGCCTAGGTCACGACTACGTGTAAGGGTGTGTGTGTGTGGTTTCCTACAATTTGGCATTTATTGATCAATGAGTAGATGAGGATCCCTATTGTTCGAGCAAGAAACTCGATAGGTAGATGGCGTATCACACGCGAGGCGACGCAGCGTGCGAAGTCCGATTATATTATTGATTACCTTGTTCCAGGAGTGACAGGAAGACAGCTGTGAGGTTAACGGGGGTAGATTGCAAGTGTATTTTGGACTTAAAAAATATATGAAGAACTTACCAGTAGTTCGAAGAGATCGGTGACGTCACCAGTAGGGCTTTCATAGGATATCCCGAGCACAAGGCATCTTTCTTTCTGAGAGTGGTGGGGAAGAGAACTGTGGTAAGGGAGTGGAAACGGAGATAAACGGTAATGAGTTGATCGGGGAAAGGCGAAACGGGGGACGTGGCTGCGCACGGAGAACGCCGGCCACGGCAAGTGTAGAAGAAGGAGGAGCAGCAAATGAAAATAGGACGACTGTATAAGAACGTCACAAGGGGTACGCAGCCGCAGGGGGCTACGTACGCCTCGGCCGTAGGGGTCCATAAGGGTGCTGTGTAAAGGAAGAAAGAAAGAAGAAAATATACAAATGTAAATACTATATTTTAATAATTTTCCTTATCGGACTATCGCAAGTCCCCAAATTTACGGGGCCAGGTAAAGGTATAAGGCTGTGTATTGTAAGTGTTAGTAAGATAATAGCTACCAAATAGGGGAAGGATAACAAGTGAAGCGCTACTATGTCATACGGGACAGGATCGGGAGGGTGGGGGAACACCCTCACTACCTCACTACAACACATATGTACAACACTGTCACCCCATAGGGAGAATCTGATCAAGTATAGCATAGAATGGACACAGGGGACGGACAACAAAATGATAAAACCATGGCCGCCTAATGGTAGCTTCGATCCATATACCCAACATTCACTATTAAACCATCTGCATAATACATACAAAGGGAAGAAGTTGACACACCACGTGGAGGTGTTTAACTTATGGAGGATGTTCCAAGGGTCCCGACCAGGACCAAATGGAATGTTCACTGTGGGGGAAATACCGGAAGAAAAAGAGATTAAGGAGGAAGGAGAGAATGGGGAAAAGGGGAGTGAGGACCCAAAGAACAAGGGGAACGGACAAGAGGGAGGAGAAAAGAATAATAACTCAAAAGAAAATGAAATAAAAAAGGAACAGAGCAACGATATACCCCTAGCAAAGGTAGTGAAAACAGAGGGAGGGGGGTTGTACCCTTTAAGAGAATTAGGAGAAATAGAAAGAGGACAGTTAAGGGCAGCTGAGGGGTACTCGAACCCGGCATAAGCCCGCCACCATATGTGGCTCATAGGAAGATGCCAGCAGTGGAGAGGAGGACTGGAGAAGAACAAACTGTGGAAATAGGACATGATGAGTGGGTAGTTGTGCAGATACTATTAAAATTACGAGGTTCATTTACAGGAGAAGAGAAAGAGGTAGTGAGGAAAATAGACGAGGATAATACCAGGGAGAGTGGAATGAGAGGGGAAGAGCTGTTACGATAAAAGGAAGAGATTTTGGAGGAACGACTAGCAGAGTTAAGGGATGAGCAGAATGAACTGATCAAACAGCTCAAGAGGGAGGAAAGAGAGAGAGCGAGGGGAAGGAAAGAAGGTAAGAACGTATTGGAAAACATAAGGGAACGAACTGAGGAGCAAAGGAGAGAAGCTGAAAGGGTAAAAGCAGCAGCAGAAAGGGTATCAAGAGCAGTGCTACGAGAGAGGAAAAGGGAAGAAGAAGAGAAAGAAAAAGAAATGGCAATGTGGAAGAAGAGATTACTATCAGAAACGACTAAGAAATACGAAGAAGGGAGGGTGATAGAGAGTATATTAGAAAGGGAGAGGGTGAGATGGGAAAGGAAGAAAGAGGATGAAAGGATATTGGAAAAGATGAGTAGTGAAGTAATGGAGGAATTAAAAAGGAAAAGGGAGGAAATTGGTAGAGAGATGGAGGAGAGAAATGAAGGGGAAAGAGAAGATAGGAGAGGGGAGAGTGAAGTAAGGGGGTATGTATATAGAGACACAGAAGTAGCAACAACATCAGCGCAAAGGGGAACGGTTGGTAAAGGAGAAAAGGGAGAACCGGACCTAATAGACTTAAAAACAGTAACAATCAAGGGGAAAAAGACAGAGTGGGGGCTGCCATTTACGAATGACTTTTGTAGTGAGGAAGAAGAAGGAATGGAGAAGGAAGGAAGAAACAGTGAAAGGGAAAGCCTAGATAAACTATACACCACCCGGACCAATACAGACTCACCATGGATCTGTAGGAGAAAGGATGAACTGGAGAGAAGTGAGGAGGAAGAGCAAGGAATAGCGGAAAGACAGACACATGAAGCCACACCGTCACCATCACACCCTCTCCCATCCCACCCTACATGCTCAACCACCTCACGCTCATTACGTACAATCAAACTCGTGCCCTTCACAAACGAACTGACACCCTATGCAGGTAGGCTTAGAGACCTCCCTAGACGCAGGCAGGAAGGACGAATACACACACCCACATTAAATACAGGAAATGATGGAAGAAGGGGAAAAGATGGAGAAGAAAGAGTTACGAGCAGGGTAAATATGGACGAAATTGACGATGTAGGAGAGAGGGAAGAAGAGGAGGGGTGTGAGGACTCGATTTTATGGAACCCAAGGGGTAAAACGAGACACAACTTAATGCCACTTCTGGAGAGGGGAGGGGTTAGACCACAATACGTTCCTTGGAAGCATACAGACAAAGAAAATATAAAGTGCAGGCTCCCATCATTAAGTGGAGGTGCGGGTAAATGGATATATGAAATGGAAAAACACACCGCAGGACAGAAACTGGCAGTAGGAGATGTAAAGGGCCTTCTAATATCAATATTAGGGGATTCAGCGGATGACATTTGGAAGAGAGCGGGATTCACTGGGGTAACAATAGCAAACACATCGCACGAGGGGGCACCATTCGCAAACTGCAGACATGCACTATGGCAGGCACTGAGGGTACAGTACCCAGACACATCAGACATAGGAGCAATCACCTCACGCAAGATGCGTGAGGACGAAGATCCTGTTGATTATATCCAGGAAATCCAAGAGAAGTGGCGCATGGAAACTAGAGAAAAATGGGACAAAACACCAGCAATATTTTATTATATACTAGTACAAGGGCTCCCAGAAGGAGTTCAGAAACAACTGAAGAAAATAGTGGGAATGGAAGCAAAAGCATGGCCAGAAATACAACTGACAATAGTGCATCATTGCAGGACATGGCAAGGAAACATGAAACAAAAGGAAGAGGACAGAAAAACGGAAGAGGCTAAACTAGTACAGAAAAAACTTACTAAATACACAATGGAAGGGGCACTAATAACTACACCTACAACAATGACCCAAAGCCCCACACAAGTAGTGGCTGCACAAGATCCCTCCCAAATACCACCCTCACAGACTATAACACAACAGGTGCCGCCACTCCAACCATACACGACCAACATGGGAGGAGGATACTCAATGCCAGGAGCTGGGTATTATAATTATAACAGGGGAAGAGGAGGAATTATGAGAGGGAGAGGATACGGATATAACACACAACAGCAGGTGGGAGGACTTAGAAATTCCTACCCCACCGGGCAACCAGTGTACCAGGACAACACAGGAAGCTTTCCATGGCAGAGTAGGGAACCACCGGTGTGTTGGAGTTGTGGATTAGTAGGGCACATGTCACGCACGTGTAGAGTAAGACCAGGAACACCATCATGGACCGAACAGGGACAACCAAGGCCCACACAGGAACAGCAGGGCATACAGCAACAGCAGACGTTGCAACAGGGAAATGAACAGCAACAACTAATACCACAACAACAGCCACAGACATATTCACTGCCACAACAACAGGTAGCGATAACACAACAACCCCAGGCACAACAAACACAACTGGGTAGGGTGACGGTCCTGGGACACAACCCTTACACAGGAAATGGTCAATCGTTGTACCCTCAATAGGACAGCCCACAGACGGCCTTGGTGTGTCCCATACTGTCAGTAACACCTAATAGTGCGGAGGAACCACGCATAGAGGTAACGATAGGTGACAAAAAATTATCATTCCTTGTTGACACCGGGGCGACCAGGTCTTGCATAAGGGAAGGTAAATTTAAGATGTCGGGCGAAGCCATGAACACCCAAGGATTCTCTGGGGCTAGAGGGTTGGTTCCCTTTACTGATAACATTCACTTATCTATAGGAGATTATGACATGTCAGTCCCACTTTTATATTATAGTGCCTCATCAGTAAATATACTGGGGAGAGACATCATGAACAAGTTGAATATGATGATCTCCTTTACGGAGGACGGCATAATTTGCTCTGCTCCAGGAATTAACATGCTCACAGCACGACAGATTATGCAAGCATACTGCGGACAGACAGCGATTAGGGCTGAGCCAGTAGATGGCGAACTATTCCAGTACGGGACAGACATGGCATTTGCATGGATGCCAGGGATAGAGGGAAAGATCTGGAGGAGGCCAGCAACCTATTTGTTCAGACCAGAAACACCAGCCAATGAACCAGAAGGAAAGGTGGTTCCAGTGGACATTGAGAGCATTATAGCAACAGCTGATTACATTGCGGTACATGCCCAAGACAGAGGAGGAAGAGCATGGAGGGCAGTGATAGCACTAGCAGAAGGATGTAGACTCACCCAGGTGTCAGATGAGGAGCTGTTCTCAGAAGAAAAGGAGGAAGGTGAAATGGTGTTTATGATGAGTGTGGATATATGGCTAAGAGTGGCGTACAAACAAGTGGCACAGAAAATTGCAATGGCACTTGAGGCACCCACATCCACCCCAGTTCCCTTCTTTGAGGAGGATATGACAAAAGTACCCACATCATTATGGACTACTAGCCCCTATGACGTAGGGTGCATAAAAAGCATAGGGGGAGTAAGGATAAAATTGAAAAAAGGTGCAATACTCCCCAGAGTGAAAGAGTACCCCCTATCAAAAGAGGCAGATGAGGGCATATATGAAACCATAACGGCCCTTATAGATAATGGCATATTGGTCCCCTCAGAATCACCATGTAACACGGCTGTATACCCAGTGCGCAAGGCTAGAGGGGGGTCTTGGCGCTTCATACAGGATCTCGGCCCTTGAACAACATAGTAGAAGCAGAATACCCCATAGCCGCAAACCCGGCCACAATATTGTGTGGCATTCCAGCAGAAGCATCACGATTTACAGTGATCGACCTTAAAAATGCTTTTTTCTCAATACCATTGCACCCAGACTCACAAGATCTGACAGGCTTCACTTACAGAAACACAAAGTGGAAACACACCAGATTGCCACAAGGGTACTGCGAATCACCCTCAATCTTCAACAGAATAATACAGATGAATTTGGGTAACATTGAAGTGGAAAGCACAGTGTTGCAGTATGTCGACGACATAATAATTTGCAGTACAAACGAAAGAACATGCAGAGAGGACTCATTAAAGATGCTGACAATATTGGCTGAAAAAGGTTACAAGGTAGACATGGAAAAGTTACAGTACTGTCAAGAACAGGTACTTTACATTGGTCAGCTCATATCCCAACATGGAAGAAAGATTGCACCACAAAGAGCACAGGCCATTTCAAAAACGCCAGTGCCACAAACAGTGAGGGAACTGCAGCAGTTCCTGGGTCTGTGCAACTACTGTAGAGCATGGGTATTTGATTACAGCTCATACATAGGACCCCTGCTTGAGGCGTTAAAGGAAGCTAATAAAAGGGAGAAAAAGTTGGGGTGGACAATGGAAATGAAAGAGGCTTTTGATGAACTAAAAGATGCGATATCAACTGCTCCGGTACTGGCAACCCCAGACTATGAGCGACAGATCTTTATATTTTCACATTGCGACTCAGCAGTAATGAAAGCAGTGTTGGCTCAAAAAACAAGCATGGGCTACAAACCAGTAGCATTTTTCAGCGGCCACTTAGATCCTGTGATGTTAGGTCATTTCCCTTGCGAACAAGGTCTCGCCACAGCTGCTTTTGTGGTAGAGAAAGCATCAGCAATCACCATGGGGTGCCCAACTACACTGTTTGTGGAACATGCACTATTTGCAATATTGAATAAACCTAAGTCCACCCTAACCACGCAAAGGGCATCAGGTTATGAGATCATCTTATCCAGAGCTGAACTATCAATTTTTAGATGTCAACCCTGCAAGGTTCCTAGCAGAAGTAATTGAGGAAGGAGATTATGCACACGATTGTACGCAAATCACTGAAATGTACTCATGTACTAGAAAGATTGAAGAGAACGCACTAGAGGGAGGTGAGCTCCTGTTCATTGATGGGTCATCAACTATCCACCAAAGGGATGGTATAAGGAGGACTGGGGCAGCAGTGGTAAAAATGATGGAGGTACCGGTGTGTGTGGCAATGAAATGTGTACAACTACCACAGCATTATTCCGCTCAAGCAGCAGAATTAATTGCACTAATCTTGGCGTTGAAGGAAAGCTTTGACAAACGAGTGACCATATATTCCGACAGCGCATATGTTACGTCCACTGTCCACTCAGGGCTGTCGAAATGGAGAAGAAGAGGGTTTAGGAGAGCTGATGGCACTCCAGTGCAACATGCCCTCCTATTGGCTGCATTAATTGAAGCAATAAATGACCCCCAAGAATTAGCTTTGGTCAAATGCACCGCACACACCAATGGTGAAGACCACATTTCAAAAGGGAATGCAGCAGCAGACGCACATGCGAAGTATGCTGCATATTCTGGTGAGATATGGAACCCCCCAGAGTCAAAGAGAGGGAGAGGGAGGGGAATGGCTAAGGAGATGTTGATAAGAGAAGGGTACACCCATCTCCCAGCCACACAGATAATGGAGCTACAAGCGGCTGCACCAATGGCAGAAAAAGAAATATGGGTAAAAAGAGGATGCACAATGTCACCAACTGACGCACTATGGCGCCAGGGTGACACTGGAAAGATTGTAATACCACTGGCACTATTGAACACCGCCCTGAGCCAACTACACCACCCAGCCCACACAGGCAAGGAAGTAATTGCAGCACGAATTAGGGAAGACTGGTTCTGCCCCGAGTTAAATTCTCATGTGTCAAATTTTATCAGCAATTGTCTCACATGTCAACAGTTTACGGCCGGTCACACTCTGAAGGTGATAAGAGGTACTATACCCCGGCCAGAGGGACCCTTCCGACATCTCCATATTGACTATGTTGATATGATCAACGTATGTCAAGGAAATAGGTATATGATTGTAGTAGTATGCCCATTCTCGAGGTGGATTGAAGCAGGGCCCTGTTCACACCCAGATGCATTCAGAGCAGCTAAATTCCTAGTGAGGGAGGTCTTCCCCAGGTGGGGAGTGTGCGAGGTACTGCGGTCAGATAATGGCCCACATTTCGCAAATGAAATGTTCCAGCACATCACATCCTTACTGAACATCAAGCATAAATTTGCATGTGCATACCACCCACAGGCCAACGGTGTATGTGAACGCCTGAATGGCCTATTAAAGGAGGCAATTGCAAAAATACAGCACACAATAAAGAAGAGTTGGTTGTATTGCCTTCCACTAGCCCTATTTGAGCTAAGGAATAGACCAGGTTCCGACCACCACCTCACCCCTCACGAGGTGGTTACCGGACGTCAAATGCGCCTTCCCCTAACGCCAACATCAAGAGCATTTACCGACCACGAGAGTACTGCAAATGTCCTTGGTGATGAAATGTACCAATATGTGTCTTCTTTGATTACTAGTGTAGTGTTTGTGTCTCAACAGCTCGAGCGCACGCGGGGTGGGTCTAACAGCGATCAACAAGAAGACGTGGATAAAGAATTGGAAAAGGAAAGACTGTGCAAAGTTGCTAAAGGTGACCACGTACTACTTCGCAATTTCAACCGAAAGTGGAACAGCCCACGCTTCACTGGCCCCCATCTGGTAGAGGAGGTATCAACGAGAGCAGTAAAGCTACAGGACAAACGTGCCTGGAACCACCTACACGACGTAAAGATCTACAAACTCCAGACCCGCCCCAGCGCCACCGACAGGGCCACTGGAAGAACAACAACAGCGTCACCAATGGAGGAAGAGACTTCTACCACAACTACCAGCCTAAGTGTCCCCATACCCTGCCACCCCTCAGATTCCCCAGAGACAACTACTAGAAAAGAAAGGGGTGATCCCCATACCGCCCACCCCATGGTTACACGATTAAAGAGTAAAGAGACTTCCGCCAGTTGAGCCCCAAACCCTCTGCCCATTGACCCCCTACCCACTGCAGTAATAACTGAACTGAAGGACATTGTCTTGCACATATACACATGTAAACACCTGAATGTTCTCTTTCTTTTCTCTCGCACATGCAGGTACAGCGTATTATTGTACTACTAAGAAAGTAGATAACTAACAAATTCACTGCCCAGGAGTAGATGGTACCCTCAGACGATAATTACCCGGAAGAATTGTCACACCAATTTGTATATGAAATAAAAAGGCCAACGTACCTGAAAAGAAGGACGGTACGTGTCTACTACATAGCATTCCTCTTGGCCATAGAACATTCAATGCCCCACCTCCAACCATACTTGCCTGCCCTAAGAGATAGATCACTTAGATTGGCGTGGGAACAGCTCTTCGCCTGGGCACTGAATGACTACTTGATAGGGAGAGCTTAAAAACGACAACTAACACTAATAACAAGCATATTAAGAATTTTCAGGCGGGCAACTGTAACGTCGCAAGAATAAGCTGCCGGACTGCAGCAAGGTAAGAGCAAAATGCCGGTGAAATTAGCATCTGTAATTAAATTGATAGGGATTTTAATGACCACCGGGTTCTTGGCTGCCTCTGTATGGCAGTACAGCTATGCTATCAATATTATTGCTGTACCCAAACCTAATACACCCCCACCCCCAGCTGCAACAGGTGTTACGTCAGGTGGTACTAGTAAAATCCCACACAAGGAAAATAGAGTTAAACGCAGCACATACTCCGATAATAAAGGTATTGACAACTACATACAAGATTCAGCACACATCTCAAACAACATATGGTACCAACACATGACCCACATAGGTAAGCAGACAACAGAAGACAGCTGCTACGTTTGCTCATTAATCCCATACGCCATGAGCGCTTCTCGAACATTTGTTGCCACGGAGATAGATGAAAAAATAGCACAATGTATAATATACCTGGCACTGTTCCAGACAAAAGGAAGATTTCAAGGGACAGTGGTGCAACTAGTGTGGAAAACACGAGATACATATCCATATGAAAACAACTTCCTCAAGACTTATTTGAGTTACCAAAAGAGCAGTTTACATGCTGAAGGATTCAGATACATAACAAGTGGTCCTGAAAAAGGAGAAACAAAGAAAGTAACACTACAGTACCTACCATGTGATTGGTACGCCACTGAAGTCCCTGGTAAAAACGGATGTTGGGAAAGACCACTGGTGATAATAACACGGAAGGTGTACATGAACAACAAATGGGACATAGGAGTGGTTGGCAGCAACATGGTAACAAGAGAAAATATTTCAACTATTGATGGACACAACCATAGATGTTGGAAGACTTGGGTCAAGTACGTACCCATGCTCACGTGGATGGAGAAGGATGAAGACCCAATAACAATACTGCCGCTAACTGCGCCTAAGGTATGTTACCAACATAAAGGGGAGGTGGACGTAGGATACAACACCAACTGTGAAAGCGTGATGGAGTTACCTGAGGGGGGAGCAGGAACAGCAGTAGTAATGGACCATTACTGGGCCTGAGGAAAAAAGGCATACACTGCCCCCTCTGTGGAATGGTATATGCACAATGGTGCACGTTAATGTACCATCACTAGTGGTACCCCAGAAACATGTCAATGTGGCGAACTTCCCCAAAATGGATGAAGGGAACAAGAGGAAGAAGAGATCTGGCCAACCTCAGAAGGGGCCAGAGAGCAAAACCGACGGCAATCATACTGTCCTGAATAGGAAGAAAAGACAAGGAGAACCTCTGACAGGAAATTACCTATGATGGGGAAGGTCGGAAACAGCATTCACTTCAATTCCACCAGAACACAGACTATTCAGCAGAGCAGCAATGTTCTTCTCCTCAATAATACATCCAGGACTACAGGCTTACGCAAAATGGCTCCAGATAACTCGATGGGAACTAATGATGACTATTAATTCTACGGTAAATGGATTCAACGCAATAAAAGAGGAACTGCGAGCTGTGAGGATAGTAGCACTTCAGAACAGATATGTACTGGACCTCCTCACAGCAATGGAAGGAGGAGTTTGCGCTAAGATAGGACAATCATGCTGCACATTCATCCCTGCCAACGATGCTGACAATGGTACACTGACAGAAGCAGTTTTACAATTGGCCCAGATGCACTCAAAAATGATGGATGAAAGTAAAGGTGTGAAAAAGGATGAGAGCTGGTTTTCAATATTATGGTCATGGATGCCATCTTGGCTGTCAGATGGACTGAAGATTATAGTTGGATGTACTATTTTGGCTGGAGCTACACTGATCATAATAAGATTTTGGAAGGCCCGGAAGGCACGTACCACAGACGAGATGATCGAAATGGTTGGTATGCACCCCTTGATGCCAACAGATGACGGCCAACACACAGGCACAATCATAAAAGAGAGAGAGAAGTTGCGCAACCAGATCATCACCAACCACCTGGACCCACCATCTGTGAAGCTCGAAAACCCAAGAAACCCAAGGAGCTACATAGGGAAATGGGTATACTGCACTCCTGGAGGAACCTGTGCATATATGTATTGGTCATTTGAAGACCATGTTAACCACTATGGACATTTGGGAGGAATAACTAAAATATGGAGAGTGAGAGGAGATAAAGAAAAGGATTTGTTTGTGGTCGACAAGTCGACCAGAGGGGGGACTGAAGTGGGAGAATGGAAGAACAGGCTCCCGCCCTTCCCCTCTCCGCTTGGCCTAGAGGATCACGGCCTAGACACCCGCCACGAGAGGAGTTTGCCTATCTACCAGACAACCAAATACCCTGGTACAGGAACATACAGATGTGCCCACCTACCTGCCCAGCAGCCCACCCTGCCCATGCCGACACCTGCGGCATGGATCAACTCAACTAAACCTACACGTCGTTAGAGATGCCATGACGACCTAGCCAACGGTCAGCACACCTATGCAAACATGCACACCGGACACTCCCACACCAATCCACACGAAGAACATACTCAGTGCTATGACGTAGGCGACAGACATACCCACGGACGTGCATCTTTATTATTTTCCACATAGGCTCTCAAAATGCAGAAACGCAAGACGCATAATGAACTTATCTAAAAAGGCTTGCTCACGCTTCTTCTAAGAACCATGTACCATAATGAAGAATATAACGGAGACACGATACTGAGGATAGAGCAATATGATACCGTAACCTAAAGCGCTCTGCATCAAACGGTTCCACCTATGCACCAGGCCCAAGTAGGCCGCAAGCAAAAGCTTCCATGAACATTGAATGAGCAAGAGCTCGGTTGCTGACCCTGCAGAATGAGCCCGGCGAAAGCACACAGCCAAGGGCACGATGTTGCAATCTCGCACGCCGCAAGCCGACGCCAAGGTCGCACCTGCAAGATAAACCAGGCACACAGTGGGAAAAACAATATTAATTGTGCTGAATTTTGCCTCAAACACGGTCCCACCTCACGTGACAAAGCCAAACCTGACAGGATGCCAAGCCCAGGAGGAAGGAGACGCCTGAATCCCACGTTTCAAGACACAGGCAGATACAATTAAAAGACTCATTGGACATCTGCAGCAGTGGGAGTAGTCGACCTCCCAACATATGAATAAATCCTCACATTGTTTACACCTACCCATAGTAAAACATTGTTGCAAATGACAGGTGCACCGCGAGCTGCGAACAGCGATAGTCCCAGACTGGGAGGCTCGCGAGCGGACTAATCAGAACATGGGGCTCTTATCACTGACGCCATTAACATTGACCAATCCTCAGAGGTCTTCGTGTAACAATTTTCATGTATCAAATTGAAGGGACAGCCCAAGTATATCACCTGACTAACCCTCAACCACTAACACCATTCTCTATATGTATGCTATACTAACCCTACCACTCGAGTAACCAATCCAGAGTGGAAATAGGTTTTTTGCTAAACTTTCTAAGGTGACGCAAGTAGAGCGTCATACTAAGTAAAAAGGGCCTGTGAGCCCCACGATTGTGTGTGTGTCAGGACGGACGCGTACGATCCTTGACCCATCCCTGCCGTTTTGTCTAATATACAGCAGAGTCACCTTACTTCTTGCGTGTGTCTCATACTCTATCTCTTTTGGGATATACGGGAGGGGTTGGGGCCTCCCTGCCCGGAGGTCTACGGATGGCCCGGCCGACCCCGGCACAATTTCCCCCCGACAAGTGCAATGGGCCTCCCCAAGGACAAGTGAGGGATGGGAAGGAAGGCTTCGGAATAGAATGAGGAGAATAGCCTTAGCAAAATTAAAAGAACTAAGGTCAACAGTGGGAAGGTAACATAAAAGCTACAGATGACCCTTATACATAAGGGGGCAGGGCGGCCCCACTATGTGCCCTCGGCACAGATGGATGAAAAACAACCTCCTCAAATCCCTCCCCCACTCACAGAGGGCGCAGGGAAATGGATGTGCGCATTTGAAAAGAACACTGCAGGTGTGCCCCTGGCGACAGGATATATTAAAAGTCTCTTGGTGTCTGCGTAGGAGATCAAGCAGACTCTGTGTGAGGGAAAGCAGGATTCCTGGGTGTGACAAAAAGTAACGACACTCATGATGGGGCATCATTCAATAACGTTAGAGCACAGGTGTGGGATGCCCTGCGGAGTACCTTCCCGGATACCCCCGATTTACATTCCATAATGCAGTGCAATATTGGGGATGAGGAAGATGCTGTGCAGTTCATTCTTTGGGTGCATGAGATGTGGTGCATGGAGACAGGCAACACGTGGGACCAGTCTACCTCCCTCTTTTACTTCATTATTAAGTGAGGTCTCCCAAGGAAAGTACAGAAGGCACTTGATAAAATAGCAGGGATGGAAGCCAAAGGCTGGCTTGAGATTTAGACCATTATAGTACACCACTGTAGGAGGATCAAAGAGAGGGAGAAGGAAACAATTCAGAAAAGATTAGCTGAAGAAGCAAAACTGGTACAGGCGAAATTGGTGAAGGTTGTGGCTGTCATTGCAGCTCGGCTATCAGAGCAAGCAGGGGAGGAGGGAGGTGTGTCTGTAGCAATGCAGGCAAGTATGGCCACAATGTGTGCAGACAATGGGCAGGAGCAGTGGGGAGGAGAGCAGCAATACACGGGACCCCAGTGCAAGGAAGACCTGCAAGAGGACGAGGTGGGTTTCAAGGACAGAGGGGTGGGGGCTATGGGGGAAAAGGGCCAAGAGGCGGGAGCCCCAGGCAGTGCTGGAGGAGGGGTCACTTTTCACGGGAATGACGTAGCCGGCAAGGTGGTAACTATCAGTACAATCAACCCTATCACAGTCAACCTCAGTCACTCTCAATGTGGACACCCCCACCCGTGCAGCCCATACAGCCTCCCCTGAGGAACATATGAAGAAGAGGCCCAGCCTCACCATCCACCGCCACCTGGCTCTAGCACTGTCCGACACCCCCGCATAACATCCAATCACATGAAAACCCCCCCAACAAGACGCCCCATCACCATAACAACCCTATTGCCACTACCCCAAACGGCACACCTGCACCCTACCAAGGGGCAAGCGTGCTGAGTGAAAATATTTTTCCTGCCCCTGGGACAGATACACACCCATATTAGGACAGCCCACAGAGAGCACGTGCATGTCCAGTCATATCAACTACCTTGAATACAGAAGAGGAACCACTGGTGGGGGCAGAGATATGAAACAAACAGTTCATCTTTATGGTATAGGGCATATAAATCATGTATAAGTGAAGGTGATTTTCCGTTATCTGTCAAAAATCTCGAAAATGCAAGGGTTCTCTGGGGCTGTAGTCATGGTTCCTTTTACAGAGATTTTGATGTCAGGATAGGGGGAGAAACAGTACAAGTTACCCTACTATATTATGAAAACTCCCCTGTTGATTTACTAGGACAATATTTGCTAAGTAAGTCGAATATGACAATGGCCCTCATTACGACCCTGGCGGAGATCGTGGTGCAATATGCACCATGGAGCACGGCGGAAAGCTGCCGATACCGCCATGGGGGTTGGCGGATTTACCGCCCCATTCCGACCTTGGCGGGGCGGTAAATCCCCATTCCCCATTTTACCCTTCCCCATTCCCATTTTTGCCCCATAGGGTATAATGGGAGTGGGGAAGGCGTTAATTACGCCACCGTAAAATACGGTGGCGTAATTAACAACAAGGTCCCGTAGCGCCATGGATTTCTCCGCCTGGAAAAACCAGGCGGAAAACGGCTCCATGGCACTACGGGAACTCGTAGTAGGGCGGACGGGTCCGCCGCGAATACCGCTGGCGTAAACCCACTCCGCCAGGGTCGTAATGAGGGCCAATATCATTTACAAACAGAGGAATTGTTTGTTCCACTCCTGGCATGTGTCCCCTCAGAGCAATGTTGATACATACTGTGGCTAATGAACTCAAGGTGAGAGGGGTACAAGTAGATCCCGACATGTTCATGTACGGGACCATTGTTTTGGCTGTGTAAGTGCCTGAACTGACCAGAAAAGAATTGAGGGTGCCCTCTGATTTTGTGCATTCAGACCTGCAGCAGCCCTCGAAATATTAGCTGACACAATATTGTCCCTAGACTTAGAAGGAGTACAGGTATACACAAAACGAATAGTGGCAATAGGAATGGACACGTTAAGATGCAATGGCAGTTCTCTTCCAATACACACTCACACATAGTGGAAGAGAGTGGAAAAGGACCAACAAGCCTGAAAGCATTAGCCATCTAGAAGTGGCTAGTTTAGCTCTTTTTCTATCCAGCTCTTTTTCTATCCCCTTTTTTGTAAGCGGCACAGCACCGTAACCTAGTGGAGACAGAAGACTTAGGCAGGGTTAGTGAGATACCTGCTCTATCCTTTCTGTCCTCCTTCCACAGCCTTGTAGTACACCCTTCTTTGGGTGACAGTACATCGGTCCTTGACCACGTAGGTTTTTAGATTTGCATGAGCTATAACATAATTAGGAAACAGTTGCCGATTGCCCAGTTTTTGTGTTAAAACTAGTTAAGAGTAAGGGCAATACCCTGACAACTCTCCTTTTTGCCCCCTTGTTTTGTCAATGCCATCAGTCCTATCCACCTGAGAGAAGGAATGAACAACAGAATAATCCTACTCCAAATATAGCGCCAAGTAGTCCTATCAAAATAATGAAATCGATTAAGGCCTTGATTAAACCGTTCAAAAAGGGAGGTGATTGCTGCATAGAGGATCACTTGGAAACAGTGCATGATATGTTCCCGGTAGCTTCCCGGTATAAGCTTCTAAACTATGGAACACACTACCTGAGCTCCTTAGGTCAGAACCTTCATTCAACCTATTCAAATGCAACACGAAGTGTTGGCTTCACAACATGGACTCTATGACAGCCTAACTTTCCAGATCCCAGAACGACTGACGGTTGACGGCACATTCTGTAATTAATGTATTTATCTTAGACTATGCTTGTATGTATCTGTAATACTAAGTATGTACTTATCTGTAAGTGTAACGTAACCCTTTTATTGCACTCAAATGTAACTGTAACCAGATCCAACTTACGCGCCCGTATGCCTCTGGGCCTGGCTGCGCTTATAAATAAAATAAATAAATAAATACATAAATAAATGTAAAGCTCTTCAAATACCTATGGAACAGTATAGACAGAATTTTCACCTAACTCTTGATGCTGCACATGCTAGCATTATCAGGGGCCTAAATGAGCAAGAGAATATGTCATGGCCAGAATTTGAGAAAGAGGTTAGACATCACTTCTCACCATACCAGTCGTTGCAGGATGAAAAAAAAGCAGCGCATGCCATGACAGCAAAGCCAAATATGTCACCTTGCCAGTTTCGCCAAGAATTAAAAAGAGCATTCTCCCGCTTTGAAGTATCTTTCAGCCCTAACTCTGATGGGTTTAAAACTGCCTACTTTTATGGTTTACAAAAAGACATTATATCAGAGTTAATTTGCAAGTTTGATCATGAGAAATCGCTAGAGTGGATTATATAACAAGGAACTAAATAACATGAGGTCATATATTGTCAGAGTGAAGAGGGAGCTAGAGTTAAAGAAGCAAAATCAAAATCTAAAGACTCCATACCAACGGTAATGGAAATAAGATCTGCAAAAATGCTACTTGAATCAGCCCAAACCTAGGTCAGGAATAATATGGCATCTGATCAAAGAGGAGCACCACAGAGAATGCCATCCCAAACACCCATGTTCCAGTCACATGATCCGAGCAATAGAGAAAGCTACATTAGTCCTAGATATATGGGAGACAGACCTAGGGTAGGATACTGGCCCGATATGTCAGGCATGAATAACAATCAAAGACAAAATCAAGATCTAAGAAACAAAGGTCTATACCAGGTGTTGGGGGCACAATGCAGATTTGACCCGAATACTATGGTATATGGCAATCAAGACAGACCACGATATGTGGATCGGTTAATTCAAAATGGAAATCAGTATAGAGGACAGTGCCCACAAAATGAAAGAAGAAACATGAACTATAGCCCCCGCCACTATAATCAGTCACCACCACCAGTGGATCACATCCAAAGAATGGTCACACTGTGCTCTCCACCTCCCATGAATTAAAAATTCAGAAACAACTCAAATAGAAATCAATCTCCTGAGAGATACCAGAACAGGTCCAACCAGGGTGTAAGCAACCACTACCAGCCTAGGCCACAAAGAGAAGATTCCAGGGAAATGGACAGATTTCAATGCCTTGAGGCCCAAGTTAAAATGATGTCTGAGCAAATAGGAAAACTCTGTGAAGTTCAAAAGCAGCCACAAAGTGAGGGAGAAGAATGTCAAAGGAGTGATCTTGTACGCTCTGACAATAATTGACTATGCAATAGCCATTCAATGATAAAGGTACAGAATCCCATGAACCAGTTTTGTGTAACGGTCCTGAATTGCTTGCCGATTTAAACATGAACATGACCACAAATGAGAATGAGGCAGGGGATGCACACGCACATAAAAAGGAAGTTTGGTTTGATTTAGAGATGAATCAGACTATTAAAGTGTGTGCAAATGAGACAGAAAGGGGAACATAAACAGGAAATTCCAAAAGAGCAGAGAGACAGATTCAGAAAAGACATCACATTCCATGATAAAACACCTGATAAAGAGGTAGGATTGATTGTTGAAACATCATCCCTTGTTAGTCAGATGGGTGCTGAACATAGAAAAATAGACATAAATTCCCAAAAAGAGATGGGAACAAAGGAGGGAAGGATATCTTTCCACTTGTCCCTGTGTTTGGCAAAAAGTGAAAAGAGCCTGAGAAAAGAGAACATTTTTGTGTATATTGGAAGAAGTTGAGGACAGGTATTATGCTCCCATTACTGTGGAAGAGAAGTGCAATGCATCGGCACTGATTGACACAGGTGCACAGGCCACGATCATGTCCAAAGAACTGGTGAAAAGTATCAATGAAGGGAGATCCCTGCAGAATCATATCAACGTGAGACAAAATGAAGGCCCTGTATATAATTTCAATGGTGAGGAGATCCCTATCAAAGGTGTCACTGAGCTTGACATAAAGATAGGAAAACACACAATGAGACAGGAAGTATTGATCACATCTCTCAGTGAAATTCCCTTTTTGATGGGAACAGTTTTCCTGAATAGGTTGTCGCCTCTCAATGATGGGGTAAATGGGGTTTTATGGTCCCTAGCCAAAAAAACATTGAGGCATAAAAAAGTGACGTCACAAAAAAACAGTATGAACGAATGCCATACTGTGGCTAAATCAGATGATGCAGTGGCGGTGTACCTGCACAATGGATGTGTGCCTAGTGTCACTGTCATCCTGATGTGTCAGGGTGAAATGCAATGTGAAAAAGAGAAGCAATCCATAGAAATGTATTTGGATCCAAAAAAAAAGGTAAACAGAGATAGATGAAAATACTTTGCGCTTTTACTTAAAGGAAGAGAAGTGCAAACAAATTGTTATCCTGGCGGTAACCACAGAAAAGCATGTTACAACACTTTCTGAAATACACATGGGAGATGGGCAGCCATGGATCCCTATTGGTTTAAATGGTCATTCTGGATTGATAAAAGCCACCTTTGCACTTGAACAGGAAAGTTTCATTAATGATAAAATACTCCAGTGAATAATTGAAAGGGAGGAAATCCCAGAATTCAGAATTAAAAACCAACACATATTCGGGTTAGATTAGCCGGACTCAGGGAATAGAGTTGTAGGTAGATGCATGTAAAAAATGACCATTGGCCCGAAAACCATCTGACAAAATGTGTGGATAGTGAGTTGGACACGCATGATATTTATTTGGGAAATTACATTATGCACAGAATCTGCATGGTGTTGTCTTCCTTAATCAAAAAGTGTGGTCCAGCTTAGGGGGACCTGCACGTGAGTTTGCAGACAAGAGACAGGCTTATCATTGTGCGCAATTGGTGCCATGTGCAAATGAGCTACAGGAGAAGAAGGATGTTATCATTCCTGCATTCACCAGACAAGTCACTATAACACTATAACATAGAAATGGACAGCAGATGAAGGATTCTGATGCATTTGTGTGCATAAATTAATCCATGAAGAAACAAGGACTAGAATGTGAATATACACCACTGGTGGAGATTGGGGATGGGCCCATCAAAATCGTGGTAGATAATAAAGGGTGTCAGGACATTTATTTAGAAGATAATGTAACTTTTGGTATGGCAATACAAAAATCATATTACACTGCAGATTTCAACAATACAGTGATAGGGAACATTTCTGAGAGATATGAGAACGCACAGGGTGAATTGCCAGAGTCTCTGGATCCTCAACCTAAAGAGATATTCAAAATTCAGTCTATGTATCCTTTTGATTCCAGTGAGTCAGTGTGCTGTCACCAAGAAAATTGCATATTATTTGATTTAAATGAAAATGAAACAGAAAAACAGCATATTGAAATAGAGGCTGATATTCCAACATATTTACAGGTGGCAACTATACAGAGAGATACAGCCACACAGTTAGAGGAGAGCACAGAGGTTCTGTCATGATGCCTACCCCCGGGCATCCGGATCAAGTCCATCAGCCCCGGGAGCAGGCATCCAGATACTCATTAAAACCCCAAAAGCCCCGGCTGGGGGCTGTTTGGATTCAGTCCTGGCACATTAGGCGCCAGGCTCATCATAGAAATCAGTCCTGGCACCACAGGCGCCAGGCTCATAGACTTTACTTACCTTATGCAGACCATGCTGCAAATGAGTCCAAGCCAACGTGAGGCCTGGATGGGACTATTTTATTACAGGGACTATTTTCCACTCGGGTGTGGTTCTGGGGAACTTCTTACCTGGGACTACTTTGCAGGCTATTTAAACCACACCCGAACAGCAGGCCATGCTTTGTGTTATCCTGCATCCAGCAGCGTGACGCTCACCATGTCTGCAAGTCAGCATCCAGTCTTCTGCCAAGCCCGCCTCAAATCTGGAGCTCCTAAACAAAAGGCAAAGAAATGAGAAGAGGTTAGATCACAGACATTATTTGATTCCTTACCTGAATCCGGACCCAGCACATCTCCGAGCCTGGAAAGGACATTATTTCAGCACGCGTCGCTTCCCTAGCAGCAGCGCCGCGTTATACTCACCAGTCCACCACATCTTTTGACTCGGCGCTGCCTCCATCATTTTCTTCGTCGAAACCCAGCACCTGGGGGGAAAACAAAAGGAATAACAAGGTCAGCCGAGAAAACCAACAAGGACAATCTCTTTGCCACCATAGGCTTACCTGCTTTACCACCGGAGGTATTATTCTTTAATTCGCCGCATCTTCCTATGCCGCACCTATAAAGGGAGGGAAAACAGCAAGTTAAACTCATGCAACTTTTACCGGACAGTGTTTGGTAATACAGACTCTTACCTGAATGCCATCAGCTGCCTCTTGGCAATATTCTTTTGGACCAGCTGCAACCTAACGAGGGAATGGAATAAGAGTGAACATCGGACATATTGAACTCTTTGAACTTTATATACACTGGAGTCAATATTCCTCCGGAACTCCTCCAGTACCTTCAACCCAGTGAAGTAACTGGTATCTACATGCCCCTGCATGCCATGCAGGATGGAGAGCTCATCATTTAAAAACATAAGGTGAGGTTACCAAAAGGGAATATTGGAGGTGATTAGTGCGGAGAACGAGAATTGTTGGGGGGCCATCACTAAAGTTAACGGGTGGCTAAATCCCTTTCCCCACTTGCAGGAGAATACTTCTACGAGTCCAGCAGACAAGATTAGGCGGGCCAGTCCAGACTGTCATCTCTTCACTACGCATCACGTTGGTGGAGACTGCAGCTGTCAGGGTCCGATCGACGCCCCTGTGGAAACCAGGTGAGCGTAACAGGTTCCTCCATTGGAGGATTTTCCAGAGTTTTCGAAAATGGTAGAGGAACAGCTTCAAGCTGAAGATACATGTTCTAATGAAGAGGATAGGAATGAGTTGACAAAAATATTAATGGAATGTAAAGAAGTTTCTGCCAAGGATGCTTATGAGTGAAGCCTAACTGATTTGCATGTTGCTACATTACCAGAGGGATATGTTACAGATCTGGTATTTGTTCATCAATATTGGTTACCACTGGCATGCTTGGAGACATTAGCGGAGACAATTAAAACATTTAGAATCCCAATGAATTATCAGGCCCATTCACAGTACCTCAAACACTCCCATTTTGGGTGTGTTGAAACCAAATGGTCTATGGTGTTTGTGTGCAGACTTCAGAGAGTTAAATAAAAGGGTGCCTGTTTCAGGTTGGCCACTCCCATTTATTGATCAAAGTCTAGCACAGGTCCATGGCTCAAAAGTGTTTACCAGGTTAGATCTTACAGCTGGGTACTGGTGCGTTCCACTGGCTGAAGACATACAACATTTGTTCGGATTTTCATTTGATAAACTCAATAAGCATGGTTCAGAAAACCATTTTGGTATGTCAAGAGTGGAAGTGAATTCGGAATATTTTTTAGAAAAGCACTCCCACAGGCAGCAGAAAGGGGAACAAGAGTTTACGTGGACGATGTTCTAATTACAAATGAAAATCTAAAGAGTCATTTTAATGAGATTAGACATGTGCTTGGCCAGTTACAGAAGGCGGGAGCAAAGATATCTTTACAGAAAGCACAATGTTGCAAAAAGAAAAGTTAATTTTTTAGGCCATGAAGTGAATGAGCATGGGTTAAATCCACAAAAGAAAAAGGTGGAAGCAATACAGAAACTGAAACATCCTACTAATCTGAAAGGAATAAAAAGTTTACTAGGGATGACAGGAAGTTTATTGAAAATGATACCAAGATTACTCAACCCTTAACTAAATTTATAAAGCAGAGTGTACCATGGAATGGGAAAAAGAACAATGTGAAGTGGTGGCTAAACTGAAAGAATGTCTCATGAAGGCGCCGTGTTTGGCCTATCCCATAAAGAACCAGGATTTATTTGTGGTAATAGGATTCACTGACCAATGCATGTCAGCTGTGTTATTTCAGAGGCATGATTTAAATCACAAAACAATTGCCTTTCCGAGCAAGAAATTATCTCAGGTTGAAACTAAATTCAGTGAGTTTGAAAAGGCTCTTCTGACCACTGTGTGGGCATTGCAGCATTTCCGTCCCATCATTCAGGGAGAAAAAGTAATTATTGAAGCAAATCACCCACCTTTGCAGTTTTTGCAAAGTAAAAGAATTAGATAAGGGAATTTCGCACAGTCCAGAATTATTTCCTGGACATTGGCATTACAAGGATTTCCCGTAGAGGTAAGGTATGGACAGAATAAAAAGAGTGCAGTTGCTCAAGGGCTGGCATATGTGCATGATTGCACATCTAAATGCATGCCTGATGAAACAGAAATAGAGACCACTCTAAATGCATTTGAGCAATCCCCACACAAAGATTTCAATGAAGAGGTGTGTGGAGGCTTGCCAACAGTGTATGTGGATGGATGTGCATATCATGTGGAAATAATGAAGAAAAGCAACTCATGGCGGGAATTCGAAATATTTGTTTCAAATGTGATAATAATCCAACAGCAAGCCTGAGAATTGGAGCTAGGAGTAGCCAAATAGCAGAGCTGCAAGCCATTTATAAGGCAATTGCTACCGCCTTTGAAAATAAATTCAAGGAGATAGTTTTGGTGACTGATCCTGATAATGCATAAATTAGTTTTGAAGAGTATCTACCTGGTTGTAAGGCAAAAGGGAAGCTCACGTATAACAAAAAGCCCCTTAAACATGGGGAAATGATCCAAGCAATAGATAAATTAGTATCATAAAATGATTTAATAATACACTGGAGGAAAATCTGTGGCCATTTAAAAGCACCAGGAGAGGACAAGGAGGTAAATGACAAAGCAGGTCAATTGGCCAAAATTAGTGCAGTCATGGGAGAGCTGTTTCCCATTGAACACTTATTTGGTGAAATACATGTAGATGCGGTTACATGCTCCAAATCTCCAAAAGCGGTTGAACAGCCTGTTGAACAATGGAGTTATGATACGCCAGATCAGGATCTAATTAAGGCACAGAAAGAAGACCCAGTCGTTGTTACACCTCGCCCTCGGCCGCGCCACGTTTCCAGGGTTCTGCCTCGTTGCTCTCGTATGAGCAAGAACAATTGGGGAATTCCGGTTAAAACCAAAATAAGGGACAGGAAAGTGATCGCCCTTCATAAAGGGTTACGGCGCCGGCATGCGCCCTTCTTATCGCGCTGGCAGCTGCCATGGCAAATTTCTACACGAACTACAGCATCCAGAAAACCTGCTACGTAGTAGTTCTCGGCGTTGAGAGGGGAGCCTCATTTTCAAACGATACGCCTCTTGTTGTTATTTATTCCACAGCGGCATACAGAACGCTGCTTCTGTTTAAAGTTACAACCGGCATACTTTCCGAAGTGCTCTCCCTGTATCTTGAATTGTGAAGTCCTTGTTTTTTCCCGTGTACCGACCCTGCCTGCACACGGACTCCTTCTTCTGAACCCCGATTGAACTGTTTTCTGACCACCCGTGTACCAGACCCCTTGCCTGCTTTCCGGAACTCTTGGACACTGATTCTGCTGTGTTTCGTGACCGCCTGTGTACCAGACCCCTGCCTGCTTCCTGGACTCTGAGATAGTAACTACTCCGGTAAGAAAGACTCTAATTGGAATCCCTTATTCTGTGGAATTCGACTTCATTCCTAAGTGCATCTTTTGAACGCTTTGCTGTGGTGCACCATCCCGAAACCAGTGCGACCCTCGTTCCGTTCGGGGATAGCTACCCTACTAACCTCCCTATTTTTTATTTTATACTTTCGTTGTTTCCCAGGACTCTTTACGTCAATCCTATTTCCATCAGGGGTAAAGTATAGTTTTTCTTGGTTTTTCCATACTGCAGAATTATACATTAGCCATATACTAAGACCTCTCTACTTTATAGGTTACTCCGGTTCCTTTGGCTTAAGGGGAGATTAAACCAGGTACTACTAAAGGGGAATAGTCTTGGGAATAAACCAGTTTCATTATTGGCAGATTATTAACTTGTTATCCTTTCCTTTACAGCCTGGGTTTGAGACGGTCTGTTCTCCCCGCTTTTTTGATCGATCGGTCCCCTTGTCTGTACAGTTCAGCAGGTGGTCATATCGGTTTAAAGAGCTGATTCCCTCACAGAGAGGAGGCTTGGGTAGGAGGCTCCAACCCTAGCTCCTTCAAGCAACTCCCCAGCAATAGAGGTCCGGCCTGTTTACGTACTCTCCATTCCGGTGAGTAACAGAAACAGAAGCCATGGAAGAAGTTGATCCTTTAACCACCTTGGTTCGCTTGGTATCTGAACTTCGTTCAGATATGACAGCCGCACATAGTGCTCTCCATCAAAGGATCAACAATTTTCAGAGTTTCCCAAGCCCCCACACCCTGGGGGTGGATACGTCTGCTGCTACGGCATCAGGTTCAACCGGTCCCATACCCTCTGTCTCTGGCTTTACGACTACCCCAGTGCTTATGGCTACTCAATTCCCACTGGCCCCCCCAGAACGATTCTCTGGGGATCCTAAACATTATCGCACGTTTATCAACCAGTGCAAATTACATTTTCTCTGTCGGCCCACTGCTTTCCCTAATTCTACAACGAAGGCAGCCTTTGTTCTCTCTCATCTTGGGGGTACTGCAGCCGCTTGGGGTAATCCGTTACTGGAATCTAATAGTTACGTCCTTTATGACTGTGATGCTCTCATCACGGCCATGAACAGAGTATTTGACACCCGCTATAAATCCCAGGCTACTGACCTGGAGTTCCTCAATCTGTGTCAAGGCACCTCCTCTTTGTTTACATACCTTACTAAATTCAATCAGTTGGCAGCTGAAACTGATTGGCCAGAGGAGAAAAAATCAGCCGTGTTTTACAAAGGGTTGTCAGATGAGTTAAAGGACGTTTTGGCCACAGTACCAGTGGTTCCAACCACTTTTGGTGAACTATTAGACCTGGTATTACAAATAGATGCTAGAAGACCCGAAAGAAGGGGTGAACGCAAGTCACCAGCCCCTGTTACTCTGCAGGTGGAACAGTCTTCTCCTTCTACTTCGCTTCCAGAACCTATGCAGATCGGGGCAGTAAGAGGTCCTTTGACTTCTGCACAACGGGATTATCGCAGAACGCATAATTTATGCATGTATTGCGGATCTGCTGAACACCTCTTGAAGGATTTCCCTAAGAGACCTGTCAAAAAGCTGGGAAACGCCAGAACCCGGCGATAGACAGGGTCCCTACGCCGGGGGTGCTTTCCTTGGACTCTCATGGTGCTGTTTCTGTTCCTGTTAGCCTTCCTGTGGTATTTACCACCGAAAATAGTACCTTTTCTTCATTGGCGATCATTGATTCCGGGGCCACCGGGAATTATATGGATTACGATTACGCCACAAGTAAGAACGTTTCGGTTGTCTCTAAAGCCCAACCCGAGGCTGTTCACGCTGTGGACGGTACATCCTTGGTCTCTGGCCTAGTCACACAAAATACCTCCTTAATTCGTATGCAAACCAGGGAAGGACATGCTGAGTCGATCTCCTTCGATCTCATTAAAGCCCCTCAATTCCAGGTCATCTTGGGCATCCCTTGGTTGCAACATCATAATCCAGCCATCGACTGGATAAGAAAAACGGTGCAGTTTCCTTCCACTGAGTGCAACGAAAAGTGTTTCCTAGACACTAGTGTGTCCTCTGAGTCTTCTTGTCAAGCCTTGTTAGCATCTATGTCCATGATTGGAGCCATCACTAAATCTCCCGAAACCGAAATCCCTCCTGAATACAAGTCTTTCTGTGATGTGTTTGACAAGGGAGGGGCAGACCAATTGCCACCTCATAGGCCTTACAACTGCCCAATCGATTTGCTGCCAGGTGCTAAGGTTCCGGCGGGTAGGGTCTATTCCCTTACGGTTCCAGAAGATAAAGTATTAAAGGAGTATATTGACAAGGCATTGGCCACTGCTCGGTTCTTCTGTAGTCTTTACCAAGCTGGATCTTAGGGGTGCATATAATCTCGTTCGAATGCGAAAAGGGGACGAGTGGAAGACCGCATTCAAAACACGCTACGGACTATGAATATCTGGTGATGCCGTTTGGTCTCTGTAATGCCCCGGCCACCTTCCAGGCATTCATGAATGATATTTTCCATGACTGTTTGGATCAGTTTGTTGTAGTATATTTGGACGATATCCTCATATATTCACCCTCCAGTGAGGAGCACACGAGGCACATGCAGATTGTCTTGCAACGGTTGAGGGAAAACCACCTATTTGTCAAAGCTGAAAAATGTGTCTTCAACTCCACTGAAGTGGAGTTTCTTGGTTACGACCTGACTAGTAGAGGTATAAGAATGAGTCGCTCTAAAGTCAGGGCTGTCTTGGATTGGCCTGTTCCTACGTCGATTAAAGCCTTGCAATCCTTTTTGGGGTTCTCGAACTTCTATAGGCGCTTCATCCGTTCTTTTTCTTCTATATCAGCGCCGTTGACGGCTTTGACCAGCTCTAAGAAATCCTATCAATGGAACCAGGAGGCACAAGGAGCCTTTGACACCCTTAAGGCAGCCTTCACTTCCGCCCCAGTGTTACAGCACCCTAATCCGTTACTCCCATTTTTGGTGGAGACCGACGCCTCTGGCTCGGCTATTGGGGCGGTTCTATCTCAAAAGTGTCCAGATTCAGGGGAAGCCCATCCGATTGCATTCTTCTCAAGAAAATTGACGCCCTATGAGCGCAACTATCCAATCACAGAAAGGGAACTCCTAGCCATAAAAGACGCCTTTTCCGAATGGCGGCACCATCTTTTGGGGGCTCGACATCAGGTCACAGTTTTTTCGGATCATCGGAGCCTTTTGGCGTTTAAATCAATGAAATGTCTTACTGCACGACAGGCTCGCTGGCATGTTTTCTTTTCCCAGTTTTATTTCACCATCACATATCGACCGGCCCGATTGAATACTTGTGCAGATGCTTTGTCACGCATTGCCTTCCATTCTGATAACAAAACCTCTGACAAACCGCTCTTGTTACCTGGTAACGTTGTTTGTGCCTGCACTCCTCAACCTAGCCTGCGGACTTTGATTTCCGATTGGGTCTCCGCGCATAAAGAAGAATGTGAGACTCTCAATCTTGAGAGTCTCAAGCTTGTTTGTGCCTCCAGGACAGGCACGATTACATGCTCTAGCCTGGTCTCATGATTCCCTATGTGCGGCTCATCCGGGTCAGCAAAAGACGCTGGAGGGTTTACGCCGTTGGTCCTGGTGGCCTACCATGTCAAGGGATGTGATTGACTATCTGGCATCCTGTTCTGTATGTTCCCAATGCAAGGTCTCCCGTTCTAAACCTGTGGGTTTGTTACGCCCTCTCCCTGTGCCTCACAAACCATGGTACATGGTTTCCATGGACTTTATTGTGGATCTACCTCCTGTGAAAGGTCTTGACACTATCTGGGTAGTAATTGATTATTTCACCAAGATGGCGTTGTTCATTCCCTGTACAGGTCTGCCTTCTGCCCCTGTGTTTTTCGGTTCTTTGGATTGCCTGCCATCCTGGTTTCGGATCGTGGCTCTCAATTTACATCACGTTTCTGGAGGGCTTTGACTGCTTCATTGGGTATTGACGATCGGTTCAGTTCTGCTTATCATCCTCAGACGGACGGGCAAACCGAAAGGGTAAATGCCACCCTTGAACAATATCTCCGGTGTCTCTGCCTTCGTTTCCAAGCATCCGGGTTGACGATGCTTTCCTCTGCTGAGTTCGCTTACAATAATTCCATGCATACCGCCTCAGGGGTCTCCCCGTTTTTTGCCCTATATGGTTGCCATCCACGATCTTTACCGTTTGATCCTACGCTTCCCATTGATAACCCGGCGGCTCGGGACTGTGTAAGGGAATTGGTGACGACCCGTAGTACGGTTCGCTCTCATCGGATTCTAGCTCAGGCCAGGGCAAAGAAAAATGCTGATCGTCACAGAAAACCGGCACCTACTTACAAGGTGGGCATGAAAGTTTGGTTGTCCACCCGTAATTTGCGGATTCCTGGCAAACGCTTGTTGTTACCTAAATTCGTGGGTCCTTTTCCCATTGTTGAGATCATTAATCCGGTGGCTGTACGCCTTTCTTTACCTTCCTCGTGGAATCAATATCCGGTATTTCACGTATGTCTCCTGAAGCCTTGTCCACCCTCTGTTCGGCTGCCCGATCGCTCTCCTCCGATTCAGGTGGATGGGGATGATGAATACGAAGTGGCGGACATCCTGGATTTTCGTCTCCGTAGGGGGCGCCCCTTTTATTTGGTGGATTGGAAGGGTTACGGTACCAAAGACAGGTCCTGGGAGCCCTTGTGCAATATACATTCTCCGGCTCTCTTGCGCCGTTTCCATGCACGGAGGGGGTCTGCGCCGCCTTTGGGGGTGGATGCTGTTACACCTCGCCCTCGGCCGCGCCACGTTTCCAGGGTTCTGCCTCGTTGCTCTCGTATGAGCAAGAACAATTGGGGAATTCCGGTTAAAACCAAAATAAGGGACAGGAAAGTGATCGCCCTTCATAAAGGGTTACGGCGCCGGCATGCGCCCTTCTTATCGCGCTGGCAGCTGCCATGGCAAATTTCTACACGAACTACAGCATCCAGAAAACCTGCTACGTTGTAGTTCTCGGCGTTGAGAGGGGAGCCTCATTTTCAAACGATACGCCTCTTGTTGTTATTTATTCCACAGCGGCATACAGAACGCTGCTTCTGTTTAGAGTTACAACCGGCATACTTTCCGAAGTGCTCTCCCTGTATCTTGAATTGTGAAGTCCTTGTTTTTTCCCATGTACCGACCCTGCCTGCACACGGACTCCTTCTTCTGAATCCCCAATTGAACTGTTTTCTGACCACCCGTGTACCAGACCCCTTGCCTGCTTTCCGGAACTCTTGGACACTGATTCTGCTGTGTTTCGTGACCGCCTGTGTACCAGACCCCTTGCCTGCTTTCTGGAACTCTTGGACACTGATTCTGCTGTGTTTCGTGACCGCCTGTGTACCAGACCCCTGCCTGCTTCCTGGACTCTGAGATAGTAACTACTCCGGTAAGAAAGACTCTAATTGGAATCCCTTATTCTGTGGAATTCGACTTCATTCCTAAGTGCATCTTTTGAACGCTTTGCTGTGGTGCACCATCCCGAAACCAGTGCGACCCTCGTTCCGTTCGGGGATAGCTACCCTACTAACCTCCCTATTTTTTATTTTATACTTTCGTTGTTTCCCAGGACTCTTTACGTCAATCCTATTTCCATCAGGGGTAAAGTATAGTTTTTCTTGGTTTTTCCATACTGCAGAATTATACATTAGCCATATACTAAGACCTCTCTACTTTATAGGTTACTCCGGTTCCTTTGGCTTAAGGGGAGATTAAACCAGGTACTACTAAAGGGGAATAGTCTTGGGAATAAACCAGTTTCATTATTGGCAGATTATTAACTTGTTATCCTTTCCTTTACAGCTTGGGCTTGAGACGGTCTGTTCTCCCCGCTTTTTTGATCGATCGGTCCCCTTGTCTGTACAGTTCAGCAGGTGGTCATATCGGTTTAAAGAGCTCATTCCCTCACAGAGAGGAGGCTTGGGTAGGAGGCTCCAACCCTAGCTCCTTCAAGCAACTCCCCAGCAATAGAGGTCCGGCCTGTTTACGTACTCTCCATTCCGGTGAGTAACAGTCGTAGGCATATTTTATAATCATTTAGTAGATGCAGAACATAATCCTCTATCTGAAAGCAACTGCAAAGGAATTGAAGAGTTGAGAGAAGAGAATTAAGCTATAAGATAGTTTGATGATTAGGGAATGATGGTGCCTCTTTCATTCTGAAGGCTAATGTGACATCATGTGCATGATGAAATAACTGCAGGACACAGAGGCTCACAAAAGACTTCAGAGATTTTAAAGGACTATGCTTAATGGCCGCATATGTCCCAAGATGTGGAAATATACACCAAAGGGTGTTTGGTATGTGCACAATTTCAGCCTGCTTCACCTATTCATAGGGCTCCATTAATGAAAAGAGGTTTGACCCTTCCATGGTCAGATTTGCAAATCAACTATGTTGGGCCTGTAAAAAGATCAGCTAGGGGAAATAAATATGTATTGACTGTGGTATGTATGATGTCTAAATGGGTGGAATGTATTCCCACATTGGATTGCATTGCGCAAACAGCAGCCACCTTATTGGTAAATCACATATGTTCAAGGCTTGTTTACCCCAAAGGATAGAATCCGACCAGTGGAGTCATTTCACTAGTGCCTTGATGAGCAAGGTGTGGCAGATATTGGGTGTAAAGAGGAAACTGCACATATCGTATAGACTATCTTCATCGTGGGGGTTAAGAGAAGCAATAGATCTATAGAAGAAATACTAAAGAAATGTGTAGCTAAGGCAGGCTCTAGTTAGGAGCTAAAGTTAGGAGCTAAAGCAACAGGTATTGGCCCTCATGAAGTATTGACTGGAACAAAATGGTGTTGCCACAACACTTAGTGTACAGAACACATGAAGAAACACTTGTGAATTCCTCCACAATTCACAAATATGTAGAGGAATTGAGGAAGCAGTTACAACTCGTGTTTGCATTTGTGCTGCGAAATCTGGAGAGAGCTGCTGAAAGTGCAAAGACCTATTATGATAGAAAGACATCTATAAAAGAATACAATATAGGTGATCAGGTTGGGAAAAATAAACATAAAAACTATAACTTTCTTATGGCATGGCAAAGGCCATTTAAAATTATAGACAATGTATCCCCTGTAGTATATAACATTATCAAGAAGGAAGGTGAAATGGTGACATAGCAATTTGTTCATGTCAACCAAATTAAGCCATGTCACCCAAAGCATGAGGTGAAAAGGCTTGAGCGAGGTGAGTCTGGCTGAATGAAAATAATAAATGCAGTAAAAATAAAGCTAACAGTGGATTTAAGGTAAACAAATAATAGTAATTTTCTTGTTAGCATTCACATTAAACAGAGAATAATATGTGATATGGGTAGCATAGTGACACAAGAGCATGTATAAGGTAGCATACACAAGATTTCACTCCATGATTAAATAAAAACATGGTCTGGTGAGCAGGCAGAAATAAACAGAGCCAAATGTAATGTTTAGAACTTGTTTCTCTTTATAATTTGGCATTCAATCAAACTGGACTCTCCTATTTGTGTGTAGTATTTTTTTTTTCTTGTTCTGCATGTGTTTCAAGTAATTTATGAGAAATGGCAAGAGCTGTTAAAGATTTAAAGATGTGAAATATTATGGAGGGGTGTGTGTTTTGGAATTATTTTGCTGCATAATGTTGTCTTATTTTATATAATGATTATTTTAATTGCAGGTGTTCCAAAGTGGCAAATCCAAGGATCAACAGTGTTTTAATCAGCATTCAAATTGTATTTCCAGACCTTGTAGCAGAAGAGGGATAGACAATTGTTTTGTGCTAAGTACTTAATATGTTTCTTTTCTATTAACTTTACATTACATTACAGGATATTTATATAGCGCACTATAGACCTGCAGGCATGAAGGCGCAGAAAACAAAAATGAGAAGGTAGGCGGCACATGCCTAACGATATGAGTGACCTAGGCCAAAAAAGACTATGCAGATAAAACTAGATCCTAAAAACCACAGAAACAATGAGAAGAGGAAATAGAGGAGTATAGCTGGTACTCTCATTCAAAAACAAAGGTTTTAAGAGCCCTATTAAATTTTACGAGGCAACCAAGTTTGCGCAGATGATCTGTCGGATTATTCCACAAACTTGGCGTCTTAAATGTGAAGGGCCCGTTTTCTGCCTTAGATGTCCTAGCTCTAGGTTGCTCCAAGAGATTTGTAGAGTTCGACCTTAAGGATCTCCTAAATACTTTGTCAGTGATGTAACATTGGAGATACAGAGGCATCATCAACATTCTGCACTTAAAAGTTATCACCAACGTTCTAAATTTAATTCCGGATTCCACGGGCAGCCAGTGGGGTCCTCGTCTGGCCTCTGTGACATGCTCACATCTTGAGAGACCAACTACCACTCTCACAGCCGAATTCTGGACAACCTGTAGTCTCTGTATGACCCCCCTTACTGGATCCCAGCAAAAGACAGCAACAATCGTCCAACTTGGCCCCTATTATTGCCCTAGCGATGGTTTCAACACTTTTTTGGGAAAAAGAGGCCTCAAGAGTGACAACAAGAAGACACATGGGCTTTCATGTTAAGGGATGGATCCAAAGTGACTCCCAGTATTTTGGTTTTAGAGAGAGGATTAATGATGTCGTCCCCTAACTTAAAGTCAATGTAGGAGGGTTTTAAGGCCTTAAGAGCATGTGGACTCCCTACCATCATTAGTTTGGTTTTACTCCTATTAAGTGTGAGGTAGTTGTCTAACATCCAAGTTCGATTAAGCTGAAAACTCTGTTTACTTCGAACTCATCCTGTCCGTGATTGCTTGTCATTGGAACTATGCATTGGGTGTCATCTGAATGGTTTGAAAAGACAACACCATCCTGCTCAAGCATGAAGAAAAAGGAAGCCAGGAAAATATTGTAAATACATGGTGAAGAACTGGCCCTCTGTGGGACTCCATAGAGGACCGCGATTGGGTCTGCTTCTGTCATGTCCGAACAAAAGCTACTTCGACTGTGTTCAAGGAAAGAGGCGATCCAGGACACTGCTCGCACCGAACAGTTTGCTACTTCCTTTAACCTTGTATTTAATATTGTATGATCAATTAAATCAAAGGCCGTTGATTGGTCCAGTGATATGATCAAAGAAAGCTTACTTTTATCCATTTGTGATAATAACCTAGATTTAGGCTCTAGGAGTGAGGTCTCAGTACCAAAACGTTCTCTGAACCCCGACTGGTGAGAGTGCAGGATTTATGCTGATTCAGGTGTTCCGAAATTTGTTGATAAGCTACCCTATCCAATATTTTCAGGAGAAAGGGGGTGTTTGAGATGGGTCAGAAATTCAAAGGATTGTCCCTTGACAGACCTGGCTTCTTAATAATTGGGGTATCCATGGTATGTTTCAAATCATTAGGTACTAAACTCTCTGATAATGAGGCATTAATAAAGGAACAGACTGCTCCAATGATGGAGGGGGAGCAAGTCTTTATTATCATAGCAACACATGCATCTCCTCTGCAGTGCGATAATTTCATATGTTCAATGAGCTTTTTTAATTCTGGTTCATGTGCTGGATGAAAATTAAAGGTAGGAATATCAGAGATCCTGATAAAAAGCTTAGGGTTACCAGAGTCCAGGCTTGCATTACAGATCGGATATTGTGTAGCTTGTGACTCTTTTATTACCCCGGCAGGGCTCGTTCCTTGGGACGTTGGACCCTTGGAGGAGGCCCCAGGAAAGCCCCCAGACCTAAGAATGGGGGTGAAGATAAGGAGCCTGAGATGCCAAAAAGATGACATTGGTGGAGGGGTTCCTAAGTGTCTCCGACTCACCTTAACTATAGGGCCTCGACTGCCACCTATCATTAGCCATGTATAAGACTGCAATATGTAGGTAGAAACAGAATACAAGAATATGCGTAATGTTATTGCAATAGATAACATAAAGATGAAGTGTGCTTTCCGTCTTCCAGCTCTGGTAATTTAACGCATTGTCTCTTGTACCTACCTAAAAAAAGTTCCAGAATAACCTTAAGTCTGTTTACTCTTTTTCAAATGTTAAGAGATATTGGCCTTCAGTCTAATGTGCTGCTGTGTTTTTCATTTTCCTTGTCTTTTCTCATGGCCATAGAACGAGTCTGTACAACTTTTTCTCAGTAGTTGCAGGAGGGGTCAGGGTTTCACCTTTATTTGGCTTGATGTTGTGCAAATGAAGCCAGGCTATTTGTGCTTTTAACTTGGCTGCTCTGGGTTTGACTTCCTACACCTCGTACAGACCTTAAAAGCGGGAAGTACTGCAAGTGTGTACACACCTTTGTACAAGAATCTGGTCTTGCGGGTATAACATTGGTTGTTTTAACAAAGCCTCTGTTTCAATGGGTTGATCGTCTTTTTCGCTTCTCTATGACCACTCCCTTTGATACTTGACCTGTTGAGACATGAAAGTAATACTTGCAGTCATTGTTAGGTAATCATGCATCTCGTCATCTAGTGCCTTTGCTGCACTATGGGCATCCGTTTTTAACCTAGTTGGAGGTGGAAGGTGGGGTTCTCATGCGGCATGCAGTTGCCAACGCATGAGGAGTTTGATGGAGATCTGAGCCAGGCTGGTTTATTAGGGCACATAAGGCAAGGTGTATGCAATGAAGCCATCCCTTATTCAAAGTTATAATTATTTTTGAAATCCTTTTCTGATGTAATCGATTTAATTTCTCACAAATACCGTTCACCTGTGGGTGATGTGACGAGGAAAACATATGCTTAATGCCTAATAGAAAAATGATTTGTTCGAACAGCACCTTCTAAAAAATGCAGTCCATCGTCAGACCGCAAAACCTCACACACACCATTTTGGGACCACTTCACACACATGGAACTTGGCAGCACACAGGGCATCAGAGTGTGTGCATGGACCTGCCTCGATCCATCTAGAAAAAGGACATACCATGAACAGCATATATCTGTAACCGTTGCATGTCTGCAGCATTTCTACATAGTATATATGTAGGTGCTGAAATGGGCCATTGGGTCAAGAATTGCTCCTATCACTGTTGCAAAATGTGCCCTGCTGTATACATCTGGCACACAATACAATTTACAATAAACTGTGTGACATGGACTAACAGATTTGGCGAAAACCACTCTTCTGCTATTGTAGCAGCTATAATCTCTTGATTCACATGGGTGGGGACGTGGATCTGCTCCAGCGCTACCCTCAATAATGATATAGGCATAAATGGCTTTCCAATGCTATCCTGTCTCCAAATTGCCTCGGTGGGGGATAAAGAACACCCCTGTTTCTTTCATAAATACTTCTCTTCTCGTCCTGCTCACCCTTGTATCTCAATTGACTGTACAATAGGCAGCATATTAAAGCCCTCCTTTACCAAAATGCATTGTCCTGTCATTTCTTTAACACTTTCTTTTTCAAAATTAGAAATGGTTGGGAAATAGGCTGCCTTTTTGACTTGCAAATTCTACGGCTTCATTTCCGTGAGAAATTAAATTTGTCCTTTTAGAATGCACTGCGCATTTTATGACTGCTAGAGTCAATGGGAGTACTAGTACTTCAATAACTTCATCCAATTGGGCCACATGTTGCATTGGAGTGTCGTCTGCACAAAGGAAGACCCTCCTTTTCCAGCATGACAGGCCTGAAATTATGGTTGATGTCACATCGGCGGAGTCAGAGTAAACTGGCACTTTCTCATTTTCAGATCTCTGAAGCTCTGAGATAAGCACCACTAATTATTTTTGAATGTAGTGTATTGCAAACTTTTTAAAAAGATACAGTGCAGCCTATGAGGAGCAATGCAAAGGTAATCTCACACTTTGTATTTGTATTTTATTTTATTTATAAAATGCCACTACTTCAAATTCACCCTCTCAGTTTAGCTTTAATAACGCTGATCCAATATGCCTTTCACTGGTCGTTTAGTCAATTTCTGAAGAACCATTAAAAAAATATGTCTCCCTCCCGAGACACTTTCTATAGCTTGAGGAATTTCATTATAGTTTTCAGTATGCGTTGTGCAATAATGTACATGATCATCACCCCCTAATGGTTCAGCTATGAATATTGCTGGATTCACTGTCTTACGTCTGACAATTGTAATCGCAGGATATGATGTAATTACCTCATATACTGATGCTCTTTGTGTGATCAATCTACTTTTGGGTTTCTCTAAAATCACAATTAATGCATGTTCAATAAATAATGTTTCTGAACACCCCATTGTTATACTTGAAGCTTTTACAATCCCAAATGCAAAAGAAAGCAGCTAAAGACTGCTCATGAGGATAAGCCCTTTCGTAACTGGACCTAGAATCCCACTATATAGCCTAATGGTTTGTGTCCATATCTTCATATCATTTTCTGCATAAGGACTGCTGTCATGACTTCTCCACTTGAATCGGAAAATAAAAAAAATTCTTCACGATAATCTTGAATTCCCAACACTGGTGCTGTGCTGATCGCCTTTTTTAATTCTTCAAATCCTTCAGTCATTTCATCTGTCCATATTGTTTTACTCTTGCCAACCTATACTTCTTTAAGCCCTTTTAAAAGTGGTTGAATATATGTACTGTTATCGAAAATCCAAGCCATGCAATATTTACATAGGCCTAAAAATGGTTGCATTTCTCTCACTGTTTTAGGTTCTGAGGTCTTCATAATTGCTGCTGCTCTTTCAGACTTCACTTTCCTTCCTGATGAATCAACTGTCTGATATACAAGACCTCTTCCTGACAGTATTGGAGCTTCTCCTTGTCCACTGAATATCCTTTATTTGAGAGGATAGTCATAAACTTAATTGAATCTTCTCTACATCTTTCTTCTGTCTCACTGCACACCAAAATGTCATCCACATATTAAACTATTGCACTTTCTAGCTGAACATTGCCTAAGTCCATCTGGAGGATTCTATTAATTGGGGTAACCATGATATGTTTCAAATCATTGAAGGGAACTCAGAGTACCCCTGGGGCAATTGAGAATGTTTATGGCGGATCATTCTATATGAAAAGGAAGTCAAATCCTGTACGCCTTCATGGAGGGGAATTGAAAAGAGAGTGTCATTTAAATCTATGATTGTAAAATATTTCACCTTTGATGGGATGTTACCGAATATTGTCATGGGATTTGTAACTAAAGGAAGCTCAGCTTTGACAATAAAAAGGCGAAAGTTCCTGTATAATTCTTCATGACCCCTCCGTTGATATTCTCACTGGGTACACAGCTGTGCTAGATGGAGAATCGGATGGTACCAATATTCCTTGCTTCATCAAAGCAGAAATGGTCTCAAATTTTCCTTCATTTGCCTCTCTGAACATGGAGTATTGCTTTGCATGTGGTAAAAGCACTGCTTGATTGAGCTTGAGTTTAAACTGTTCCTACTCTTTTTAATCGACTCACGTCATATGGACATGAGGTTCATAAAATCTTTGGCACTTTCTCAAAATCTTCCTGGAAAAATAATGGTTTCTTTTTTACCAACACCATTCTCTGTGGAATTTCTCTATTCTCTACTTTTATCCAATGAGCAAGACTTATAAAAAAAAATACTAATTAATCATCTGAGTACTCATCCTTAAACAACTCCTCACCTGTCAAATCTGTCAGCCTATATCCTTCATTGAGGGATTTCAGTATGCTCCTTCCTCTTCCTTTATCATCTGTCCCATGAAGAACCACCCTTTCCTCGCTGAGCACTGCTGCTTTTAACTCCAAGTGGATAATCTGCCCTTCGTCATTATCCATACGGATTTCTGGTCTGTACAAAAAATCACCATATATTTATAATAGTTTGCCCATCAATCTGGTTAACCATGATAATGAAACAGTCACTCCATAAAAAATATTTCTGGTTCCAAAGTGGCCCCTCGTAATGATTTCTGCCCTGTGAAGGCTAATATAAACTCTCTCACATTCATATAATGTATCCCTCTATCACTATTCATTCATCAGTAAAAGATATTGTCATTTTAAGTTTCGTCATCAAAAGTCATGCTCTAATATGTTAACTGGTGTTTGACTAGAATATAATAATGGCATAGACATGTTGTGGTAATTCGTCTGTAAAAGGAACTAAACTCATCGCCCTAGAGAATCCCTGCACGTTCTTTGCAATACCTGACATCGGGTATTCCCCCTCACAGATACAGGAACAAGTTGCTCCAGACTCCATAAAAAATGAAAATATGTTGCCTCCTATCATCATTTTGACACTTGGTTCCTCTAGGGTTTCTGGTGTCACAGATAGTACTGAACACATCAGGTCACTCTGTGGGCTATCCTATTGTGCATAACAATGTATACCTGTACCTGTGAAAGGATATCCTCTTACCACAGTCACACTCCCTAATTTGGGTGCAGGTGTTTGCTGGATTTCTGTATTCATATTCCATTGTGGCACCATGGCCTTCTGTGTCTATGCTTGCAGAGTTTGTACCTGTTGTGTTTGCATGGGCACTGCCTGTGCTTACTCTCGTGGCGATTGCATTTGTAATGGTGCTTGCTGCATTTGATGTGGTTGCAGCGCATATGTCTGAACCTGCATGTGAACTTGGGCATACTATTCCTGTGGTTCTGTATTATATTATGTAGCATGGCCCACCCCCCCTTTGGAGCTTGGTCCAATAGTGCAAGGTCGCGTAGGTAGACGCGTAGAAGGAAGGCAAGGCTTGATGAGACATACATGGAACACCGGATGCAGTTTCCATGAAGCAGGCAAAGAAAGACGCACTGCCACAGGATTCAAAACTTCCGTAATGGGAAAGGGACCCACAAACTTCGGCAGTAGCATACGTTTGCCAGGAATGCGCAGATTACGCGTAGAAAGCCAAACTTTCATGCTCACTCTGTATTCCGGGGCTGCAATCCTATGTCGGTCAGCGTATTTTTTTGCTCTCTCCTGGGCAAGCAGAAGATGGGATCGAACTCCCCTATGGACCGACTCCAATTCCCTTACACAAGCCTGAGCGGCCGGGTTGTCAATGGGGAGTGCTGGATCCAAAGGCAAAGAGCGTGGATGGAATCCATATAAGGCAAAAAACGTTGATACACCTGAGGCGCAGTGAACCGAATTATTGTAGGCAAATTCGGCAGAGGCGAGCATCTCCAACCAGGTAGACTGAAATTGGAGACACAGGCATCGGAGGAATTGCTCTAGAGTGGCATTAGCCCTCTCAGTTTGTCCATCAGTTTGTGGATGGTATGCAGAGCTGAAACAATCGTCAATGTAAAGTGAAGAAGTCAAAGCCCTCCAAAAGCGAGACGTAAACTGAGGGCCGCGGTCTGAAACAATGATAGAGGGAAGCCCAAAGAAACGAAAGACATGCTTGAGAAACAAAGAAGCCAAGACAGGGGCCGAAGGCAAACCCGAGCAGGGAACAAACAGAGCCATCTTGGAAAAGTAGTCTATGACTACCCAGACGGTATCATAACCGTTTAGAGGAGGCAGGTCCATAATGAAGTCCATGGAGACCATATACCACGGTTTATGTGGCACCGGAAGGGGACGCAAAAGGCCCACAGGCTTGGATCTAGAGACTTTGCATTGAGCACACACCGAGCAAGAGGCCACATAATCAATGACATCCCTGGGCATTGATGACCACCAAGCCCAGCGGCGCAAGGCCTCCAGCGTCTTTTGCTGTCCCGGATGGGCTGCCATCAAGGAATCGTGTGACCAGGCTAGGGCCCGAAGACGTGCTTCTCCAGGAGGTATAAAGAGATGACCTTGGATATAAGGCAGGCCCTGTACAATGTCGAGGTTTAATGAGTCGCATTCCTCCTTATTTGAAGTCACCCAGGATGATATAAGGGCACGGAGTGAAGGCTGAGGAGTGCAGGCACAAACCACCCTTTTAGGTAACAGCAGGGGACGATCGGCCTTAGGAATACAAGTACTGTGGGATAACCTCGAAAGAGCGTCAGCACAGGCATTGAGACGAGCCGGTCGGTTTGTGATGACAAAATTAAACTGGGAAAAGAAAAGATGCCAAAGAGCTTGTCGGGCCGTAAGGCATTTCATTGATTTAAAGGCAAGGAGGCTGCGATGGTCCGAATAGACAGTAACCTGATGACGGGCACCCAACAGATGATGACGCCATTCTGCAAAGGCGTCTCTGATGGCTAATAACTAGTGCTCTGTGATAGGATAATTGCGTTCATACGGGGTCAATTTCCTGGAAAAATATGCCACTGGATGGATCTCCCCTGAATCAGGACATTCCTGTGACAACACTGCCCCGATAGCTGAACCGGAGGCATCCGCCTCCACTAGGAAAGGGAGGAGAGGGTCCGGGTGTTGCAAGACCGGTGCCGTCGAGAAGGCGGCCTTCAGAATTTCAAAGGCCCGCTGTGCCTCCGGATTCCACGCATACGGTTTCTTGGAGCTGGTCAGTGCCGTTAAAGGAGAAGAGATCGATGAAAATGAATGGATGAAACGCCAATAAAAGTTGGAGAACCCCAAGAAGGACTGCAATGCCTTGACAGAGGTAGGAATGGGCCATTCCAGAATCGCTCTAACCTTGGAGTGACTCATTCGAATGCCACAGCTGGTCAAGTCATAACCAAGAAATTCCACCTCGGTGGAATTAAAAACACACTTCTCTGCCTTGACATATAGGTGGTTCTCCCTCAACCTCTGCAACACAAGACGCACATGTACGTGGTGATCCTTCATAGAGGATGAGTAGATAAGGATACCATCCAGATAAATTACAACAAATTGGTCCAGATAGTCATGGAAGATGTCGTTCATGAAGGCCTGGAAGGTGGCCGGGGCATTACAAAGTCCAAACGGCATCACTAAGTATTCAAATAACCCATAACATGTCTTAAAGGCAGTTTTCCACTCGTCCCCTGCTCTAATCCGAACGAGATTATAGGCACCCCTAAGGTCAAGTTTAGTGAACACCACTGACGAACCAAGTTGATCCAAAAGCACTGATATCAACGGAAGAGGGTACTGTTTTTTTTTACAGTAATTGCATCGAATGCCCTGTAGTCTATACAAGGGCGCGGGTCCCCCTCCTTCTTATGGACGAAAAATTTTGGAGATGCCGCCAGGGATTTTGAAGGCCTAATAAAGCCTGTGGCCAAGGCTTTATCTATGTATTCCTTCAGAATCTTGTCCTCTGTTAAGGTGAGGGAATAGACTCTGCCGGCTGGTATCTTGGCCCCTGGTAACAGGTCTATCGGACAATCATAGGGCCTATGAGGAGGCAATTGATCTGCCCTGCCCTTATCGAACACATCCCGTAAGGATTCGTATTCAGGAGGAATGTCTATACTGGCGTCACGAGCGATGGCGCCTATGACAGACAAGGAAGCCACCAGAGCTTGACAAGAAGACTCCGGGCATAAATACGTGTCCGGAAAACAGTGTTCATTACACTCCAAAGAAGGGAAGCGAACACTCTTCTTTACCCAATCAATAGCAGGGTTGTGGTGTTGCAACCACGGAATACCCAATATGACCTGATATTGAGGAGCCTTGATTAGATCGAATGAAATTGATTCAATATGTCCGTCTTCGGTCTTCATGCTGACAAGGGAAGTATTCTGTGTGACCAAGCCGGATACCAAAGATGTACCATCCACAGTATGAACCCTCTCGGGTTGTGCCTTGGGTAGAATGGACACATTGTTTTTTGCAGCATAGTCATAGTCCATATAGTTCCCTGTAGTTCCTGAATCTATGATAGCCAAGGAGGAGAACGTGGCGTCTTCAGTCGTGGTGAATAACACAGGAAGACCGACAGGAGCAGACGAAAAACCTTGTGAGTCCAAGGAAAACACTCCCGGAGTAGGGACTCTATCTATCGCCGGGATTTGGCGGTTCCCGCCTATTTGACTGGTATTTTGGGACAGTCTTTCAGTTGGTGTTCTGAAGACCCACAATACATGCACAAATTATGTGAACGTCGATATTCACGTTGTGCGGGAGTCAAAGGGCCCCTCACCACCCCTATCTGCATGGGTTCTGGAGTTGGAGCAGGAGGAGTAACTGCTGGAGAGGGGGTAAGGACCGGGGTTTTACGTTCCCCTCTTCTTTCTGACCTTCGGGCATCTATTTGTAACACCAAGTCTAACAATTCACATAAGGAGGTCGGAACGACCGGTACTGTGGCTAGGATATCTTTTAATTCTTCAGACAACCCCTGGTAAAACACGGCTGATTTCTTCTCTTCGGGCCAGTCCGTTTCAGCAGCTAGCTGATTTAATCTGGTGAGATAAGAAAAAAGAGAAGAAGCGCCTTGTCGTAGACTCAGCAACTCCAGGTCCGATGCAGGAGATTTGTAGCGGTTATCAAACACCTTATTCATGGCCAAAATGAGTTTGTCACAGTCATAGAGGATGTAGCTGTTGCACTCAAGCAAAGGATTGGCCCACGCAGCCGCTGTACCCCCGAGATGGGAAAGAATAAAGGCTGCCTTGGTGGTGGAGTTTGGAAAAGCGGTGGGCCGACACAAGAAATGTAGTTTGCATTGATTTATGAAAGTCCGGTATTGTTTTGGGTCTCCAGTGAAGAGTTCCTGAGGGGCCAACGGGAATTGTGTGGCCATCAAAACCGGGGCCGCAGAAAACCCTGAAGCAGAAGCTGAAGGTAAACCAGAACCTGAGGCGGCCGCACCCGCCATGTCTACCCCCAGTGTTGGGGGAGTTTGAATACTCTGTAAACTGTCGATCCTTTGATGCATGGCGTCATGAGCCATTGTCATGTCAGACCGTAACTCAGACACTAAACGAAACAAGGCGGCCAAAGGATCAGCTTCATCCATGGCTTCTGTTTTTGTTACTCACCGGTGAGATGAGTGCGTGGAACCGGGGAGTAGATCCAAAAACCAGGAAGTTGCTTGAAGAGCTTTGGGTAGAGCCTCCACCCAAGCCTCCTCTCTGTGAGGGAATGAGACCTTCAAAATGATATGACCTCTTGCTGTAAATAACCAGACAAGGGGACTTATCACCCAGAAGGGCGCGTAGAACGCACCGCCACGAACCAGGCTGTAAAGGAAAGAACAACAAGTAAGTAATACGAAGGTAACACTTGTCCCCTGTAAGTCTTACTAATCGATGGAATACCTGAGCTTTTTCCCCCCGTAGTATGGAAGTACGGCACAAAACCGGGAATCACCTAGGAATATACCAAGACTTAGCACCTAACTGATTTAAACTATGACACAATTCAGGAGGTGGACAGGATCTTACCAGTCGAGAAGGACTGAAGGATGTGAGCAGTTCAGAACACAACGACAGGGATAAAATAAGAAAAAGGGAAATATTAGTAGGATACTAATACCCGGGCGGCACGAGGGTTGCACTGGATTTGGGATGGTGCACAGCTGCAGAGCGTCCTTAAGTGCACAGGAAAAACAAAGTTCAATCCAAAAGTTCCATCCGCAAGGCAGAAAAGTCTTACCACTGGTGACTGAAGAATGAAGGTAACAACCAGTCGGGATGGCAGTTCCAAGTAAGGTAAGTTGAAGGCAGGCAAGGTCTGGCACGAATGAAGGTAACAACCAGTCGGGATGGCAGTTCCAGAGAAAGGTAAGTCGAAGGCAGGCAAGGTCTGGCACACTAGCGGACAGCGACTATGGCAAAAGCGTGTAGAAGAGAAGTCCGGGAGAAAACAGGGTTCCGGTACACTTGCAGGCGAAAACAAAGACAAAACTTTTTCTAGCGGGGTCCTTGGAAGCAAAACAGAGGTTCGGTACACAGAAAGGCAAGTCAACAAGGGAATTCCAATAGCGGGTCCAGTAAACAATCCGAGTCGATTCCGTAAAGAGACAAAGGGTTTGGCACTCGAAGGAGGAACTTCTAAATGCCGGGAGTAGCTGTAAACAGAAGCGGCGTCCTGGCTGCATCCACGGACTATATCAGTGAGAGAGGCGGGGCAAGCCAACGCGAGGCTCTACAGCCGAACTACTGCACTGAGCTAGGTTTTCTGGGAAGTGTAGTTTTCGAGTTGCTAACTTCCATGGCTGCTGCCATCGTGCATAGAATGGAGCAGCATTATGCCGTATCCTTTTGGGGAGCGCCAAAAACCTCCTGACCTTCCTGGTAGCTGCACTGGGAAACCAAAGTGCTAGGGACGCAGGTGGCCTGGTTTTCCGCACAGGACGAGGCGAACGTCGACCCATAACAACCATGATTGAGGACAACATCAGCAGCCACATAGACACCCCCACCGCCACCTCCCCTCTTGAATGTTGTGTCTGTACTGCATTTCCTTGGCACTGGCACCTATCAACAAACGGTTGGTGAGCTGCATGGCATATCACAACCCTGTTTCTCAAAAATCCTGGTACAGGTACTGGATGCCCTTTTGCGCCATGTGTCGGAAAGGATAGCCCTACCCCGTACCCTCCTCGAGGTCATTGACACCAAATTGGCCTTCCATGCCATAGCAGGCATGCCAAATTGCATAGGTGCAGTTGACTGCACCCACATTGAGCTGACAGTACCACGTGCAATTGAGATGGTGTTCCGCAATAGGAAACAGTATCACTCGCTGAATGTACAGATGGCATGTGATGCCACGCAACTGATAACACACTGCTGAGCATGTTTCCCAGGCTCAACCCATGACTCAATGGTACTGCGGAATTCCACTTGCCACGGTACATGGAACGCTATGCCAGACAAAGCACATGGCTATTGGGTGAGTACAGCTGCCAATGCACCGACCCTGTTGAAGTGGTGTGTGTGTGTCCAGGCCAATGAGCAATGTGAGTGTGCTGCTATGACTGCACATGCATCACCCCCCCTGCCATCAACTGAATAGACAGCGGATCCTAAATATCACAAAGCAACACATGATAGGTCACCACAGTGTGCCCGTACACACCCTGCCACATGACACACACAGCCGATACTATCACTGTCCCATACACCTTGTGCCACTGCAATCACCCACCCACAAATAGAACACTGCCCTCCCAATGCACATGATGCCTATACATGAGAAGTCCTGAATCAACTACTTCATCACACTGGAGTGACTCTGCCATGTGCGCACATCACTGTACAATGCCATACTCACAATCAAATTTCACCTGCAGGGCAGAGTACACATGCACGTCAATGCGTAGGTCAATGTCCAGTTGGCAACGTCCTCTGTGATGGCCAAAAAACACTACCAACTACTGCATGGCACATATGCATGAATGAACAATGACACAAGATAGCACAGGAGCAGATGAAGGCATGATACCACTAACACTGACATGTCCCCCCATCTACATCCCATGTAGGTGATGCTGGATATGCACTCACGCCATGGTTGATGACACCTGTACGGAGGCCAAAGAACAGGCATGAAGAGGCGTACAACAGGGCACATGTCCACACACGTGGCATGATTGAGAGGACATTCAGACTGCTGAAGGCCCGGTTCTGCTGTTTGAGCAGATCTGGTGGATCACTGCTGTACAGCCCAGTGAAGACGGGTAAAATCGCGCTCGTATGTGCCATGCTGCACAATCTCTGCCTGCGCAGGAACATCCCAATGCCCCCAGACGCAGATGTAGAAGATGGGGATGGAGATGGGGATGGGATGGCACCACCTCCTCCTGGGGGTCCACTAGATGGCCAAAGAGCACGGGATGAACTGATTCCCATTTACTTTTGAGACACAGCACATTCACAACAATGCTTGGATATGGTGATGCCAATAAATGGATTGTTGTACTGCAAATGAAATGATAGATGGCCACTCATGTATGTTTTGTTTTTAAATGATGATATATTGATGAATTAACAACAGGGAAGGAGGTGCAATGGTTAGGGAAGCTGTACACCCGTGCCCACCCACCACCCAAATGTACCCACCCCCAATCAGGCCCCAATGTTCTAACCCCCCAAACAACCTCCCCCACCATCCAAACGTACCCACCCCTCACACCCTTCAAGTCCACATTTGACCTGCAGTGCCCCACACACATCCCATCACTTCTGTGTGCACTTCTGTGCCTGTGCATCCTTGCCCGAGAGCCCTGTTAGCCGACTCGAGCACCTCCTTGGACTGGCAGTAGTGGAGCTGGATGGGGTGGTGGTATTGGATATCACAGAATCAGGAATAGATGGCATATGTGCAATATTTGCCTGTTGGGCAATCAATATGGACTCTATGAGCCTGGAGGTGTTGTCATTGCCCTCCCGCACATGGCGTGCCAAGGTGTTTATAGTGCTGGCAAAGCGGCCAATGGACCTTGAGAGGCGACATACTGATGTGCTGTAGCACTCCCTCTGCAGCCTAGATTCCTTGAGCTGCCTCTCCACCAGCTGGGTGAGGGTAGCCTGCTGCTCCTCCATCCTCTGTATGCAGGAATTTAGCTCTGCCATTGATGGGGTGGGTGACCTCATGGGACTTCGATATGATGTGGGGCTGAACTCCAGCTGATGGAAGGATTTCAGGTCATCCAATGTGGGCATCTCCCCCTGTGGGCCAGTATCAGACTGCTCTGCCATGGCACTGTTGTCACTACAGGCTGCCTCCTCTGTAGTGCAGCTGCCTTCTGTGGTGGTTTGGGTGGGCATGATGGGTGCCAGTGGCACCTGTGTTGCGTCAGGCAGCGTGGAGATGGTGGGGATATCGGTGATGGTGGCCGGCACATGTGTTGCAGTTACTACTGGGGGCAGGGATGCCGAACTGCTGGCAGCATCCACCTGTGCAGGGGCGGTGGCTGATTGCCTGGGCTGTTGTGCAGTATCACTGTCACTTGATACGGCTGTGGGGACACAGAGGACATGCAATTAGTTATGTGGTGGTGCCTGATGGGTGCATCACATGCATCATACAGGTTGATCATTTAATAGTGGCAGTTACATGCATCTGCTTGTTGGGGGTATGCATTGTAGTGATATTGGTTGCCATATGGATCATGCTGGGTCCCTTGGCCCAGTCATGCACTGCCTGGGGGGGGGGTTTGTTAATGGGTCCTTTGGCCCAGTCATGCACTGCCTGGGGGGGGGGGTTGTTGATGGGTCCTTTGGCCCAGTCATGCACTGCCTGGGTGGGGTTTGTTAATGGGTCCTTTGGCCCAGTCATGCACTGCCTGGGGCGGGAGGGTTGTTAATGGGTCCTTTGGCCCAGTCATGCACTGCCTGGTGGGGGTTGTTAATGGGTCCTTTGGCCCAGTCATGCACTACCTGGGGGGGTTGATAATGGGTCCTTTGGCCCAATCATGCACTGCCTGGGGGGGGGGGGTGTTAATGGGTCCTTTGGCCCAGTCATGCCATCAACATATACTCATATGGCATTCATGTTTTTCCACTTACCAGCATCTGCAGGTGGGCTCACTCCTGCCTCAGCCTCCCCGATCTCATGGATGCCCTCAAGGTGAAGGACACTGCTGCAATGCTCCTCCCATGCTTGCAGCCTCAGTGGGGAAGGGGGTCCTCCACCTGTGCCACTGCTGCATTGGCGGTGTGTGGAGATCAGGTTCCGAACCCTCAGCCTGAGGTCGTCCCACCGCTTGTGGCAGTCCTTTACCCTCCTCACAGTCACGCCCACAGCAGTGCACTTGCATGCTGCTTCTGCCCACACTTTCTTCCTCCGCTGCTGTGTGGCACGGCGTTGATCGGCACTGAAAAGCATCTCTGCATGCTCCACTATGTGCTGCACCAGAACACTTAGCTCCGCCTCACTAAAGCGTTTGCGTTGCCTCTGGGCTGGAATCCTGGCAGACATGCTGGTGGTCCCTTTTGCCTTCTCACAGTGTGGATTCTGCTTGTGCTGACTCTGGATGGCAATGGATCCTGCTTTATATGATGGCCGCCTCTCTGTTTCCTGTTTTGGCGATCACAGTATTTCCGGTTCCGTGTCCGTGGCGACGGTGGAGGACACGGGTTTTGCATTACTTGTGGCAGAGCTATGTCCATTTCCGTGGCTTTTTCCGTGATGGCGGTAACAACGTTTCCACGTCCGTGTGGTGCGCGCGACTGACAGCACGTAATCGGACGGTCTTTGTGCAACGTTCCGGACGCAGAAACTTTGTTACTGCTGTCGCGGAATCACCATGGTCCAGACCTGACAGGTTGTAATGAGGCCCACAGCGTTTTATGCTCATCTGTTATGACGTCATCTGACCTACCTCCAGGTTCCCTCGATAGAAATCCTTTTACATTCTCTTGGGTTTTATGTCATTCTTTATCCCTCATTTGCCTATATGAATCCCCAATTATTTTTCCTTATCTTAGCTGTGTAACTTGGTAATGTCTATACTTACCCAATTTTGGATTCTTTTCTTTATGTAATCAAACATACCACAATGATCAATTTGAGCAGGCACAATCAATTGCGGCTTAATTATCTGAAAATCAAACTATTTTTTTTTAAAACTCTACACAACAATGTTCTTTTTGTTACTTCATTTACACTTTATATCAATATTTGATATCTCGTTTTATCGTTGATATTTTAAGAATATCTTCTTAATTCATTCATTATTTTCCTTTGATTTTCACTTTCCTGATTGATGTCAATCTCTTGATTAATAAACCTTAATAATCACCTTGATTTGTTTTACTATCGTTTTATATGTACTAGTTTTAAAACAACAAACACTTTATACTAACATATTATAACCCCATACAAATGTGCACTTTAGAATTTTTCCTCGTATGCCTTCCTTTACAATATTTAGTAAATGTATCTCATCTCATTTTAGCTCCATCATAGCTCCATCATGGAGCTTGAGACACACTCTTCTTGTTGGCCTTTGCCTTAGGAATCCTTAGCACCCATATTTGGAGTCTTTTTAGTGTGCAACCTACCGTACCTTTGAACCGGGAATCGAGATATCTACTTCTCCCCTTTATCATCCCCAAAAGAGCCCACCAGGGTGAAGCATGTTGTTGTTTTCTCTGCTCCACCTTGTCCACCTTGTACCAAATAAAGGACATGATACAGAGGTTCTTGAGTTATGGTTAAGTTGCACTACTGATTATATACAGTTAAAGTGAAGTATGCAAAAAAAGCATTAGTAGAGCCAGAAATTGTTCATAACCTACCTGATTATTCTTATGCAATGAAATGATTGTTGTGCTTCAAACCTACTACTTTCCCATGAATAACTATCACTTGTGCTGACTGCACCCTAAAGAAATTAATACAACTACAAATATGAGCATATCCACAGAAAGTACAGTAACAAAAAAAAAGCACACCACTAAGAAAGTGTAGATAACCTTACTGATTCTCTTCATACACAGAAAGCTTTGGTATCTTTCAAGTGCATATTCTCCCTAAGCAAATGTTTAATAGGTTGAGAGTGAACCCCAAATGAATTACAATAAGAACATATTTAAAGTGTAAGTGTCAGGGTCCGAGTTGCCCACATAGTGTAGTGGGCGAGTTCTTCCACCTGATGTACCCCTCTGGTTTTGTAATCAGACAACCAGAGCAGCAAATCAGAGGAAAGAAAGGATACCAGATGAGACCCAGGTGTCGCACTAGGAGACCGCTTCCACAGGATCAATGTCGTAGAAGCCTGTGTCGAGAAGGCAAGACGAGATGCATAGGACAGCAAACAAAGTGAACCTACAAGCAAAGTGCGAGGTTTAATCACAATGTTCATATTTAGGACAACCACTCTTTCGGAACCAAAATGTAGTTTGCAATAGTACACAGGCTAGATGCGTAAATGGTAGTACTAATGCTGTCCTAGTCAATACATATCTAGCCCCCTCCACTTATCCAGGTTAAATCAAGAACAAGAAACCCCTTACGGGCTAACCATATTAAAGTCTGTGCAGTCTTTGGAAGTTCCAAGCAGAGAGGCAAGATGGGACAGGTCCGGTTTCCAAAGGAAAAAGAAGCACACCCTAACCCGACGGCACGAGGACGCCTAAGTACAGTGAGGCAGTCTCTAGTCCGTGTACAGAAATCACTGTTCCAACAAAATCCCAAAAACCCAGGTATCCGAAGTTCATAACATTCCAAGTTCAGCAGATTAAGAAAAAGCGCCGTTCAGAAACGGCCGCGAACATGAAGAGCGGCACAACAAGAGGGGCAGAGACAAGGCCATTCCGTTAGCTTTCCATGGTCATAACACACATCCGGCAGGCACGTAGCAAGGGGCAATCCAAGACGAAAATCCAATAAACAGTCTGAGTCAAGGCACAAGAGTTCCAGAAGCAAGGAAGGGGAAACAAGGGCAAGGAAACAAGGAATAAAAAAGCAACTTTCATAAAGCCACTAATACAAATCAGAAGCACTGGGCAACAAGTGGGAGGTGCTTAAATACAGATCATGTGAAAACGTTACGTGCTACTCGACGTTGACGGTACCAGGAACAGGGAAGGATGGGACGCCAGCGTTGCCATGCCAACTTCCAGGCACCTGGCTGCAGCGTTCTAAAAGGGCTATACGCGTATGGTCGTGGACCGATCGTACGCGTGGACATGACAGTAAATCTACAAATGTCATTTCTTTTGTTCCTAATTATTACTGGCCAAGATATATCACTAAAGGAAAAAAGAGGGAGCCAGACATGTGATGTCAACAGCGATGTCATCAAGGCCATTTGTGATGTGATTTTTGATGTGCTGGGTGTTAGTCTTAGAAATGCACGTAGGTGGTGTGAGTTATGGTTGTTTAGCTTACCATAACTAGGCAATGTCAAGGGTTTTTCGGTTTTACTTTTATCCATAACGTCCCTTCTACAAAGTTTTTTTTTACTGAAATATATATATATATGTGCCAGTGAAGAAAAACAAAGAGGCTACACATGTGATATCGTCTGTGATGTCATCAATGACATTTGTGATGCCATCTTTCATGTCCTGGATGTTAGTGTTAGCAGTGCAGAGTGGTGATGGCAGGTGTGGGTGTTTAGCCAACTGTGAAGTCCGACGTTATTCCACCATCTAAGGCAGTTATGGCATCAATCAGCCATCAGCAGAACTAAGAAGAGATGCAAAGTATGTCAGAGTCGGCTTTAGAGAATGGAGCCACTCCCAAACCCAAGACTCTGGCAATTAACATAAGAGGATGGGATTTACAGAGGATTACCAGAAATACTTCAGACAATTGGAAACATTGTTCCACTGAAACTGTAAAGAAAGTGACATCCTTTCAGGAGAGCCAGACGCCCGGCACATTAATGACGATTCATACAAAGGAGAAGGCAGCTGCCTGCAGTGTTTGTGGGATGTGCTTCACTCACAGGTCTAGTCTAATCACACACATGAGGTCTCACAAGCGCCAGAGACTTACCCAGGAGTTGGAGAAGAGATTTGATTCCTCAAATTTGATAACCCACCAGAAGGTCCATACGGGTGTTATGCCATACAGTTTCACACAGTGCAAGGAAAGGTTCAATCCAGCTTCAACTACTAGAAGCAATCGGATGATTCATACTGGACACAAGCCGTATATATGTACAGAATGCACATGAAGCTTCACCTGCTCCTCAGCTCTGATAACCCATCAGAGGGTCCATACTGGGGGAAACCCTATAGGTGTACAGAGTGCAGGAAAAGCTTCAGTTGCTCCTCAGCTCTGATAACCCATCATAGAATCCATACTGGGAGAAGCCCTACAGGTGTACAGAGTGCAGGAAAAGCTTCAGACACTCCTCAAGTCTGATAGCCCATCAGAGAATCCATACTGGGGGAAACCCTACACATTCACAGAGTGCAAGAAGATAGCACCACCATTATGCTCCTTATGACCTTCTATGCCATCTATCACTATCTGGCCTCACTTACTCACCCGCAGCTCGTGCCCTCCCCCAATTTCCACTCCTTATCACCCCTACCACTTTCTCAACCTTTTGATAGCGCCATTGCACTCAGCCCTCACTACCTACCGCCACTTAGATTCTCACCGGAGATGAGTTGCCTTAGGACCACTCCCAATGATCACCATCACAGCAACATCTCCCCGAACCAGTACCTTAATGACCCCGCCCTATGGCTATATCATTTTGCGAGGAAACCCACACCAAATCAACCTTGCTCCCTTCCACTCAGAAACAAGAGACTTGGCTCAAGATTCCAGAAGCCACACTCAACGCACAACAACCCTAATCACACCAAACCCAAAACACCATGTTCAGCTTCTCCTAACACTTCTCCTAACACATTTCCATCCGACCAGCCAAACTCCAACGGATCAAGGGTGCCATTATTAACGCCAGATCTCTTCCAGCACAAGCACTTGACATCGCAGACCTCATCACGACCCAACAACTCGACTTTATTGCAATATCTGAAACATGGCTTCATGCTGCATTAGGACCATCACTAGCCTTAGCCGTACCACCTGGCTATGGCATCTCACGATGTGATCGCAATACAGCCCAATCTAAAGGGGGCGGAGTTGCTTTCATCCACAAAAACTCCCTTGGCCTAAGAGTGGCTAACAATTCCCATCTACAGTCAGCTGAGCTACTCTCAGTCAAATTACCTCTAACACCCAACCACACGACCACCTTACACCTCATCTATAGACCTCCAGGCTCAGCACCCTCCTTTGTCAGAGAATTGTCTACTCTACTTTTGGCCAAAATTAAAACTAACTCACAAATCATCATTCTAGGTGACCTCAATCTGGGACTCGGCGACCCCAATAACCATGCTGCCGTAGACCTATAGAATGCACTAACTGACTTTGGCTTCACCATGCACATCCAAGAACCTACCCATAACAAAGGGAGGACTCTTGACTGGCTAGCTAGTTCCAACTGTATGATCAATGTCCTCTCCAATACCCCGTGCATATGGTCTGATCACCCCATCATTACATTCAATATTGAAGCAGCACCGCGCCCTCCCCCTCTGACTGTCCCAGCCCTCCGCACTAGAAATAAAAGAGACATAACTAAAGAGAAACTCCTCTCTCTGCTGCTCCCTGCTTTCACTGCAGTCACTCATTCCTGCACTGACCCTACAACCTTAGCAGATACCTACAATTGCACCATGCTCACAGCTATAAACTCAATCGCCCCCATCAAACTTAGGAAGTCTAAACCTCGCGCACATCTTAACTCTTGGTTTACACCTCAGTTAAGAGTGCTCCGCAAAGCTAAATGCTGCGCAGAAAATCGCTGGAAAAGTCACACCTCAGATGAGCATAAAGACAACTTCATCCTTGCATCCCTTTTCTACAAAGATGCTATTATCACTGCTAAAAAGGAGTTGCTCAATAACCGTATCATGCAAGCAGGCTCTAATACAAAAGAGCTCTTCAAGATTCTTAAAGAACTTGAATCGCAAGCCACCCGTCCTGACACCTGTACCAAAGACAGTAAATGGTGCGCCAACATCCAGTCCGCCCTACTGAATAAAATATCGACTTTACAATCCAAAATCAAAGACAAACAAAACAGCCTGAATCAGGACAATCGTCCACCAATCCCATTAAGGGATGCTCCTCCCACTCCCCTTAATACTAAACCTTTTGCCTTCTCTCCACTTACCATTGCTGAAGTGGAAGACATCATTAAGAGAATTAAACCGTCAAACTGTCAAGGCGATCCCTGTCCTGCTCCTATCATTAAGGATTCCACCCACGATATGGCCCCATTCATCACGACCTTCATTAACGCATCCTTTAAAACAGGCACTGTCCTGGACAACCTTAAGGACGCATGGGTTATCCCATTGCTAAAAAAAAAACATCCCTATACCCTAGTATACCTACCAATTTCAGACCCATAACCACAGTCCCTTTCTTGCTAATCACCTTAGATCGCGCAGAATACCTGCAGATCCAAGACTACTTGGAATCTAATAACCTCTTAGGTCTGAGGCAGTCAGGATTCTGTCCTAGACATGGGACCAAAACAGCTTTGATAGACCTGAAAACCCAAATTGAGGTCCTGAAAGATAATGGGAAACTAGCCGTGCTACACCTATTAGTCCTCTCTGCAGCCTTTGATCTGGTCAATCATCAAATCCTTTGCCAACACCTTCACTCTGCTGCCCACTTCTCTGACTCACCTGGATTAAATTCTTTCTGAGCAACAGATTTATGAGGGTCTTCTCCCCATCGGCAGCCGCTGACCCCGCTCCGATTCACTGTGGTGTCCCTCAAGGGTCCTGTGTGTCGCCCACACTCTACAATGTCTTCACGAAACCTCTCTTTGATGTACATGACTATCTGGGTGTGTCCTACACCAATTACGCCGACGACGCCCACATTTCAACCCCATCACTGGTGATTTCATGGCTGACACAAAGGCCTTGAACGACGTCTATCTGGTCATCCAGGCCTGGATGGCCCAACACGACTTATGTCTCAATGATGACAAGACGGAGCTCCTCATCTTAGGCTCTTCGCAACGTCTCAATAAATTAGATCCCTCCTACCAATCATTCATCATAGACGGTAATACCATTAAGGTCTCCAAATACACAAAAACTTTAGGATTCTATGTTGACGCCACCCTGTCACTGACACAACATACTAATGCAGTCAGATCATCTGCTGCCTACACCTGCAAACTGATTGCAACTTCCAGATCTTTTCTGACCACTCCTAACATCATCACCTTAGCCAGAACGCTCATCATGACTAAAATTGACTACTGCAGTGCCCTCTACCTAGGGACAAGTCAAGGGAACCTGAATAAACTACAAATCACCCAGAACAACACCATCAGGGCAGCGCTAAACATCCCTAGAAACCACCATATCTCAGAAGCCAGAACAAATTTCCATTGGTTACCTGTCAAGCAGAGAATTTCACTAAAAACGCTGGCTCTTACCCACAAATGCCTGGCAAACAAGGCTCCCCCCTACTTGTGCAGACGACTCTCCCGCTACACATCCATTCGGCCTCAAAGAACAGCCCAGACCCACTGCCTATTGGTTCCAAGGTTCAAACTTCAAAAATCAGGGGGCCTGAGCTTCCCTGTCCTAGCATCCAAGTTCTGGAACACCCTCCCTGCTACCGTCCGGTCTGAGGTCTCATTCAACACCTTCAAGGTGAAATCGAAATCATGGCTCCTTGCTCCGAACTGAGACTTCCCACTACTGCCCTAGCTCGCAGTCACCTGCCTTTACATGATTTATGTTGTATATACCTGTATGTATCCTGCTTGTAAATATTTGATGTAAATATCTGATGTAACTATTTCATGTAACTATTCTATGTAACTATTGTATGTAATTACTTCTCAAAATTTGCGCCCTGATGCCCTTGGGCCGGATGGTGCGCGTTATCAATAAATAAACCTAAACCTAAACATAACTGGCGAATTTCAGAGGTTTTTCGGTTTTACTTTGAACCATAATGGCACATTTGAAAAGGTTTTTTAGTGAAGTGTACAGGTTTTTGGTAGTGCAACTTAACCATAACGTCCCATTAACAAAGTTTTTTTTGAGTGAATTTTACAGGTATTTAGTAGGTCAATGTAAGTATAAAGTCTTGTTAATAAAAAAATGTTGTACTGAATGCCACAGATTTTCAGTAGGGCAACGTAACCATAACGTGCCTTTAGCAAGGGTCTTTTGCTAAACAGTATAGCCCTTCCGAAGAAGCCACATGACAATATGCGGGCGTACAGCATGGTAACATGTCCCAGAATCAGTGTACACTTAACAGTAAGATCTATTCCTTGTGGACAGTGTGGAAATTCATTTGGTATTGATGTAGGAACCTCCACCTTCAACATTTCCCTTAGACAACGCCAACTCGTATTGGTATGCAGCGATGTTCCAGAATCAGTACACACTTAACAGTAAGATGTATGCCTTGTGGACAGTGTAGAAATAGATTTTATATTGATGTAGGTACGTGCACCTTCAACATTTCCCTTACAGAACGCCAACACGTATTGGTATGCAGCGATTACCAATGCACTACACATTATATATCTTTAGCTAAAGTTGTACTTGTCTGAAAGTGACATCAGCTAAAGGTATTCTTCGTCCCGAAGAAACAGTAGTATTGCTGTGATCAAGAAGCAGGAGAAACAGTGCCTCTACCTTGCAAATAACAAACGCACAAAATTTGACGCCGTACATGTACCGACCCATATTACCGTTTGTTGCCTCTTTCCTCCTTGCCGTTTGCAAATTGCCTTATTATCTGCTGTACCAAAAAATAAAGTCACTCGTAAACAAAGTTAATAATGTGTTAATAACGACCTTTCACAGTGTAAAAAGATTTTTTTTTAAAAAATTGCATACACTTCAAGTACTGCATATTTCTCAGTAAAATACATAGACATAATAATCTTTGCCAGTAATAGTCTAAATTTGCAAAGCAGTAACGTGTGCTACTAAAAGTAGGATTACTTGTTATAAGCCAGGGCGGCTTTGGCGGGGCGGATTACAAAACAAAATCCTTTTTCAAGATGGCCACCATAGAAAGGGAAGGCGGTTATTTTATACATAGTCCCTCTTCCCTTTCCATGGTAGGCTGCAAAAAGCACAAGTACGTGACGTGACGCAGGACCTGTAAATAAACATACAGCGACGTACAACCTAATAACTTATCTTTCAAAATAATAGACTGGACTGTAAAAGAAAACGTGAACATTTTAGAGTTCATAAAGTAGGTTTATTTAACAACAAACTTTCAGAGACCATCGGAGTAATCCCATTTTCATTGCAATGCTAACAATGGTTGTAAGGGCGACATTGCAAATGTTAATGAAGAGGAACACTTTGCTTTTTTCCCGTACAAATATTTTGGGTTATTGGTTGAAGCAGCCGCTTTGTTTACACAGTCATTTCCAAGACGGCGCCATGACCTTCAGGCTACAGCACCATAAATGATGTCATGCTGCTCCGAATGGCGAGTTCAGCGTACGGACAATGCAGGCTTAGGGTGTCATTCCACATAATTGTTACGGACAGGCAACCGCTCACAAGCAGTTGTATTTGCCGGCCGAAAAAGCCCTCACTCTGCATCTGGAATCATGGCACGGACAATACGGCAACATGTACCTGGGCGGGAAACGTAACAGGAAATACGTATCAATAATCAACCTCTACCAAAAAATTTCTAAAAAGAGAGACAAAAAATGTGCAAACTAATACACAAATGTAGGTGGCCAAACATGACATTTTACCGGAATGTTACTAATAACCATGAGTAACTATAGTAACAGGCTACAAACGCCGAGATTCTGCATGCACCGTAAGAAGAAAAAAAATGCCAACTACACAGTAAGATGATAATGCAGTTATGGAAGCAAAATGAATGGACAATTAAAAAAATATTACGGCTCGTTATTTCAAACAAAATCAACATAACGTGCAAACTTGTACACAAAGCTATGTGGTCAAACATAACTTTTCACATAAAAATATTAATGCTAAAAAAAGGCTGAGAGTAGTCATAGTCTGCAAATGCGGGACCTGTGCACTCTGCAATATTACTGGAAAAATGTATCAGAGGAGAAAGATAATAGAGCAGTTATATTGGCACAATTAGATTTTTAGTAATGTAAAAATAAAGCGTGGCACGCTGTAGAGTGGGCAAAATTAAACTTACATAATATTTACTGCCTCCATTCTTATTCTGCAAGTCAGACACCAATGTGTTCGCATAGAAGAATCTTCGAGGACTGATATTGCATGTCCCGGACAAACATTTTAAAACATAACCTTATCAATTGCTATTTATTTCTCCCTTTCATTCCGTGAATGTCTTCAAAGGTTTGCCGTTCGCTCAAGGTCAAAAAGCAATTGCCCCTTATACATTCACTTGGATGCGCGGGTGTATTGAGCGTCCAACCAAAAAAACAACTCATGTGACCTTCACTCAGAAGCCAAATACATTCTTACTTTGCATCAACATGTTGAAATCCAATTATGAGAACCGCTACTCCCAAACACCTCCAGATTCTCTGTTTCCAGCAAAGAGTGCAGATGGTTGCCTTAGTTTACAAAACTTAGGACGTCAGTCTGACGGCAATATTATTTCAAAAACATTTTTGCTAGTGGTACAGCGAGCACGAATTCGCATTGAAACGTATGACTTTGGTGACAAGAAAACTCCACTTTTTCAGTTTGTGCTTCCACATCCCATCCTACCCCCCTCAAAGGTCACCTTCTGAAATAGTATTACATAAGTGTGACACGTGCAATGCTGTCTTGTTTTATATGTGTTTCTGGCGATGTCCGCGTACACCAAACATGAATGAAAAATAGCGGGGGCACCGAAGTAAGCTAATGTACTTTTTGCTGTTGCACAACCAATCAGGGAAAGTGCCACATGGTCGCGGCACAAACTTTTTCCCCCATTCAGTCTAAGGGGAAAAGAGAAGTTTTGACAACCCTCCACCCCCTTTATATCTTCCCCCCTGCACCAAACATCACCAAACTTTCCAAAGAAATTGAGAGTGTTGGATATAATATTTTTGCAAACTTTGGTGAGGAATCGTCCAAGGGGAGCACAGGCATAAGGCACCCAAAAAGTGTTCTTCCTATGGAAACTGCAACTTCACCATAACAACACAGCCACTAACGTGCCTGTCTAATATGCTGCCGTGCTTGAGGGCAGGACGTAGAGATTTTGATATATGTCCAGATATATTTGAATGTATGTGTGTACATTTGCTTATAACTCCACTGCTTATAACGTCATTCCTGGGTGCATGGCCTAAGGCCATGCACCCAAAACTGTACAACGTCCCCAAAACCAACTGCTAAACTATAGTACGGGTGTATGCATTGCTGTAGTATGATGTGTTGGTTTTGGACAGGACCAAGAGGTGTAACAGTATAGCGTACAGCTTAGGGCGTGAAGCCATGCAACCACAACTCTACATCCTGCCCACAACCACCTGAGTGATGTGCGGAACTACGGTTGTATCGATAGGTGTGGTACGCTTCTCTTGCTGTGGCCAGAGGCTAGACTCCTAGCTGTATTTCCATAGATATTGCAATGTGTGTGTGTGCAGTGTCTTATATCTACAGTGCTAACTTCGGCCATGCACCCAAGACTGTACACACTCCCCACAACCATGTAATCGGTAATCAATACTACTGGTGTATCCATTGCTTTGAAATGCTGTGGTAGTTGTGGCCAGGGCCTAGAGTCTTGGAAGTATGGCCTTCAGCCTACAGCCTATGGCCATGCATCCAAGAATCTGGGCCCTGGCCACAACCACCGCAGCATGTCACACCCATGGCCGCGTACTAATCAATAGCACACCCATAGTAAAAAATAATGTAATAATGACATGTACTCAATGACAATGGTCGCTAACGGCACGTGTGCCATTAGAACGGTTTCAAGGTGCCTGTACACTGCACGCACTGAAATAGTACCCTTAGTAGACCCCTCATTTTCTGCACGTACAAACATCCCGAACAAGGTGGGCATAGAGAATACATCAATAACACCTGCCGCCCAAACAAGTACAGTTTTTCACCCATCTCTTACTCTCTGAACATCCCCAACCACTGTAGGAGAACAAAATTGTTTCCTAAACAGCATTACGCATGGAGAATACATCATTAACACCTGCCTCCCAAACAAGTACATAATTTAACCTATCTCTTACTCTGTGAACCTCCCCACGCACTGCAGGAGAGCAAAACAGTTTCCAAAACAACATTTAGCCTCTGGTGGCGACCGCGCTGTGGTCAAATCAAAGATGTTGGGTGCATCCACACATTCTGACGCACATCACGGCTTGCTGCAGCCAATCGGCGAAGACGTCGCGTGCCCGTGGTCATGACGCCAAGCCCTGGCCAATCGGTATCTTGTCCGCGGAGCAAACAGGGAAGTGTGGCCGCGTCTTAAAGGAAAGTACTGAACGTATTGTCACCAAATTTACAGAAGCACGCTTTTGGGACCAAGCCCTGCTGCAAATTTGGTAAAAATCCGTCCAACGGTTTGACCTGTAGGCGTGCGCAAAGTTTTTCACCCATTCAGTCTATGGGAAAAAAAGAGGTTTTGGGACCCCCAATAACTTTTGCCCCCCTGCACCAAACATCACCAAACTTTGCAAAAACATTCAGACTGCCCCATATACCTTTTTTTGCAAAGTTTGGTGAGGATTTGTCCAGGCGGAGCGGAGTTATTAGCCGCACAAAAAGTGCTCTTCTTATGGAAACAGCAATTTAACCATAACTACACGGCCACTACCCTGTGGCCGTGTAAAACATATATATATATATATATATATATATATATATCAGTGAAAAAAACTTTGTTAAAGGGACGTTATGGTTAAGTTGCGCTACTAAAAACCTATGAAATTCAGTGAAAAAACTTTGTTAAAGGGACGTTATGGTTCCAAGTAAAACCGAAAAAACCCTTGAAATTCGCCAGTTATGGTAAGCTAAGCAACCATAACTCGCGCCACCACCGTGCACTGCTAAGACTAACACCCAGGACATCAAAGATGACATCACAAATGACACAACAGAACTGAGAACAAGACCAGACCCACTGAATAAACAGGACTTATCTTACCAGAAACAGTAAGTGTACTTCATTTTACTCATATATTTATAAACTTTCTGTATTAGATTAAAAAATATATTATCTTTTTTTTTTTTCTCACAGAAATGTCTAGTACTCTGGAATGGCTAAAGGACAATTTCCCACATGAAGAAATGTCACAAGATAGTGAAACTAATGGTAAACACTTTATAATATAAACCATTTAAATATTATTATTTTGTATACATTTAACATATATATATTTTTTTTGTACAGAGCATAACAAAATAGAAACTACCTCTGAAGAAGCTGTTATGGAAAACACGCTTGACAACATAAAAGAAAAAATTGATTTACTGTTGACCAATTTTAATAATTTGAAAACTTTTGTTGAAGATCATTTTAAAACAAAAACGTCATACCATTGCCCCGCATGTACTTGTCCCTCCTCACCATATCCCAGTCAATTATCCCCAAACCCTCTCCATAATCCAAAACATTTTGATGAGATTTTCATCCCTTCTTCACCTAATACCAATCATGTTGAAACCCCAAATTCTCCTGTTTTTGTTTCTGTTTCTGCCTCACCTTCTCTGTCATAAATTATTAATATATGTTAAATAAAGTTTAATTTTTATATTGTATTGTGAATAGTTTCCGTTTTTTTTAAAAAACAATAAAAGTGTCCGCGGACAGTGCGAAAATGGAGGTGCCCTGAAGAACACCAAACCTGTTCATACTGTTCGCTAGCAAGTTGAAACTGTCCTAAGAACACAATTGGTGTCCTGAAATGTTCGTAAAGAAACAAAAATTAAAGTGTTCTAAAGAACACTATATCTGTACGTAATGTTCGCTATCAACTTAAAACTGTCCTAAGAACACAATTGGTGTCCTGAAATGTTCGTAAATAAACGAAAATGATGTGTCCTGAACAACAGTACAACTGTTCGTAGTGTTCGCTAGCAACATGAAACTGTACTAAGAACACACGCGGTGTCCTGAATTGTTCGTAAACAAACAAAAATTAAAGTATCCTAAAGAACACTATACCTGTCCGGTACTGTTCGCTAGCAAGTTCAAACTGTTCTAAGAACGCTATTGGTGTCCTGAAATGTTTGTACGTAAACGAAAATGGAGGTGTCCTGAAGAACACTATACCTGTTCGTAGTGTTCGCTACCCAATTGAAACTGTTCTAAGAACACACGCGGTGTCCTGAAATGTTCGTTTCACGTGTGACGCACTTTTAATTACTTCAGAACCCGAACAGTGTCCGTAGGACATCAATGCGCATGCGCTAACCAATCTCCGTGCACTTGGTGTCCTGCGGACAGACGCTTCCTTCGCGGACTAGTTCGCAAACAGATCATATGACCGCGCCCACGCTCATCGTGTATCCTGAAATGCGGACACTGTTCGTGTCCCCGAACAATTTAAAAGTACATTTTCAGTTAATCCATAATATTTTTCAATAAAATCTCACCATGCCACAAGTCCCACATAGCAATCTTGAGTTTCTATATACCTTTTGAAACTTTCCGATCCTTTTGTTGTGTTCGATCTGTCCGCGCACAGTGCGCATGTCGGCGGACCGCGCACAAGCACCCCTATAAAAGACCACGCCCAAGAGCTTATTCCCATTGTGTTTCTGGCTATTGTTCAGAACACAGTGATTTTTGCTGCCACCTGCATACTACACCATCATCGAGATGGCATCCTTGGCTGCTGAACTGCCACTTGGTGCTGCACCTGCTTCTCAATACCACCACCCCCTCCACCACCATCACCTCCCCAAGGGCCTGAAGAGGGGAACAGGACTGAGGATGCGGAGGAGGAAGAAGAGGATGATGAGAATGAGGCAGAGGAAATCCCTACTACCCGCACTAGGCGTGAGTCTTGGGTGTGGCGGTTATTTACCATTCATGGGAATGGTCCTAAGGCTCGTGCGAACCATGTTACCTGCAATGAGTGCAAAATGATACTCAGTCGCGGGAAGCACTGTAACTACAGCTTTGGGACCACTACTATGAAGCGACACCTGAGGTCATTTCACTCTGGGGCTATTCGCAGGGTTGTACCTTGCAAAGAACGTAGCAGGTTGATTTCCTCTACTTCATCCTCTGTTTCTGATCTTGTCACCACAAGGACCACCTCTGTGGGACAGCGTCTTTCTCAAGCTGCCTCACAGGCCATACAGAATGCTGATGACCCTTACCTTTCGAGGGTCACAGTTGTATGTTTGTACTGTGACACAGTACTCTGCAGGAGGAGCGACTTCGGAGTGCTTTTGAGACTATCGTCTCAGAGCACAAGAAGACCTGCTCACTACCCAAATAAAACCCATTGTACATCTTCCTCTCTCAGCTCGCCCTTTCTTATCCCTGTGGTTGGTGCCCCCCCTTTACCCTCCTTTACCCTCCTCTCCTAGTTTGTCGTGTCTGAAAAACCAAAGAAAATACAAAATTACAAAAAACTAAAAAAAATAAGGCTCTTTTCAGAGCCGCCTTTCCCAGTTAAAAAATAGAAGTGAAAATAAATGAAGCAGGGCTCTTTGTATTTTTCTTAGAAGTCCGCGGACAGTTCGCGAACATTAAAAAAATTGGTTTGCTACTCCATCACAAACATTGTAATTTTCTCTGTAAAGAAGTGGTGGCTCTGAAAGAGCCTTTGGGTGGTGTTTGTAAGTCAAAAATTGTAAATGCTTAACATCTACTTCAAAATCGTTGTTGTAATTCCAAAAAAGGTCGCAATGCATTTTGTACATTTCTCAGAAAAATCTGATTGCCAGCATAAGTAAGATGGACTCCATCTCTGCGAAAAATGTATGTACTACAAAACATAATATTTTCATTGTGAAAAGAAGACATGCCAAAATCTCTTAGAAAGCCACAAACAGCCTTATTAACATTGCGCCTTGCTTTTTCCATTTGTGGACCAAATGAAGAAGAACGAAGCCACATGTGTCTCTGCGCAATCCGTGAAAATATCACTTGAGAATTAGGAAACATGTCCATAACCTTCCTAAGTCCTTCTTTCATAGCAAATTGCAAAAAATTCCAGTCACATGTCCTAAACTGTTCCCTCCACAAAGAAGTACAATTATGTGCGGATGTTGCTCTGTCTCAAAATTAGCACAGAGAGGTAGCAAGTCCAACCACTTCATTCCACGTACTCCATGCCAGTGTACTTCCACATGTGGGAATCCAAGATCCACAGCTACTCCACAGCTTTCTGCATGCACCTTCAACCAATGTATCCACGAATCTCCTAAAATCCAAACAATCTGTTTTCTGAAACACACAGCCATAGCTATCTTTTGTTCTCTCAGCAAAAAGAGTATCTGAGAAAATCTCTCCTGGCACAACACACCCACCAAACTTTCCTGACCAATCCCTTTCAGTGCTTATTCTCATTTGCATGACTTCTGAACCCAAAAATCCCAGGATGTAACTCCCGATGTCCGCGAACTACCGCCATGTCCGCGGACATATCGTAACCATTTCCACTACACTCTCTCTGCCATTCCCTCATTGGATGTACCTCAAAAATCACATGACCATGCACCAATCACATTCAAGACCTCTACATCTAACTGCATCATCATAGATCAGCACTGCAAATGTACTATGAATCTCTCTGAGTACAAGTGTCATATCATTGGCAAGCAGCATCTACCAGAAATACTGTACAAGTCTTCAAGATTTCTACTTGCAGCTCCAGCATATCCATATGCATGAACACAAACTTCAGGTATGCATATTTTCTGTATAGTAGATGACATAGCTCTCAACCATTTTTGTTTTACAGGCGGGTGAAATCACCCGATTTTGTTTTTGGCGGGTGAATGGAATGAATGGGCGTGCAGGAGGCTTGGCGGGTGAGTCTGCCCTTTACAAGGCGTGTGACACCCGCCAAAAGCGTGTGAGTTCAGAGCTATGGTAGATGAACACATTTTCAAACAGACTTTTACCTTGTAAAATCTGTAAAATGAATTTACTGTACTTTTTTCAATTTCCTAAAATCAGCTATCACTTATAAACCTTTATACTTTTTTACTTTCTTTTCTTATACACACACACTCAAATCATGTTAAACTATTTTTTAAATGAAATATATAGACTACATATATTCAAACAAAATTGCATGCAAACACAATCTATGTTTAAACCTTTATAAAATACTTATACATTTTCATATTTTTAGTTTTTATTTATTTATTTACTTATTACTTTAAATTAGACATGACATTGAGGCGCTATTACCTAGAACAGTTTACTTACAGAAATAGTGGTATTCACTAATATATTATAAATTTCACAAGACATAGTAAAGATATTTTTTTTTGCTACAGTTAGTCATTCAATACAATTTGTTCATTAAGAACATATCATATGTACTAAACTGATGCATTTTATCTTATGTAAATAAATTAGTTTAATGGTTTTACAGAAGGCACTAAGGATTTCAATAAAAAAAATCAATATCTAAATTAAAAACAGTGCTATATACAAACAAAGTTACTAATTTGAAGCTTTTACAATTGCAGTGAAGACCAGTTTCCTGAAAAGAAGCAGCCAAATTCGAAGAAGAAAGAAAAGCTAAGAAGTTACCTGTTAATTTTAAAAAAAGTAAGTAAAATATCACCATAATATTTATATTATTAATCAAATATACTATAACATTAATACGAGCTATTTTGGTTTCTTAAAATAGAGATTTTGTACCATTTTGTTAAAAAATGTCCATGTCTTAAACAGCGATTTACAGCCAGAACGGCCCACAAATTTCTATTTTTGGACACACAAATTAGCCAACTGAACCACTACAATTTTCATATTATAGAACAAACAACTGTTTTAATTGTATACATTAGATTTACTATTTGTACTTTTCCACACCACTAGCTTACTTTTTTTTGTGACACATAAATTCAAGAATACCTATCCCTACTAGTTTTAGTTCCCAATGCACAATCACACACCATTACATACATCTTTATCATCTTACTCAAACACTCATGCACACAGCACACATACATTCCAGAACACCCCAACCCATATCTTCTTTATTTTTTTCAACAGACCCTAAAGAATGCCTACCAAAAGACAACTCCGTAGAAAGCAACGCAAAATTAGAGCAAATGAAAATAAAGGTGTCCAACATAAGCATCCATCTCTAGCAGAGTTTGTAAAAAAAGTTGAAACAAAACAGCTAATACAATCATTTAGTGAAACACAAGAAGTTTCAAGTACAACAACTTCGCTTCCTCTATCAAAATGTAAAACAAACCAAAAAACAATTAACAGAAAATCAGCTATCAGTACAGATAAAACTACTTCTTCAAATTTTAATATAGTGCAAAGTAAGCATACCAAGAAAAGTATTTTAGCCAAAATATACCATCACAAAGTCCTTCAAAATCTTATAAAAACAGGAGAGAAATCAGGTTCAAAGCTTAAAACCTATCGTAGGAAATTAATCTTAGAAGCATTGATGGACAGCGCAATTCTTCTCAAAAGAAATTTATTTATTTTACTGTTAAACAAAATGAAACCACTAACAAAACTAATAACTAAATTACAAAAAAGACTTCTCAATAAGCGAAATGTCAACAGAAAGAACTTCTTAAGTATCTGCGGAGGTGAATGGAATCACATTACGAGCACAGAACCATATTTTAATGAAGAAGCTTAGAAACAAAAGCAAACGAATACAATTGCCATAAATAGCAGTGGTCGAGATTATGAAAAAGTGAATAATACCATAATGGAACAAGAAGTACTCCTTACAAAAATATGCCCTGAAAACTTAGAATTACCCCTCCATTCAACTGAATCAGAACGTCTAGTGTACAAATGGCCATGCACGTCAATGTGTAACATTCCCAAACAATGTTTCAAATCTTTACACCAATTCCTCAATAAATATGTAAAAAGCAAAGACAAAATCAAAATTAAATTACTGCAAAATATAGATACCTGTCCAGTGCGCAAGCACACAGGACTACAAGGACATTCATTGGCCTGCATTACAGGACCAACTTGTAAATCCACTTTCCATGATATCAAAAGGATATCAACACATCATTCAACTATAAGAAATCTAGTCTATAAACTGTACTATGCTAAAAGTCCTACTTTAGCACTAACAAAGTTAAATAACATCCGTCTACATGGTACAGCAAAAGACCTACTTGAAGAAATTCACTATATCCAGAAAAAATATTTTGGAAGTGAAAGCCATTTACAGAATGAAATAGCTTTAAACCAATTAAGCAGTCCGCGGACTTGTAGAAGTCCGCGGACAGTTCGCGAACATTAAAAAAATTGGTTTGCTACTCCATCACAAACATTGTAATTTTCTCTGGAAAGAAGTGGTGGCTCTGAAAGAGCCTTTGGGTGGTGTTTGTAAGTCAAAAATTGTAAATGCTTAACATCTACTTCAAAATCGTTGTTGTAATTCCAAAAAAGGTCGCAATGCATTTTGTACATTTCTCAGAAAAATCTGATTGCCAGCACAAGTAAGATGGACTCCATCTCTGCGAAAAATGTATGTACTACAAAACATAATATTTTCATTGTGAAAAGAAGACATGCCAAAATCTCTTAGAAAGCCACAAACAGCCTTATTAACATTGCGCCTTGCTTTTTCCATTTGTGGACCAAATGAAGAAGAACAAAGCCACATGTGTCTCTGCGCAATCCGTGAAAATATCACTTGAGAATTAGGAAACATGTCCATAACCTTCCTAAGTCCTTCTTTCATAGCAAATTGCAAAAAATTCCAGTCACATGTCCTAAACTGTTCCCTCCACAATGAATTACAATTATGTCTGGATGTTGCTCTGTCTCCAAAGTAGCACAGAGAGGTAGCAAGTCCAACCACTTCATTCCACGTACTCCATGCCAGTGTACTTCCACATGTGGGAATCCAAGATCTACAGCTACTCCACAGCTTTCTGCATGCACCTTCAACCAATGTATCCACGAATCTCCTAAAATCCAAACAATCTGTTTTCTGAAACACACAGCCATAGCTATCTTTTGTTCTCTCAGCAAAAAGAGTATCTGAGAAAATCTCTCCTGGCACAACACACCCCCCAAACTTTCCTGACTAATCCCTTTCAGTGCTTATTCTCATTTGCATGACTTCTGAACCCAAAAATCCCCGGATGTAACTCCCGATGTCCGCGAACTACCGCCATGTCCGTGGACATATCGTAACCATTTCCACTACACTCTCTCTGCCATTCCCTCATTGGATGTACCTCAAAAATCACATGACCATGCACCAATCACATTCAAGACCTCTACATCTAACTGCATCATCATAGATCAGCACTGCAAATGTACTATGAATCTCTCTGAGTACAAGTGTCATATCATTGGCAAGCAGCATCTACCAGAAATACTGTACAAGTCTTCAAGATTTCTACTTGCAGCTCCAGCATATCCATATGCATGAACACAAACTTCAGGTATGCATATTTTCTGTATAGTAGATGACATAGCTCTCAACCATTTTTGTTTTACAGGCGGGTGAAATCACCCGATTTTGTTTTTGGCGGGTGAATGGAATGAATGGGTGTGCAGGAGGCTTGGCGGGTGAGTCTGCCCTTTACAAGGCGTGTGACACCCGCCAAAAGCGTGTGAGTTGAGAGCTATGGTAGATGAACACATTTTCAAACAGACTTTTACCTTGTAAAATCTGTAAAATGAATTTACTGTACTTTTTTCAATTTCCTAAAATCAACTATCACTTATAAACCTTTATACTTTTTTACTTTCTTTATACACACACACTCAAATCATGTTAAACTATTTTTTAAATGAAATATATAGACTACATATATTCAAACAAAATTGCATGCAAACACAATCTATGTTTAAACCTTTATAAAATACTTATACATTTTCATATTTTTAGTTTTTATTTATTTATTTACTTATTACTTTAAATTAGACATGACATTGAGGCGCTATTACCTAGAACAGTTTACTTACAGAAATAGTGGTATTCACTAATATATTATAAATTTCACAAGACATAGTAAAGATATTTTTTTTTGCTACAGTTAGTCATTCAATACAATTTGTTCATTAAGAACATATCATATGTACTAAACTGATGCAATGTATCTTATGTAAATAAATTAGTTTAATGGTTTTACAGAAGGCACTAAGGATTTCAATAAAAAAAATCAATATCTAAATTAACAACAGTGCTATATACAAACAAAGTTACTAATTTGAAGCTTTTACAATTGCAGTGAAGACCAGTTTCCTGAAAAGAAGCAGCCAAATTCGAAGAAGAAAGAAAAACTAAGAAGTTACCTGTTAATTTTAAAAAAAGTAAGTAAAATATCACCATAATATTTATATTATTAATCAAATATACTATAACATTAATACGAGCTATTTTGGTTTCTTAAAATAGAGATTTTGTACCATTTTGTTAAAAAATGTCCATGTCTTAAACAGCGATTTACAGCCAGAACGGCCCACAAATTTCTATTTTTGGACACACAAATTAGCCAACTGAACCACTACAATTTTCATATTATAGAACAAACAACTGTTTTAATTGTATACATTAGATTTACTATTTGTACTTTTCCACACCACTAGCTTACTTTTTTTTGTGACACATACATTCAAGAATACCTATCCCTACTAGTTTTAGTTCCCAATGCACAATCACACAATCACACACCATTACATACATCTTTATCATCTTACTCAAACACTCATGCACACAGCACACATACATTCCAGAACACCCCAACCCATATCTTCTTTATTTTTTTCAACAGACCCTAAAGAATGCCTACTAAAAGACAACTCCGTAGAAAGCAACGCAAAATTAGAGCAAATGAAAATAAAGGTGTCCAACATAAGCATCCATCTCTAGCAGAGTTTGTAAAAAAAGTTGAAACAAAACAGCTAATACAATCATTTAGTGAAACACAAGAAGTTTCAGGTACAACAACTTCGCTTCCTCTATCAAAATGTAAAACAAACCAAAAAACAATTAACAGAAAATCAGCTATCAGTACAGATAAAACTACTTCTTCAAATTTTAATATAGTGCAAAGTAAGCATACCAAGAAAAGTATTTTAGCCAAAATATACCGTCACAAAGTCCTTCAAAATCTTATAAAAACAGGAGAGAAATCAGGTTCAAAGCTTAAAACCTATCGTAGGAAATTAATCTTAGAAGCATTGATGGACAGTGCAATTCTTCTCAAAAGAAATTTATTTATTTTACTGTTAAACAAAATGAAACCACTAACAAAACTAATAACTAAATTACAAAAAAGACTTCTCAATAAGCGAAATGTCAACAGAAAGAACTTCTTAAGTATCTGCGGAGGTGAATGGAATCCCACTACGAGCACAGAACCATATTTTAATGAAGAAGCGTAGAAACAAAAGCAAACGAATACAATTGCCATAAATAGCAGTGGTCGAGATTATGAAAAAGTGAATAATACCATAATGGAACAAGAAGTACTCCTTACAAAAATATGCCCTGAAAACTTAGAATTACCCCTCCATTCAACTGAATCAGAACGTCTAGTGTACAAATGGCCATGCACGTCAATGTGTAACATTCCCAAACAATGTTTCAAATCTTTACACCAATTCCTCAATAAATATGTAAAAAGCAAAGACAAAATCAAAATTAAATTACTGCAAAATATAGATACCTGTCCAGTGCACAAGTACACAGGACTACAAGGACATTAATTGGCCTGCATTACAGGACCTACTTGTAAAACCACTTTCCATCATATCAAAAAGATATCAACACATCATTCAACTATAAGAAATCTAGTCTATAAACTGTACTATGCTAAAAGTCTTGCTTTAGCACTAGCAAAGTTAAATAACATCCTTCTACATGGTACAGCAAAAGATCTACTTGAAGAAATTCACTATATCCAGAAAAAGTATTTTGGAAGTGAAAGCCATTTACAGAATGAAATAGCTTTAAACCAATTAAGCAACAATTCTACACATGGCAACCTTTTGCTAAACACATACAAAAAAGAAATACTAAAATGTAAAAGTACATCAGCTGACAGTACCAAACCATGTATGCGTATGTTGCCGTAGAATTTTTTATAAAAGTAACACAAAAACTGTGGACCTATCATACAAAATAGAAGACAATGAAGATTATAAATGGTTTGAATTAGTTCTCTACCTTCTAGAAGAAAACAAATATGAAATAACTGAGCCCTTAATACTTTGCAGTTATTGCACTACAAAACTTGACAACAACCAAACTCCTTCACGTTCTATCACAAATAATTTGGAATTATACCCAGTACCAAAACCTCTACAACAACTTAATTTATATGAGAGCATCATAATTCAAACAGTACACCCATTTCAAGCAATAATACGCCTTCAACCAAAAACAGCAAAATGACCTCCCTTTGAATTGGTAAAAGGCATTCGTGGAAAAGTAGTTTATTTACCATTAAATCTAAAAGAAAATGTGCATACTCTAGGAGTGCAACATCCAATGCAGCAATCTTTAATTATATTAGTAAATGGAGTACCTACAAAAGACAAAAAAATATGGCAACAGCTGGTAGATTTATATAAAGTTAGACAAGCCTTCCAATATCTTAAAGAGAATAATGAATATTACAAAGAAATTAATATTGAAGAAAACTTGAAAGATACAACTGAAATAATTCAAGAAACACAAGAAGCTGGTCAATTTGAGCTACTAGATCCTGATACAATATCAAATACTTTAGACCATTATACAATTCATCCTTTGCACTGTAATGACACCGTACAAGATGTACTGGAAACTTACCAAATGCGTCAAACAAAAGGATTGCCAATCAGTATATGGGAAAAAAGTATAGAAGCACGTGCTTTTCCTCTACTCTTTCCTACTGGCAAAGGAGGAAGGTATGATGATAGACCTATTCAAATATCAGCTTCAGAATACCGCTCATTACAGATGTATTCTGAAGATCCCAGATTTAGACAAAATGTGGAATACATATTCCACCTACTCTTTGAAAGTGAACTAGCAACTTTATGTTACGGAGTTGCACACATATTAAAATCAGGATCACACATTCAAAATATGACAGCTACACAATTATTAGAGAAAGTGCAACAAAAGGATGAGGTTTTACAATCAAATATCACAAATCTATTAGCAAATATGCGTGGTACTAAAGAGTACTGGTTTCAACATCATGCAGATGTACGTTGTATGATCAGAAACCTTGGCCCACCCACTTGGTTTGTTACATTAAGTTGTGCACAATATGCATGGGAAGATTTACATGATTTCCTACGCATATCAAATAAAAACAAAACAAACATAGATATTCTAACACCTGGAGAACTTTGTTCTTTGGATCCTGTTAATGTTTCAAGATATTTTTACCATCGCTTCATTGCTATGCTACATTTTATTTGTAATAAAACTGTTCCTCCCCTTGGAGAAGTGCAACACTTCTTTTGGAGAAAAGAATACCAAGCCAGAGCAGCACCACATATCCACATGCTTTTATGGATTAAAGATGCTCCGAAATTTGGTCAAGACAGTGATGCCACTGTTTTACAGTTTATTGAAAAATATGTCACTTGTGAAATTCCATCAGAAGCCACAAATAGTGATGTTCGTGCACAAATTTTACAATTTCAAAGACACAAATGTGGAAAATATTGTCGTCGCAAATACAAAAACAAAGGCAAATACTACACCAAATGACGATTTGGTTTCCAAATACAGGTCAAGTAAACAACCTCATGTCTTCAGTTAGACATAGTGTTAAAGGTAAGTCACCTAAAAATACATATTACATAAAAAGAAAAGAAGAAGAAAAATATATGAATGATTATAATGCAATCATTGCCCACTTATGGAATGCAAACATAGATCTGCAGTACATTGCAGACAATTCTACTGCAGTTGCACGATATGTCACAGCATACTTAACTAAAGCAGAAAAGACAGAGCTCCAAGACCTCTGGAATGACCTGTCATCAGATAAAACAGTATCTCAGAAATTATACAGCTTGGGCATAAAAATGCTCACCCATAGAGAATGTGGATCTTATGAAGCAGCTGATCGTTTAACTGGTACTTCATTGTATGGTAAATCTGAAAATATAGTATGGCTAAGTCTTGGTCCAGCTAAATCTAGAAAAAGAGTTCTAAAATCATATGAAGATATAGAAACAATAGCCAAACATGATCCCAACAGCCAAGACATTTTAAAAAACAATTTATTGGACACATACTACCCACACAAAAGTAATACTTTGGTAAACATGTGTCTATACCAAATAGCCCAAAACTACACATACAAAAAAAATATGAAACCTGATGAAAAAAAGGTAAATATAGAGTGATAGACTGTGAAGGCAGCTTAGTTAAACTCACTAAACCAAATTTAATTAATCATATCAAATTGTCATTGAAGACTCCTCAACATAAAGAAGTATATTACATGTCCCTGCTACAACTCTTCAAACCATGGAAAAAAGACGAACAATTACTAGATAACTATGACTCATATGAGGATGCTTTCAAAGCAAATTAAAGCACTATAACTGATGTAAACTTTACACAGTACAAAACAATGTTGCACAATGAACAGCAACATGAAGAAGAACTCCAAGCCCAACTAGATAAGGATACTCCTGACAGTAGTCAACCTTCTGTAACAGGAAGCCAAGAACAACTGGGAGAACCACTAATAACAAATGAGGCAGAATTAGCTATGATAGAAGTAGAAAACACCATGTGTCAGTATGAAGATAAGGAAGACTTAACTATACTACAATCAAAACTAAACAATGAGCAAAGTAGCATTTTTCAAGAAGTAACAAAACAAATCGCACATGGTGTAAAACATGAAAAAAAGAATGTTCCTGCCATAATTTTAAACCTATACTACTGTACGTCAGTGGTGAAGCTGGTTCTGGCAAAACATTCCTAATCAAAATCATTAGTAAGTTCCTTCAACAATTGACAAACAACAAACTGTCAGCTGTTGTCACTGCCCCCACAGGTTTAGCTGCCTACAACATAGGTGGTGTTACATTACACCGATTACTACTATTACCAGTAGAACACCAGAACAAATTAGACTATTACAAACTTTCTGCAGATGCTGCAATGGAATTACGCAGAGTATTGAAACAAATGAAAATGCTACTAATAGATGAAGTGAGCATGGTCTCCAACCTGATGTTAGCTTTGATTCACCTCAGATTACAAGAAGTACTCAAAACAGACTATGAAGAGTTCTTTGCAGGAAAACACATTATTGTTTTTGGAGATCTGCTTCAATTAACACCAGTAAAAGGTGAACCTATTTTTAAAACATTAGGGCACAAACTCTGCCGTAAAACTGTTGGCAGCATTGAAAATGTCAACCTTTGGCAACATTTCCAATACAGAGAATTAACAGAAAACATGCGCCAATCTGCAGATCTAACTTATGCCAACATTTTAAAAGTTTGAGAGTTGGTATACTTTCTAAAGAAGCAGAAGCAACATTGAAAACCCGGCACATTAATGCACTTTATGGCGATAATGCATGTGCCACAAATGTTATGGAACAATTAGCCTACAAAAATGTCAATTGTATGGCCTTAATGCCAACTCTTGCAAGCTGTTTCAAATTCAATGAAATCATGCTAAGTAAAGAAATGCAACCAATAATGGAAATTAGCGCCACAGACAAACTAGATGTACATGGTATGACACTACCCATGTGTGACCAAGCCACAACAAGACTAAATAATTTAGAAAAATCAATCTCAAACACAGCAGGCTTAGAAAAGATGTTAAAATTATCCTTAAATTGCAGAGTAATGCTTAAACGTAACCTTGACGTGGACCAAGGACTAGTTAATGGAGCACTGGGTACAGTTGTTGTCTTTCAAACATACCCACGTGACAACAAAATTCAGTTTGTCAATATACTCTTTGACAAACTTTCAGAAGTAAAACGGATAGGACGCTCAACAGCTAGATTCCTTCTCTTCGAAGATATGTATGTACGCAGAGAACAATTTTCTCTAACTCTTGCATACGCAGTCACGATTCATAAATCACAAGGTCTTACCCTAGACAAAGCAGTGATAGATATTGGTCTTTAAAGAAGGCATGAGCTACGTAGCACTATCACGCTTACGTACACTTGACAGTCTATTTCTAATCAACTTTGATACAAGTAAAGTAAACGCTGATATTCCTTGCATTTTAGAATATAATAGACTTCGCTCACTATACACTCCCCATCTAAACACATATTCTGTTCCACAAAAACTAAAACGTTGTAAAAGAAAACTAAATCAAACAGAAATGCAACAGGACGTCACTGCAAATCCTCCAAAGAGAGTAAAAGAAACTAATACTTCATCAAGTACCACAAGCAAAAAAGAATCAATTAGAGAAAGTAAACCAGGTACTTCTTTAAAGAAGGAAGACAAACTCCAAAAAAAAGCACTTAGATACAGAACTACCTGGACCATTTAAATTCTCAAATATAGTTGGTGTAAGTTGCTATGCAAATGTAGCAATGAATATTCTATTTCAATTACCACCAATTGTTGACAACATTTACTTACACAGTACAGACCCATTGTGTTTGCAAATGTTAGTACTTCACAGAAATGAAGCAAACAATCCTGACAACACATATAGTGTTTTTGGAATAAGACGACAATTGGACTACTGCGCTGGAATGGTTAAATTCACTATAAACTCACAGGAAGATCCACAAGAATTTCTAATGTACTTACTACAAGTACTGGAAAACAAAAACATACCTAAAAATGAAATCTTTCAGATTTCATACATGTGGAAACATACATGCACTCTCTGCAACAATGTGACACAAGAAGAAATCCCCAATGAACGCTTCATATATATATCAATACCAAATTGTGAATCCATTCCATTTCAGCAACTTGTACAAAATGCAAACCATGGTAGATTATGCTCTACCTGCAATTCAGATAATCGCTCCACGTTAGTAATACAAACACATAGTAAATACGTAATACTAATGCTTCTACGTTACAATGCAGATGGTACCAAAAACAACTGCAAGCTGACTGGATTCACACATGGTCAAATATCACTTGGTAAGAAAACCTTCACAACAAAAGGTATAATCTACCACGCAGGAGCCACAACCAATTCAGGGCACTACACTGCATATATGAAAAAGAAATGTGGATGGTTTGAATGTAATGGTAGTACCATTACTCTAAAGCAGAGATTACCAGCAAATCTTACAAACGCTTAATTGATGTTCTTAAAACCAAAAGTTGATAAATAAACTGTATTTAAACCTTTAAGTAAATTTGTGTTAAAAAAATATAAACTGTTAGAATACTCCAAAAGCTATCTAACTGCTCAAAGATTCTACAACAACTAATCAGATAAATGAATACCACTAAATTAGACCAAAGAATACACAGTTAGAATACGCCAATCGGTATCTAACTGTCCCAAAATTATAAATTTGTGTTAAAATAATATAAACTGTTAGAATACTCCAAAAGCTATCTAACAGCTCAAAGATTCTACAACAACTAATCAGATAAATGAATACCACTAAATTAGGCCAAAAAATACACAGTTAGAATACGCCAATTGGTATCTAACTGTCCCAAAATTTAACAATATCCAAATAGATAAATCAAAACCACTAAAATATATTAAAAAAAATAGACAGTTAGAATACGCCAATTGGTATCTAACTGCTCCAAAATTTTATAATATCAAAACAAATGAAGAATCTGTTACTGCTCCAAACAAAATACAACAAAGCAAAGTATAAAGCATTAGCCAGAAACAACAAGTGAACACTGAAAACAAACAAACAAATAAACTGTAGCATAACAGAAAAAGTTTTTTTTTTTAATCCAACATGGATTTTTTTTTCTCCCACAGACCCAATGATTTTAGCAACAAATACAGAAACTGAGCAAATTGCACAGTACTCTGATTTGTACTCTACTAAATATGAGGGTCGAAAAAAAATAAAAGTATATTGCTTATACAATGTAATAAGTCATTACAAAATACTAATACTAACATGCTATTTTCTTTTATCACAGAAATGAAGAAGAAAAACATGGACTCCCATTACTAGACCAAACAGTAAGTATACAATAATAAGGACAGCCATAGCAGCATATCACATCCATAGTATCTAATACCTTTGTTCCTTATACATTTGTTTTTCACCCAAAGTTATAAGCAAATATGAATGTGATATGCTGCGGTGGTTGTTGCCAGGGCATAGAGTCTTGGGTGCATGGCCAAATGACCATGCACCCAAGACTCTATGCCCTGGCAACAACCACCTCAGCATATCACATCCATAGAGTCAAACATTTCAACTATGATCTATGGGAAACTTTTAATGTCCACGAACAATGTGACTGTTCTTGGAACACTTTGAACTTGCCAGCGAACAATACGGACACCGTTTTCAGGACACCCCCTACGAACATTTCAGAACAACGCGATAGTTCTTAGAACACTTTCAACTTAACAACGAACAGCGTCCTCAGGACACCCCCTAAGAACACTCCCCGGACACCGGGAGTGTTCTTAGAAGCGTCTTTCGAACACCACCATCTTGTTTATTTGCGAACATTTCAGGACACCACAAGTGTTCTTGTTAAAGATGGCGTCACTAGGGCGCAGCGTACCTGTTCGTCCAGAAGTCTGTTTAGTAGATGATGCCAGATTGCCAGTAGTTCTGTAGTGAAGTGAGAGTGACACCAGGAACCAGCCCAACTCCCGTCCAAATAGGTACTGGACTGGAGGTGAACCAGCTCCCGATGCCACAGGTTCGCTCACCCCTGATTAATGTGGCATCAGGACAGTGCAAGCACTGACAGGGGGAGCCTGATGGTCTTTAGCTGGAGGTTCTCAGAAGACAACTGGAGCGAGATGAGAAGCGTTGAATCCAGGAGCAGGAATCAGGAAGCCACTGAATGCAAGGGAAGGCGGGAAGGCAAGGAGCTCAGGGAGGACCAAGAACCCAGAGAAGGAACAGAGAACCACTAGAGAGGGGAACCACCCCAGGAGGGAAGGAGCAAGGAACTGGGAACAGGAAGGGATTCCCTAACCGGCTAAGGAAGGGACAGACCGGAAAGGAAGGGAAACCAGCAAGCAGGACAGAACGGTATTCAGGACAAGGGCAAGGAGCAAAACAACGATCCGGTCAAACCACGTTGAGACGAGATTTGCCAAACCACCGGGCTCCTTAAATAGGACCTCCCACAGCCGGGAGGCTTGAAACGCAAGCCGTGTAGTTTCCCAGGTGCTGGAGACCCAAAGCGAGGCGTGGGCCGCAAATCGGCCGGGAGCCGAGAGCATCGTACACCGCGCATGCGCGGAAAGCAGGAAGAGGTCGGCCGCACCTGCGTGGAACGACACGCCCCGTACCTCCCAGGCGAAAGCGAGGGTAAACCCTCCAAGGCGTGGCACGCCGCATCGCACGAGTGGGCTGGGACAGGACCGGGTTGGGTGGCGTGACACCATGCCCCCTCCCAGAAAGACCCGGGGCCCCAGGCTTCCAGGGAAAACGGAGAAAAAAGTCACGGACAAGGCGAGGTGCATGCACGAAATTGTGCGGTTCCCAGGTACGGTCACAAGCAGGATAACCCTTCCAATCTACCAGAAACTGGAGCACACCTCGACGAATCCGGGAGTCACAAATCTCCTGTACTTCAAATTCCGGTACCCCCTGAACCTGAATTGAGGCTGGACATGGGCTGGCACGTCCAAATGTGTCTTTCACAAAGGGTTTTAACAGGGAAACGTGAAAGACAGGGTGTACCTGCCAAGATTGGGGCAATATCAATCGAAATGCTACTTCCGATATGCATTTGGAAATCTTGAAAGGCCCAAAAAACCGTGGTGCTAGTTTAGTGGGCAGATTACGTACAGGTAAGTTCTTGGATGATAACCAAACTTGATCTCCCACCTGAAATCTGGGTTCAATGGTCCTTCCCCGATTGGCCTGCTCCCTCATGCGCAGTTGTGCATCTGCCAGGGCACTCCGAGCCAAATCATGCTGCTTTTGGATATCGCGGATCATCTGGTCAGCCGATGGAACAGCGCTTGGTGGCATAGGACAGAAGGGGATCAGCTTAGGATGCTGTCCGGTAGAGCACATATAAGGACTGACACCAGTGGCTGCGTGAGTCGCATTGTTGTAAGAAACTTCCGCCAAATCCAGGTATTTCATCCAGTTGGATTGGGTGGCATTAGTGTAGCAACGCAAGTATTGCTCCAAGGTCTGATTTGTTCTTTCAGTCTGCCCATTAGTCTGCGGGTGATAACCCGAACTCAAAGCTCTGCGTATTCCAAGGTGACTGCATAACTGATGCCAAAAGGAGGAGAGAAACTGAGATCCACGATCTGAAATGATCTTTTCTGGTAAACCATGTAAGCGGTAGATGTTATGCAGAAAAGCCAAAGCCATTTGAGAGGAAGTAGGAATCCTGGTAAAGGGAATAAAATGTGCAGACTTAGTGAAACAATCCACCACTACCATGATGCAGGTGTGTCCCTCTGATGGTGGAAGCTCAACAATGAAATCAGTGGCAATGGTATGCCAGGGATAGGGTGGTAGTTCTGTGGGTCGGAGCAACCCCAAAGGTCTTCTTCTGGGTGTCTTGGTCTGGGCGCAAACTGGGCAGCTCTCCACATATAGTTTAGTTTCCTTAGCCCAACCTGGCCACCAGAACTGTCTGGAAATCAACTCCTGAGTTGCCTTGATGCCCCGATGACCTCCTACTAGTGAGTCATGGAACCCATGGAGAATGTCCAAACGTCGTGCTCTAGATGCTATGTACAACCGGTGTAGGAAGAAGAGAAATCCTTCACGTTCTGAGATTTGAGGACGTTTCAGTAGATTGGTGCGGTCTGGGTCTGTCTGGGTTTCCTGGAGGATCTTCTGCAAATGGGGAGAGTTCGTGAGAAGAAAGTGCTTGGGGGAAATTAACGGAATGGGTTGGTTGATCCCCTCCACCTCTCTTTCCAAGGAGCGAGATAAAGCATCAGCTTTTAGATTCCGGGCACTCGGAATATACGTGATGTTAAAATCGTAATGGGAGAAGAAAAAGGCCCATCGAGCTTGACGGGCGGTATGACACTGCAAAGATCGCAAATACTGCAGGTTGCGGTGGTCGGTGCGGACTTCAACTGAAAAGCGGCCACCAAGTAAATGATGCCTCCATTCTTCAAACGCTGTCTTGATTGCCAATAACTCCCTTTCTATGACTGAGTAGTTTTGTTCGCAGGGAGTGAGTTTCCGTGAGTAATAGGCCACAGGATGTTCGTCACCCGTAGAGGGATGTTTCTGCAACAGGACTGCACCGACAGCAAAGCTGGAAGCGTCGGTTTCGACGATGTAAGGCATCTCGTCATTGGGGTGACAAAGTACGGGTGCTGTACAGAATGCAGACTTCAAAGCATCGAATGCTACTGATGCCTCAGTATCCCAGAGATAGGGTATCTTCACACTGGTCAGACGTGTCAATGGAGCTGTGAGTCGTGAAAAATGTGGAATGAAACGCCGATAGAAGTTTGCGAATCCCAGGAATCGCTGAAGTGATCTCACGTCCTGTGGTTGTTTCCAGTTCTGAATAGCCCGGACCTTACCGGAATCCATACTAATTCCTGTAGCCGTGATTACATATCCCAGGAATTCCATCTCATCCTGATGAAAAGAACATTTCTCAGCCTTGGCAAACAGATTATGTTGTAACAATCGTTGAAGAACTACGCGAACGTGGGAGATATGTTCCTTTATATTGTCGGAGTAGATCAAGATGTCACCTAAATACACCCAGACAGAGATGCCAATTAAGTCGCTGAAAACATAGTCCATAAACCGTTGGAAGACAGCCGGGGCGTTACACAGCCCAAAGGGCATGACCTTGTATTCATAATGCCCGAAAGGTGTCTTGAAAGCCGTCTTCCACTCATCTCCCTGTTTGATTCTGACGAGATGATAGGCTCCGCGGAGGTCTAATTTAGTAAAGACCCTGGCTGAACGTAAGGACTCCATAATATTCCGGATCAATGGTAACGGGTACCTGTCCTTAAGGGTGATGTCGTTCAATTGGCGGTAGTCAATGCAAGGCCGTAAAGAACCCTCCTTTTTCTTCACAAAAAACAATGGGAAACCTGCAGGTGACTTGGAAGGGACGATGTACCCTTTCTTGATGCACTCATCGAGATAATCCCGAAGGACCTGTTTTTCGGACTGGGTGAGGGCATACACCTTACCATGTGGCATTACGGCTCCGGGAACCAAGTCTATGGAGCAGTCAAAAGGCCTATGAGGCGGCAGAGCTATGTCCCTTGGTTCGGAGAATACCGACATCCAATCAGCATATTCAGATGGTATCATCGACAAGGAACATAAACCAGATGATTCTTTAGCTGGGACTAAGGCCGTCGAGACTGACGTCTTAGAGGATGTGTTTGAGTTACAGCATTCTTGAAGGCAAAAAGGGGAAGCGAACTCCTAAGTACGTGTTTCCCAGTTTATAGTGGGGTTGTGTCGCTGAAGCCAAGGTAACCCCAAGACCACTAGATATGAAGGTGTCTTTATAACATCCAGCGCGATTTTCTCCTCGTGTCCATTGATGCATAACAACATACCTATAGTATGTAATCGTATGGGGCCGGAAGCCAATGGTGTTCCATCAATTACTTCAACTGGAATCACTTCTTTCTTGGTAAGCAAAGGTATGCCGTTGTTGATGGCAAAGCGCTCATCGATGTAGTTCCCAGATGCCCCACAATCCAATAATCCATGGATCTCGACTGTTCTATTCAGCCACTTGAGACTGACCTTCAAAATCATGAGGACTGCAGGCAACATGGGTGGAAATACCGATTCAGAGCAGGAAAGGACTGGTGGCTTGATCAGACCTGTCGGGGCCTTTCCAGAGCAGGACAGGTCACCTAGTTTCCCCCTTTCTTGATTGGTCTTAGAGGACAGGTACCTAGAAAATGACCTGCGGCTCCACAGTATAAACATAAACGTTGGCTCCTCCTCCTCTTCTTCTCTTTCTCAGACAAAGGGCCCCTTACGGCACCTAACTGCATGGGTTCTTGAGTGGTGTTCGGGGACACTGGTGTCCCAGCGGGCGGAATTGGAGGTCTGAGGTCCGATCTCTCAAAACGGCGTCTTTCACCTCTTCTCTCTGCCAATCTCTGATCGATCTTTAGCACCTGTTCAATGAGCTTCTGTAGATCTTCGCGTTCAGGAATGTGTAACAACTCGTCCTTGTACTCTTCTCTTAATCCTCGGCGAAACAAGGTCTTTTGTGTTATTTCAGGCCATTGAGAATCTGTTGCAAGTTGGCGAAAACGGCCTATATAAGAGATTATGTCTGTGTTGGCTTGTTTTAAATCCATTAACTGGTTCTGTGCTGTTGAAGCCAGATTGGGGGACTGAAATACTTCCAAAAATGCCTTTTCAAAGGCCACAAAATCACCTAAAATGGGACTGTTAGAAACCACAAGTGGTGTTACCCAAGCAAGCGCGTTGCCAGATAAATTGCCCAAAATATATCCAATCTTGGCTCTATCGTTGTTAAAGTGGGCTGAACGGTACAGGAAGTGTATCCGGCAATGATTGCAGAATTCCCCCACACGTCTGGGGTCTCCATCAAACTTGATTGGAGTGGTATGAGCCATAGCACTCTCAGGCGGAGGAACAGCATTATTGCTTTGGGTTACCATCTGGCGTAGGGTCTGGTTCTCCTGGCGGAGTGCAATCATCTCAGCACGTAAGGCCTGCATCTCATCACGAAGACTGGTGATCTCATCCATCTCTGATTCCGAAGAATTTGAAGTCTGGCGTCTCAATCTGTTAAAGATGGCGTCACTAGGGCGCAGCGTACCTGTTCGTCCAGAAGTCTGTTTAGTAGATGATGCCAGATTGCCAGTAGTTCTGTAGTGAAGTGAGAGTGACACCAGGAACCAGCCCAACTCCCGTCCAAATAGGTACTGGACTGGAGGTGAACCAGCTCCTGATGCCACAGGTTCGCTCACCCCTGATTAATGTGGCATCAGGACAGTGCAAGCACTGACAGGGGGAGCCTGATGGTCTTTAGCTGGAGGTTCTCAGAAGACAACTGGAGCGAGATGAGAAGCGTTGAATCCAGGAGCAGGAATCAGGAAGCCACTGAATGCAAGGGAAGGCGGGAAGGCAAGGAGCTCAGGGAGGACCAAGAACCCAGAGAAGGAACAGAGAACCACTAGAGAGGGGAACCACCCCAGGAGGGAAGGAGCAAGGAACTGGGAACAGGAAGGGATTCCCTAACCGGCTAAGGAAGGGACAGACCGGAAAGGAAGGGAAACCAGCAAGCAGGACAGAACGGTATTCAGGACAAGGGCAAGGAGCAAAACAACGATCCGGTCAAACCACGTTGAGACGCGATTTGCCAAACCACCGGGCTCCTTAAATAGGACCTCCCACAGCCGGGAGGCTTGAAACGCAAGCCGTGTAGTTTCCCAGGTGCTGGAGACCCAAAGCGAGGCGTGGGCCGCAAATCGGCCGGGAGCCGAGAGCATCGTACACTGCGCATGCGCGGAAAGCAGGAAGAGGTCGGCCGCACCTGCGCGGAACGACACGCCCCGTACCTCCCAGGCGAAAGCGAGGGTAAACCCTCCAAGGCGTGGCACGCCGCATCGCACGAGTGGGCTGGGACAGGACCGGGTTGGGTGGCGTGACAGTTCTTAGGACACATTCAACTTGACAAAGAACAATACAGACAGCGTCCTCAGGACACCCCCTACGAACACTCCCTGGACACCGCGAGTGTTCTTAGAAGCGTCTTCAGAACACCACCATCTTGTTTATTTGCGAACATTTCAGGACACCGCGAGTGTTCTTAGGACACATTCAACTTGACAGAGAACAATACGGACAGCGTCCTCAGGACACCCCCTACGAACACTCCCCGGACACCGGGAGTGTTCTTAGAAGCATCTTCAGAACACCACCATCTTGTTTATTTGCGAACATTTCAGTACACCGTGAGTGTTCTTAGGACACATTCAACTTGACAGAGAACAATACGGACAACGTCCTCAGGACACCCCCTATGAACACTCCCCAGACACCGCGAGTGTTCTTAGAAGCGTCTTCAGAACACCCCAATTTTGTTTATTTGCGAACATTTCAGGACACCGCGCGTGTTCTTAGAACACATTCAACTTGACAGAGAACAATATGGACAGCGTCCTCAGGACACCCCCTACGAACACTCCCCGGACACCGCGAGTGTTCTTAGAACAGTTTCACTTTGCTTGCGAACAAAACGGACACATATTGACTCCTTAGAACACCCCCTAGTCAGTTTATGTAGAACATTTCAGAACACCTGTGATGGCCGCAAACAAATCGAACACAAAAAGAACGTCTAACACATAAAACACACAACTTTCATCCTATCTCATACACTCCCACCCTCCCCAAACACTCCTACACACCAACACACTCTACAAAATACACATTTTGAACAAAGTTTCAACGCGCTGTCCGGGGACGTCTGCGAATCACGCTCCACGCCGTCCAATCAGCGAACACTTTGCATGTCCGCGAACATCACGCAAAACGATTGGCCAATCAGGACACTTTCCGCGAAGCGAACAGGGAAGTGTGTCCGCAAACCCAACAGATATCACTCATTTTTTTTTACCTGCTTTTTGGTCATTTTAAAAAAAAATACTGGACGGATTTTCACCAAATTTGCAAAAGCACGCTTATGGGACCAAGCCGCTGCTCCTGGTCCAAATTTGGGGGAAATCCGTCCAGCGGTTTGGGCTGTAGGTGCGAGCACATTTTGTTTGCCATTCACTATATGGAGAGTGAGTATAATGTATACAAATATGAGCATATAGAGGGATGGTAGAGTAATAAAAATGAAACTATGAGAAAGTGCTGATAACCATAATGATTATCTTCATGCACAGAAAGGATTGCTCTCTTTCAAGCTTGTATCTTCCGCTATGTATATGTTTCATATGATGTGACTGGACGCTAAGTCTACAAATATAGTACCTTTTCAATTTTTACTTCCTGACTGTTACTGAAGAAAACTATGTGGCTTCGATATGTCAGTAAAGGATAAAAAGGGAGAGCCAGCCATGTGATGTCATCAGTGATGTCATCAATGACATTTGTGATGTCATCTTTGATGTCCTGGGTGTTAGTGTTAGCAGTGCACGGTGGCACGAGTTATGGTTGCTTATGTTACCATAACTGCCGAATTTCAGGGGTTTTTCGGTTTTACTTTGAGCCATAACGTCCCTTTAACAAAGTTTTTTCACTGAATTTCATAGGTTTTTAGTAGCGCAACTTAACCATAACGTCCCTTTAACAAAGTTTTTTCACTGAATTTCATAGGTTTTTAGTGCACAACTTAACCATAATATCCCTGACTTCATATACATGTAACATAGAACATACTAACCCCCTCATAGTGATTTTCATGTCCGCGGACTACCGCCATGTCCGCAGACACATCGAAAATCTGAGCGTGGTGAATGTAAATTTAAATAGTGTGCCCCATTTCCCCTTTGAAGTTGGCTCTGAAAAGAGACTTTTTTTTTTTTTACAGATGCTTGACAGACACCTGTTATTTTGTATTTTTTTTCTTGTTTTTTTTTCTTACTTTACTCCTAAAATCTTCACATAACCTTCTCCAAAGCAACCCTTACATTCCAAAATAGAAAGGCATTTCCTGTAAAAGATAAAGAAAGGCCATCTTCTTTAAAATTAACATCATTACTGGCATCAATATTCTCATTGTTACAGAAGAACATACCAGCTCTAAGCATGAAGGCACACATGCCTCGGTTGATGACACACCTAGCAATATTTTGCTGAGGACAAAAAACTGAACTATTGTCCCATATTGCCCTAGGTAGTAATCCAGAAAAAATTACTTTTCCATTTGGAAGGATCTTCATTACTGCTTGAACGAAGCGTTCCAAATCAGCCAACAAAGTATGGGCACTGACGTTGCCCAAATGGAAAGCACCATAGTGCAAAACTACCACATGCGGACTGTTCATCGTGGCCATATCCTCACAAACTTGTACAATTCCCTGTACATTGCAATCAGGCACACTGCTCCACACCACCTCCACTCCTTTCACATCAAAGTTCTTTGCAACATGCCTGCATTCAGCGTACTGCTGTAAACCATGCACAAACATATCTCCGAGCACCAACACCCTGACTTTCTCCACTTCTGCCATCTTCACCACACACAGTCTCTTTCAACACAAATCCACAACCTCGACATCTGATTGGCTGATCCATACAGTCTTCTTTCCATGTTGGATTTCCTGGAAAAACCCGGATGTAGCACGCCCTGTCCACGAACAGCCGCGGTGTCCGCGGACGGCGTCCTCTCTGTGCCATTCCCTCATTGCATACAGCTAAGCAATCACACAATACGAATAACGTCCTCAGAACAAACCCATTTTGTGAATTTTCGAACATTTCAGGACAATTATTATTTCATTATTCAACATATTAACATTACACATATTATACTTTCATCTTGTACTCTGCACACAATGCTATGTTTCTCCATTAGTAGCTCAGTATAATAGATAGAATCCCATAATACAATGTTATTTATATCAATGCATCGTTCAAAGCACTAATAATGGTATGATATTTATTGCAATAACCTTGACACTTTTTTCGCAACATTATAATAAAAATCCCTAGTACACAAATTCCATGAAAAGTACATACACACGTGATGTCATCAGTGATTTCATCAATGACATTTGCGATGTCATCTTTAATGTCCTGGGTGTTAGTCTTAGCAGTGCACGGTGGTGGCGCCAGTTATTTTTCAAAGCTTACCATAACTTGCGATTTTCAGGGGTGTTTCGGCTGTACTTAGAACCATAACGTCCTTTAAACAAGCTTTTTTTAATATCACGCAAACATTATACAAACATGGTGTGCAAAAACCAACTTCTACAGATGGCTTTACACAGAATTTTCCAAGGTAAGAATTTATGCTCGTTCACAGTGAAGGTCAGCTGCTTCCACAACTTCTGCAGATGGCTTTACACAGAATGTTGCAAAGTAAGACTTAATGCTCGTTCACAGTGAAGGTCAGCTGCTTCCATTTTTTTTCTCAGGCCCCGGAGAGGCTCACGAAGCAGACTATAAGGTTGTATTGTGTTTTGACCTTGACAGACAGAGATTGTGATGAAAGACTTCTCTTGAAGGAGTGTTGCTAAAACGTAAGAGAAGATAAAGATGAAATTTCTGAAACAAAACCACTTTTATATATTATATCACTATGCGAAAGATCGTTGGCACACGCAGAGTCGTATTTTGGAACTGCACCACTCGTAGACAATGGAAATTGCAATTGTACTGTAAGTTACCCTTTAGATTACTTTATACCAAATATAATTACAATAGCGTAGCATTAAAGACCGCTCAAGTTGAACTTGTTAGTTGAAAGTGGCATAATGTTTTCTACCGCGCACTATCACTGCCAAATTGATCCCCTGTCGTTTAGAGGGCTCTGAAAAAGGCAGACTTACAGGGTGGGTTAATAGAAATAATGTAACCGGTCTATAGGCGGTCAAGCGCTCTACTCGCTGTGCCACTTCACTGTAGCCTGTCAAGTGGTACAGCGAGTACAGCGCTCGCTTTGACATCCGTGCACAGCTTGCTAACGTAAGTTTGAATCCCGGCAAGGCCAAACTCAGCCTTTCATCCTTCCGTGGTCAATAAATGAGCACCACACACCGTGGTTAATAATAAGCACCGCTTAGATACCTCACGGTTCTTAGCGCTATATGAATGGGAAAATATTATTATTTTATTATTAACATACTCTATTGCACTATCTTCGATAGCAAAAATTTTCACGCCCTAATAAATAAAATGATGATTTTTAATGAAGATCGGCTGGTGATACTAATTTATGTTTTTTAAAACAGGTATGTGGCTCCATTTTGCCTATGTCACGATTTACAGACTCCAGCGGATAGGGTCTTCAACTGCCAGGTGCAGGTCCAAATATGCAACTTCATGACCCTCACCATTTTATGGGACAATCGCCAAGGACCAATATGCCCTTGCGCAGTACTTGCGGCTACAAACAACATACCAACCAATAGGGTGGTCTAATGGCTTCCGATTATCAGAGCGACCATTTACTGCTTTTATCATAAACCAACAGCCTATCTACCGCAAAGGAACAACGCGTGGCTCCAAATAAACTTTTGCTGATCGACAGCAGAGACAAATGCAAATTGCTGAATATTCTCTAAACATTTGATGTCAAATAAATGTACTTTACAACATTTACAATCTTGCTGTTTGCTTTTAAATCACAGTTTCATATTCCGAATTGTGGCGCGCTGTGTTGTGACATAATGTGTGTTGTCTTCCGGGTTCTGTGTAAAGTCGCTTAGTACTGGAGACGACTGGGCGCGCTCTATTACGCACCCTGTAACATCACGGAGAGAGGCGGGGAATATGAATGCTTTGATAATATCAGGCTTAGGGGCGGGAGATATGATTTAGTGTCGCAAAAGCAAGTCAGCCAGGTCAATAGCGCCAGTCATAGGATTATCACATAATGTCGGCGAACACCAGCCGGATTTATCGTTTCTTTAGTGGACAAAAAGTCGGTTGACGCCCCTAGGAAATTGTATTACTAGCGGTCAAAAGGAGTGCTCTTAAAATACTTTCACCCTGAAAACGAACAATACAAACAACGTTCTCAGAACACCCCCATTTTGTGTAATTGCAACCATTTCGGGACACTGCGAGTGTTCTTAGAACACATTCAACTAGACAGATTACAATACGGACAGCGTCCTGAGGACACCCCCAGTTTGTGTATTTACGAACAATTAAGTACACCGCGAGTGTTCATAGCTCATTTTTACCTTGCCATTTTTATATATATATATATATATATACGTCTATATCTTTTTTTCAAAAAATATTTTTAATTTGAAACCCAATTGCTCCCGCTATTTATGCAACTTTCAATGTTCTACTTACGGCCATAGCTCAGCTCGAGTACCTCGGCATTGACTCTCCCTCAACTGACCAGTTTGCCTTCCATTGCCAGAGCACCTGCGGGGACCACACAGGAATTTTGTCAAAGGGGGACCTGCCATCCGTATCTGCACATGTTTTATTGTGTGCTGTTCTCCACAGGAAACTCCACGGTCTTCTGGCTAATGGCAGAAGCAACCAAAAGTCAGAAAATCTTGATTTTGGCCTAGGTCAATTAGACCTGAACCATCCGCATTGCTACCAACACATTCTCTAGCAACTTGAAGCATCTCTTGTGCTAGATGGAATTACCAATAAAGATCTCAGATCAAATAACCGGACAGACTCAAAGAATATGGCAAAGTACTACTTTATTCTCAATTTAATAAAGCAGGGTCAACTGCCAGACATGGGACGGATGCTTGCGCACCCACAAACAAACGGACACAGAGGTCTTTACTCCAATGTGCGTCATCTACGACATCATCCTATGTGGCAAACCATAAAACGCATTAGCGGGAGGGACTGGTTAGGGGAACATGTCTACTTATAGAATTCATACGGGTTAGTACTTCATTGGCTGTCGCTAATCTGAGAGGCATGCCTCAAACTTCCTCTAAATACGTATAATACTGATTAGAACAAACAAAATGGCAGTAGATTGGTCTATGTAAAATTGTATAGCATGTTGCCCCATAGACCCACTGTTTGGTTGGCATTCTCACCCAACCTTGGACTTTCGGCAGTTCACCAAGGCTCAGGAAAAGTGTTTGAATCTGCCACACGCTTAAAAAAAAGGTTAATGTTGTAGCCCATGCAGCTGGATCATCCTTACATAGGAAGTTTGATCGTTTATTTGGGCCTGGAGTGTGAGAGGTGCTGATAGTTTGCAATACTTCCAGCAGACTCTCACAATATACTTCCATTTCCCAACAATAGACCTCAGTGGCCAGTTCCCTAGTTGCACATACTACCTAAATATCAGGATCGGCATACAAGGCCTCAAAATGTGCCACTCATTTATTCTCGTTATCCACTGTGAAGATCTCATACTTCCATTCATAGGGGGATGAATCCAAGCATTTAACCAAGGTCTCATTTGTTGCGAGTGCTGACCATATATTCCAAGATACCCTATCCCTAGTGGTTAGGTCTCTGGGGCCACACGTTTCAACACCCGCATTGATTACTTGCAACTGTGATAACACTGACAACATGCAATGATCACTGTACTCAGTTGGGATAATATTCAGTGAGCTACACTTAACAAAGAGCCATTTCCTGTAAAAATGCAATCAATTGGCAAATGGGAAATTCCATTCTATCAGGTATAGTTACTAGGTATATCCTCGGGTATGATGCCGTTCAAGATGGGGAGATGGAGAATCTTCAACCAGAGCCACCCATTCTGTTGCTTTACAGTCTGCCCCTCATGATTCGGCATAAGATTGTGGACCGTCCCAAGTTAATACACTCTGAATTTAGTTCTCCTGTTAGGCTGATTTGCCCCCCCCCCTCAGAAACATATCACTCCAATCATTGATACACAGCAGGATTGTATCTAAAAGGGCACCCAATTCACTAATTCCACAATGCCAATATACATTTACAAGCGGTTCAGGGGATGCTTCACAGTCATTTTCACATGAGTTGTCACCACACCAAAGCATACGTTTATGCAACCAACAACTTGCAATTCCTTGCAGGACCTTATCAGAGACAACCGGCAGACCGACGGGCGCCCTTGTGCCTCTTGACTAGCTTCCTGGAAACTCGACACAAAGCCATCCAAGGTGTAAACACTCATCAGCCCGGTTTCTTGGAGCGAAATTATACAGTAATTTATTTTTTTCTTTATCAACCATCGTTACTAAATAAGTGTATGTGTCCACGAGTTTTCCCTGAAAGAGGATCAGGTCACTATCTAAACCCTTACGGTTAGTTGATATTTGGGGTTTGGCCTTCATACGTCGGACACAGTGCACTCGCTTGCCAAGACCAATCCTTGGTCGGCTCAGAATCTTGCATCTTTATCTTGAGTGCCTGGAATTCTCACACAAGGCCCCCCGCCCAATTCCAATACACTCTCTCTAACATTAATCATAGGCATGCTCATTGTTACTTCACTCTGTTATGTACGATTTCTCCCCTTTTGAAAATAGATCACATCCAAAAGCGCTAAGGGATTCCTGTTACTTGGGAATGGTTTCTAGAATAATTTTAGATTTAGTATAGACCATAAAACAATCTGTCCTAAGTAAATCAATGACACCCACTTGCTCATGCGAAATGGCAGATTCAGAATTTTACCCAAAAGGTAAGGAATGTTTGCACAATTCAGCACCAAATACTTGTTATCAGGCAAGTAACTTTCTATAAAAATTTAAAATGTCTGATCATAATGATTTTGTTTATATCCCAGCCGACTACCGGAATTGGTCGAGTTCATAGTTGCTTTGGGGCAACAGGAAAGCGATGTAGTTCAATGTCATCTTGATTTACCGTTGTTTACATTTGACATCACATAGGCAGAGTCACTGTGCACCGTCACTTCCTCTCCTTTGTATTTATCAATCATGGTAATAAGCACCACAAATTCTGCTGCTTGTGCCAAAAAGTGAGATGGCAGCATTATGCTTGCCACAATTTCAAATTCCCCATTCTCTCTATGACTCACTACAGCTAACCCAGTGAATCTTTTTCCATTTATTACATTGATTTTCGATGACCCATCAATAAAGAGAATCTCCCCTTCTGATAGCGTGTTTACTTTCACATGTGGTATGTCATCATATGACTCCTCATGCACATGCTCACGCTCTGCTTTGGGTTCAGCTACAAATGTGGCAGGGTTCACAATTCTAGACCTGACTATCTTATTCCCAGGATCCAATGTTACTACTTCATATGCAGAGGCTCTTCGAGATGTTAACGTGCACTTGGGTTTTTCCAAAATGGCAAACAAAGCATGCTTAACAAACAACGTCATGGAACACCCCATCACTATGACCATAGACTTTCCTAAGGCTAATGCGGCTGCAGCCAGCGATAGTTCGCAAGGAAAATGTCCTTTCATAATTGGATCTAGAATCTCACTATTTATTTTTTTTAAACGTATTTTATTGTCATTTGTATTAAATGCATACAAATACAAGAACATTAACTAAAACAATAAACATAAACAACAACAAGCTTCAAGGGCACAGTTCCTCTTACTCGGGTGGGCATGGATGCAGATGGGGGTTCCGACATCTTGGGAAGTGGGAGGGATCCCGGTCAAGGAGATCACCATGTCCGGGCGAGTGTGAGGGATCTTATATGGTAGAGTAATGGGGTTTGTCAGGGGGGTTTATGGTCTGCACTGAAGTGTATATCTCTCAGGAGGGCCTTCCAAGAGTCCAGGGTGTCACTCGCAAAGTCTCCGTCAAAGGCGATTCCATCTTTCCAGGCTCTGGTTTCGACTTCAGTCCATTTCTCAAGTTCTTTTAACCAGCGTTCATGTCTAGGGCCCCCTGGTGACTTCCATGCCATGGCTATAGTTCTTTTTGCAAGGATACATGAAATGTCCATCAACTTAACGACATGTTTGTATTTGCTTGGCCTGGGGTAGGCCCCTAATAAGCATTCCCCGGGTGTCCATTTGTATCTGCTTACCCCGGCGTCAGTGCAGGTTTGTTTGACTTTGGACCACAGCGCCATTGTCCTGGTGCAAGTCCAGAACATGTGGATCAGATCAGCTCTGTCGTTTCTGCACCACGGGCAAGCCCGGGAAGACTGATTGTTTAAGGATGCCACCCTGTGTGGGGTCATATACGTCCGATACAGGACGTTTAGTTGTATATGACCGAATCTGAAGTTTCTCGACACCTTCTTAGGGTATAGTAGCGTTTTTTCCCTTTCCTTGTCTGTAAGCGTAGTTTCAAGATCTGTTTCCCATTTCGCCTTCAGTGTCGCACTTTTGGGGTTGGGTTTATCGATAAGTCCCCTATAGAGTCGATAGACCGGTTTCCAGCCATCCGTGAGGTCGTGCATCTCTTGTAACAGTGGGTCTGGGGTGGGTTCCTCCGGCCAGCTGCACCAGATCTTCTTGGCGGTTTGTTTGAGCCGATGATACCACTGGTATTGAGGAACTGGCCGCTTGATAGCCCCTCATTAGCCCGCAGCGATTCAAAATCCCTGAATTCGCCCTCCTCAAACATGTCTTCCCATGTGTAGATTCCGGAGTCCTCCCACCTCCTGGATGTGGAGAGATCCAATTCTGTTTTGCACACGTCAACCAGAATGGGGTTGTCTGGAGAGTAAGGGTGTTTCACCTGTCTCATGTAGCAGGTTCTGGTCCAGATCTGCCTGCCAAGTTCAACGATCAGGGGGGCATCTCGGGATTGTCGTAGAGGGTTCCAAAGAGTTTCCCTGGGGAATATTCTGGAGGGAGTTTGTTTCAATAGTCCCAGCTCGGCTGATGGTTTGCCCCCCTGCACCAAACATCACCAAACTTTGCAAAAAGATTCAGACTGCCCCATATACCTTTTTTTTGCAAAGTTTGGTGAGGATTTGTCCAGGGGGAGCGGAGTTATTAGCCGCACAAAAAGTGCTCTTCTTATGGAAACAATTTAACCATAACTACACGGCCACTACCCCGTGGCTGTGTAAAACATATATATATATATATATCATATATATATATATATATATATATATATATATATATATATATATATATATATATATATATATATATTTTTTTTTTTTTTAAATATTTTTAATTTGAAACCCAATCCCTCCCCCTATTTATGCAACTTTCAATGTTCTACTTACGGCCATGGCTCAGCTCGAGTACCTCGGCATTGACTCTCCCTCAACTGACCAGTTTGCCTTCCATTGCCAGAGCACCTGCAGGGACCACACAGGAATTTTGTCAAAGGGGGACCTGCCATCCGTATCTGCACATGTTTTATTGTGTGCTGTTCTCCACAGGAAACTCCACGGTCTTCTGGCTAATGGCAGAAGCAACCAAAAATCAGAAAATCTTGATTTTGGCCTAGGTCAATTAGACCTGAACCATCCGCATTGCTACCAACACATTCTCTAGCACCTTGAAGCATCTCTTGTGCTAGATGGAATTACCAATAAAGATCTCAGATCAAATAAAAGGACAGACTCAAAGAATAAGGCAAAGTACTACTTTATTCTCAATTTAATAAAGCAGGGTCAACTGGCAGACATGGGACGGATGCTTGCGCACTCACAAACAAACGGACACAGAGGTCTTTACTCCAATGTGCGTCATCTACGACATCATCCTATGTGGCAAACCATAAAACGCATTAGCGGGAGGGACTGGTTAGGGGAACATGTCTACTTATAGAATTCATACGGGTTAGTACTTCATTGGCTGTCGCTAATCTGAGAGGCACGCCTCAAACTTCCTCTAAATACGTATAATACTGATTATAACAAACAAAATGGCAGTAGATTGGTCTATGTAACATTGTATAGCATGTTGCCCCATAGACCCACTGTTTGGTTGGCATTCTCACCCAACCTTGGACTTTCGGCAGTTCACCAAGGCTCAGGAAAAGTGTTTGAATCTGCCACACGCTTAAAAAAAAGGTTAATGTTGTAGCCCATGCAGCTGGATCATCCTTACATAGGAAGTTTGATCGTTTATTTGGGCCTGGAGTGTGAGAGGTGCTGATAGTTTGCAATACTTCCAGCAGACTCTCACAATATACTTCCAGTTCCCAACAATAGACCTCAGTGGCCAGTTCCCTATTTGCACATACTACCTAAATATCAGGATCGGCATACAAGGCCTCAAAATGTGCCACTCATTCATTCTCGTTATCCACTGTGAAAATCTCATACTTCCATTCATAGGAGGATGAATTCAAGCATTTAACCAAGGTCTCATTTGGTGGGAGTGCTGACCATATATTCCAAGATACCCTATCCCTAGTGGTTAGGTCTCTGGGGCCACATGTTTCAACACCATAATTGATTACTTGCAACTGTGATAAAACTGACAACATGCAATGATCACTGTACTCAGTTGGGATAATTTTCAGTGAGCTACACTTACCAAAGAGCCATTTCCTGTAAAAATGCAATCAATTGGCAAATGGGAAATTCCATTCTATCAGGTATAGTTACTAGGTATAACCTCGGGTATGATGCCGTTCAAGATGGGGAGATGGAGAATCTTCAACCAGAGTCACCCATTCTGTTGCTTTACAGTCTGCCCCTCATGATTCGGCATAAGCCTGTGGACCGTCCCAAGTTAATACACTCTGAATTTAGTTCTCCTGTTAGGCTGATTTGCCCCCCCCTCAGAAACATATCACTCCAATCATTGATACACAGCAGGATTGTATCTAAAAGGGCACCCAATTCACTAATTCCACAATGCCAATATACGTTTACAAGCGGTTCAGGGGATGCTTCACAGTCCTTTTCACATGAGTTGCCACCACACCAAAGCATACGTTTATGCAAGCAACAACTTGCAATTCCTTGCAGGACCTTATCAGAGACAACCGGCAGACCGACGGGCGCCCTTGTGCCTCTTGACTAGCTTCCTGGAAACTCGACACAAAGCCATCCAAGGTGTAAACACTCATCAGCCCGGTTTCTTGGAGCGAAATTATACAGTAATTTATTTTTTTCTTTATCAACCATCGTTACTAAATAAGTGTATGTGTCCACGAGTTTTCCCTGAAAGAGGTTCAGGTCACTATCTAAACCCTTACGGTTAGTTGATATTTGGGGTTTGGCCTTCATACGTCAGACACAGTGCACTCGCTTGCCAAGACCAATCCTTGGTCGGCTCAGAATCTTGCATCTTTATCTTGAGTGCCTGGAATTCTCGCACAAGGCCCCCAGCCCAATTCCAATACACTCTCTCTAACATTACTTCACTCTGTTGTGTACGATTTCTCCCCTTTTCAAAACAGATCACATCCAAAAGCGCTAAGGGATTCCTGTTACTTGGGAATGGTTTCTAGAATCATTTTAGAATTAGTATAGACCATAAAACAATCTGTCCCAAGTAAATCAATGACACCACTTGCTCATGCGAAATGGCAGATTCAGAATTTTACCCAAAAAGTAAAGAATGTTTGCACAATTCAGCACCAAATACTTGTTATCAGGCAAGAAACTTTCTATAAAAATTTAAAATGTCTGATCATAATGATTTTGTTTATATCCCAGTCGACTACCGGAATTGGTCAAGTTCATAGTTGCTTTGGGGCCAACTGGAAAGCGATGTAGTTCAATGTCATCTTGATTTACTGTCCAACGAGGCCTCTTAGGACATTAAGCAATTGATTTGTAGGTGTCTGTCTGCATGCCTGTCTTTTATACCAGTTATTATAATTTTGACAATTTTCAATGTGATTACCTGTATCCCTAACTGAACTGAGGGAAACTTGAGAGGGGCCCTGGTGTAATAACAAACTTTGAGTGCCTACAAGCATTATGTTTCCCTGGATTGAAGTGTCTATGAATGCACTAGTATAGTTCACTTGGACTATTTGCTTTAATGTTGTCAGAGCAAGGTCTTGTGCCATGGGTGCAGTGCCTACCTGGACAGCAAGGGACACATAACGCATCACCCTCTCCTGGGGCAGTGCTTCTGTGGCATGTCACGCACAGTCTCCCTAGAGGCGAGCTCCTTAACTGTCCCTCTGTTACAGACACCCGTTAAGGTTTTAGCTGCTGTCCGTTCCATGGAAGGAACACATTTTCGTAAGCTTGCTTATATAGGTGTTGTATGGGTTTGTTCTTGGATTGTTTTATCTGTTTGTCCAGGTTTTTCCTTGCAATAGTGCATTCCCCCTTGTTCTTATTAGGGTCCGTATTACATACTTGGTTCAAGACATTGGGTTCGTCCAAGCCTATAACATCATTAGAAGAGGCCGGAATTGCACTCAGTGTCATATCAATCTCAACACAAGCAGCCTGGGTAGCTAGGGGGCAGAAACCAACTTTTACTTCACATGGCACACAATTCCAGGACTTATTAACTTCTAGGACAACATTTGACATAGGTGTCACAATGTTCCACCCCCAATGGGCTGACCAATGCGACTTCTGTCCCAAAAGCTTGGTTAACATTGTCACCTCTTTCACCTCTGCTGCTCTTTGCCACTGGTTAAATATACATTCCCTCACATTAGTGTGTATGTGGAGATGTTGAAATGTGAACAACAGTGACACCAGCATTGTGGAATTTATCTTTGTCTCAGCTTTTATGCCTTCATATAGGGATACAAGAACACACAAAACTTGATAAAATTCCGCCAGGGGCTCTTCCTACACCCCCATCTTTGATCGAGGTGCTTCATTACCATTGATAGTCTCCAGGGGGGTACCAATACCAATGTTGATTCATACACTGATATGTAAGACTCCAGATCATATGGTGCCCGTATTACCAACTCTGGGGGAGTATTTAACAAGCTTTAGTCATTGTACTGCTCTCTGATCAAGACAGGGTATATCTGTGGCAGTCGATGGGTGTACTTGAAGTGCAGGTATTTCCGAAAACTCCCCAATATCGTTAGTTTGTTGATTTAAAGTTCTAGTTTCATTTGCTGCTGACGGAAGCATTGGTGGGAAAAAAGAGGTCATTTTGGTAGCATGCGTTTGATTTACAACCTTAGAAGATTGAAACCTGTCTTGCCCTCCTTGGAAGGTGGTCAGGTCAATGGAAAGTTGCAAAGACCCCATGCCGACCAACTGACTCGACGTTCCTTCCCTCAGTGATGGCGGCAAAGGGAGATTGGCTGCCGCTAGCTTATCATTATCTTAAATGTGGACGTAGTTTGGTGCATTTGGTAGTTTATTAGCACTTCTCAAGTTATGCCTGTGCTACGAGCGCACTAAATGTGAGGCCAAGAACTCTGAAGCCACAGTTGAAAAACTTGAAATGTTTCAAAAAGAAGTAAGAAATAAATGCTCAACACACTCACTGCTTCTTTGGATCCACCAGAGAACCATCAAAGACTCAATGCCCCAGGGATCAAGCAGGTATCAGGGGGTTGGGCTCAATGTTTGCTTACAGCCCAACTCCAACTCACTCACTGTCAAGATGCAAAACTGCACACTGCTCATACACTGCGCGCGTACCGTGGTGCAAACAGTTATTCAACTGTGTCCCGCCTCCATTGATAGGAATGGAGAAAAGACTTTGCCTCACACCATCCAACTCCAGCAGGCTCTGTCAGTTCTGCACTCTCTCCTGCAGAACTGCACACTGCTCGCACACCATGTGCGTACCACGTTGCAAGCAGTTTTTCAAGTGTGTCGTGCCTCCTCTTATGGGAGTGGTAGAAAGATTAGCCTCACTTCAGCCAAGTCCTGCAAGCTCTGTTAGTTCTGCTGAACCGTTTCAGGCTCTTTAAGACAAGGTTACACTCTACAGGCTTTTGTTTGTTTGTTTGTTTTATTCATTTGTAATGCGCACCAGATCCTGGGACATCAGGATGCAGCAGTAAAGAATATGCAAGGCTTCAGTTACATGGTTACATAGTTACACAATAAAAAGACACAGTATATATTCAAGCAATGTTAAGGAAATACATGGGGAAGAAAGGATCTGTGACAGTGGAAGGATGTAAGAAAGCAAAGGATACAAAATAGATACAATGGCAGTGCAGAGGACAAAGGAAACATATAGACGACATGCATTAAGTAGCTGGAGGCTATAACATAGTTGTCAGTGCAATTTCATTAGCTGGGAGAACTCCGCTTATGTGGATGGGGATGGAGAAATTACTCAAAAATCAATAATTCAACCGACTCAGGAAGTTGGCAAAATACTTTTTGTCTGTTTTAATATCAATTATCTAAAACAGGGAGTACAACCGACATCATCCAACGTCCAACAGTGAGGTCCCGTTCGTATTTCATAAAAAATATGATTATATAGTAAATATTCATCATCAGTGGCATCATCCTATGTAGCAAACTAAGAAACCTATAGCGGGTTGTGATTGGGTAACAAGAAACATCTAGGTATATTTTCTATGAGGGTTAGTGTTTTGATTGGATCGCTACTGTCAGGTGAACAACTCTGCCCACCCCTAGTACAATTAATTGTGAGAATCATAAAATACACAACATCCTATTGGGTCTCTAAACTAAAGGGCTCTTTAGTACGTGGCCCTTTATAATTGGTTGGCAAACATGCACCCTTCTGGAATATTCCACTCGTTAGCAGCATGCATGCTGGTACCCCAGGTGCCAGTGGGTCGGGCTCAACCATGCCTCCCCACCCAATTAGCCCATCATCCATCATCACTCAAGCTGTTTGACATGAGAGTAGTCTTTGTACTTGGCCTTGTAAAATAGCACAGCTCCTGGGAATAAAAGGGAGTGTGGGTATGACTTTATTTTCTGGTCTCAGTGTAGCTTGTCCAAGAGTCTCTTTTCATCTGACCATGTGACTGGTACAACGTTTTGACGGTCATCACTGTTTTTAATGGTATTAAACAAATAGAAATGTGGCACCCAATGTCCTTCTGCCGCATCTTAACAGGAGCTTGACTTCTCACCTTCTCTTACATTGTATCATTCCATTATAATTGACTAGTTTCTTGGCTGCTTCACCCCTTGACACTTGGCAAAGCAGGCCTCTTGATGCTCCTTCTATTCTCAGCTGAGTTCATCCTGGTACTCCACACCCTTCCAGCCCTCCTATTCATAGGGTCCAGTTTGCTAAAATATGATGTAGAATTCCAGATTCCTATGCATATGTATACCTTGGCACATCGCCGCAAAATATTCACTACATATAGCCAGCCTTATGATTAATTTGTCTACTTGCGTTACTGCTTCTGTACATTTATAAAATGGTTTGTCATTTTCTTCGTGCTGCTTTACACGTGTGATCTTCATTTTGCATGTGAACGTTTACTCGGTTCTTACTTCATCATCAGATTCTACATGGTCTGTTCATCTTCTCTCTTGTCATCTCTTCTGAGGTGTGTCACTTTCTTCATGTGACATCACCAATCTCTTCTTTCATCCGCCTTCACATGCTATTCAGGGATCTTTCCCAAAAGGCTGTCATTTCTCTGTGGGTAGATGAAGAAAGGTCTTCTTAAAGAATACTTTGTTTCAAAGGCTACTCGTTTTATAGGCATCATTACAGGTGTCTTGCTTGTCATTATTTCCGGGTTCCCAACATATAGGCAATTTAGGGGCAGGATTTCTAGTTGAAGCTTTTGGCTCCTCCTCTACACTTTTGGCCCCTCTGGTTGACTCATCAATGACTCTCTCACCAGTCTCTGCAACAGTCTTTGATTTCTTCATAAGTCAGCTCTTTGGGTTCAAATCTAGATTCAATATTGATTAGGATCTTCATTCCTACTGCCTTCTTTGCTGTCTCCTTGCATTGTGTGATTATTATTTTGATCACACAAAATCCAAACATTATCACATATGGTCTTTGCCTTCCTGTAAGAGATATGTCTGTAAGGGTCACTGGTGTGGGGAGGATCAAGGGGATTGCTGCTTGCTTCGGACCAGCAACATAAGCAGCATGCATTAATAGAAACAGGAAAACAATATTAGATGCTGTGCAGACATATATCAGGCACCAATAAATAAGTCGCCTCCAACAGTGATTCCTTACACATCACTGAGCTTGATTGTTTCCCACAACTGCATAATTTTCAGGACATCAGATTATGCCTGTTACTATTTTTTAAAGAAGGAAAAGCCTTTTTAACTAGGCAAATTTGACAAGTGCTTAGGTAGTTGCAAAATCTGCTCAATGATTGCAAAGAGCAGTATCCTTATCGTTGGACCATTTTTAGGATTATGCAAGAACACACAAATGTTAATACTTCTCCCCAAAAGTATAGGATATGTCCAAAGAATTTTAAAAAAGGCAGTAAGCAAGAGCCGGTGAACCTCAACATCACATAGGACTATAGGTGTGTCCAAGAAAAATTCAGTAAGGAAGGAATCAGGGAATTGTTCCCTCTTCCAGTCACTGAATAGAAAATCTAGATTTGGCATATTTTGCAATGTTCCAACATGTTCACTTCAGTTCAGTTCAGATATTCCTGTGGCTCAAGCACCAAGTTTTCATGCCTGCTATAATCTATAAGGGGTGTCCATGGTAATCCACAGTCCAAAAGAACACTTGCATTTATTTACTCAGCACTTTCTGCGTCCTTCTTCCTCGTCATCGATTGAGTCTGCACGTGCTGAACTACTTCATGATAACTTGCTTCGGAATCAACATGTGGGGGTGGATCGGTCTTGCTAGCATATTGCTTTACATAGTTAAGGTGTATCCAGGCACACCTTCCTTGGACTTTTACTGCTAAAGGAGTAATGTTCTCAATGATATAGGGACAAGTAAAACGAGGCTCATGCCACTTCCTAGTGAAGTTGCGAATTAGGATTGGGTCTTCCAGAAATAATTTTGGTACAGGTAATAATTTCTGTAATCCGGTTGCAGAATGGTCTTCATCTGCATCCTGAGACCAACACCCTTTGCTTCTGTGTTGATCTGAAATGACAGAGACACTAGCGTCATACATGTCAGATAAGCAAGTAACTCATTTTCTAACATTTCTGATGTCTTCTAAGAATCACTTATATTCCTCGATAGAAGAGTCAGAGGCCTTCTCATTCGCCTTCCCATTACTAGTCCATGGGGCAAGAGGTGGTGGTCCGACCCAGGCTGATTCCTTAATGCATATAATTCAAGCGTAGACAATGGAGCCATCCCTTTTTGAATGTCAATTTAAATTTAGCAATTCTCTCTTTGAGAAGACCGTTGAGTCCCTCACATATTCCATTCGCTTGCAGGTGATAAGCAGAAGGAAACTTGTGTTTTATATTCAGTAACAAGCTAATCTGTTTAAACAATTCATTAACAAAATGTGGACCGTTGTAAGATCTCAGCACCTCACACACTCCCCATCTAGGAAATACTTCTTGTACTAAAAACTTTGCTGCACAAGTGGAACCCGGGTATGTACATGGACCGGCTTCAATCCATCTTGAAAAGGGACACACCACCACTATCATATACCTGTATCCACTACATACCTGCAGCATATCAACATAGTCGATATGTAAATGATGAAAAGGACCATTAGGACTAGGAATCACTCCCCTGATTTTTCTCTATGTGTGCCCAGCAGTAAACTTTTGACATACAGTGCAATTTACTAAATAAAATGCAACGTGTTCTAACATGTTTGGTACAAACCAATCCTCTGCAATAGATGCTGCAAGGCTTTCCTTAGTTACATGAGCGGGGTAGTGCAGCTGTTCAAGCGCTTCCATTAATAATGCTACTGGCACCACCGGCTATCTAGCCACCATAAGGCTTCAGAGGGGAATAAGGAACATCCCCTCCTTTCCCATTACTCCTTCTCATCTTGTGGAGCATTGCCTTGAATTTCCATCAACTGTGTTTTTGGCAAATTATGAAAACCTTCCTGCATTATTAGAGCCATCATTTCTCCCTTTCTTATGTAAGGAGTATCAAAACTTGCGATGTCTGAAGAAATTGCAACCCTCTTGGCTTCTTCGTCCGCGGCTTCATTTCCATGTGAGATAAAATCAGCTCTTTTAGTGTGAGCTGCACATCTAACTATTGCGATGGCTGCTGGGAGCTCTAGTGCCTTAGTAAGCCTGTTCAATAATGCTGCATGTTGCACAGGAGTGCCATCTGCTCTGAGGTAGCCCCTCCTTTTCCAACGTGCTAGCCCTGTGTTTACGTTTGACATCACATCGGCAGAGTCACTGTGCACCATCACTTCCTCTCCTTTATATTTCTCAATCATGGTAATAAGCACCACAAATTCTGCTGCTTGTGCCAAAAAGTGAGATGGCAGCCTTATGCTTGCCACAATTTCAAATTCCCCATTCTCTCTATGACTCACCACAGCTAACCCAGCGAATCTTTTTCCATGTATTACATTGATTTTCGATGACCCATCGATAAAGAGAATCTCCCCTTCTGATAACGTGTTTTCTTTCACATGTGGTATGTCATCATATGACTCCTCATGCACATGCTCACGCTCTGCTTTGGGTTCAGCTACAAATGTGGCAGGCTTCACAATTCTAGACCTGACTATCTTATTCCCAGGATCCAATATTACTACTTCATATGCAGAGGCTCTTGTTAACGTACACTTGGGTTTTTCCAAAATGGCAAGCATGCTTAACAAACAATGTCATGGAACACCCCATCACTATGACCATAGACTTTCCTAAGGCGAATGCGGCTGCAGCCAGCGATTGTTCGCAAGGAAAATGTCCTTTCATAATTGGATCTAGAATCTCACTATTTATTTCTTTTTAAACGTATTTTATTGTCATTTGTATTAAATGCATACAAATACAAGAAAATTAACTAAAACAATAAACATAAACAACAACAGTCTTCAAGGGCACAGTTCCTCTTACTTGGGTGGGCATGGATGCAGATGGGGTTTCCGACATCTTGGGAAGTGGGAGGGATCCCGGTCAAGGAGATCACCATGTCCGGGCAAGTGTGAGGGATCTTATAGTAGAGTAATGGGGTTAATCAGGGGGGTTTATGGTCTGCACTGAAGTGTATATCACTCAGGAGGGCCTTCCAAGAGTCCAGGGTGCCACTCGCAAAGTCTTCGTCAGAGGCGATTCCATCTTGCCAGGCTCTGGTTTCGGCTGCAGTCCATCTCTCTAGTTCTTTTAACCAGCGTTCATGTCTAGGGCCCCCTGGTGACTTCCATGCCATGGCTATAGTTCTTTTTGCAAGGATACATGAAATGTCCATCAACTTAACGACATGTTTGTATTTGCTTGGTCTGGGGTAGGCCCCTAATAAGCATTCCCAGGGTGTCCATTCGTATCTGCTTACCCCGGCGTCAGTGCAGGTTTGTTTGACTTTGGACCACAGCGCCATTGTCCAGGTGCAAGTCAAGAACATGTGGATCAGATCAGCTCTGTCGTTTCCGCACCACGGGCAAGCCGGGGAGGCCTGATTGTTGAAGGAGGCCACCCTGTGTGGGGTCATATACGTCGATACAGGACGTTTAGTTGTATCTGACCGAATCTGAAGTTTCTTGACACCTTCTTAGGGTATAGTAGCGTTCTTTCCCATTCCTTGTCTGTAAGCGTAGTTTCAAGATCTGTTTCCCATTTCGCCTTCAGTGTCGCACTTTTGGGGTTGGGTTTATCGATAAGTCTCCTATAGAGTCGATAGACCGGTTTCCAGCCATCCGTGAGGTGGTGCATCTCTTGTAACAGTGGGTCCGGGGTGGGTTCCTCCGGCCAGCTGCACCAGATCTTCTTGGCGGTTTGTTTGAGCCGATGATACCAGAGGAACTGGCCGCTTGATAGCCCCTCATTAGCCCGCAGCGATTCAAAATCCCTGAATTCGCCCTCCTCAAACATGTCTCCCCATGTGTAGATTCCGGAGTCCTCCCACCTCCTGGATGTGGAGAGATCCGATTTTGTTTTACACACGTCAACCAGAATGGGGTTGTCTGGAGAGTAAGGGTGTTTCACCTGTCTCATGTAGCGGGTTCTGGTCCAGATCTGCCTGCCAAGTTCGGCGATCAGGGGGGCATCTGGGGATTGTCGTAGAGGGTTCCAAAGAGTTTCCCTGGGGAATATTCTGGAGGGAGATTGTTTCAATGGTCCCAGCTCGGCTGATGGTTCGTCAGAAAGCCACTTCACCACGTGGCTAAGCTGTGCCGCAAGATAATACAACTGGAGGTCTGGGAGTTGTATTCCCCCCTCCTTATATGGGAGGGATAGGGTAGCCAAAGTCAATTTATGCCTGGTAGGTCCCCATAGGAAGTCCCTGATAAGTGCCTCTAATTTCTTAAAGAAGGGCGGTCTGATGTAGTGGCATATGTTGACGAAGAAGTACAGAAATCGGGGGAGGACTATCATCTTGACGATTGCTGCCCTGCCCACCATCGCAAGTGGGAGTCTAGACCAAAACTTCATGGATCTGCGAAGGCTGGTTATTGCTACCTCCGTATTGTGCTCGTGTGTGAGCATCGGGGTGTGACTCTCATTAATTCCTAGGTACCGGAACGCATCGAGTTGCCACTTTATTCCAATGTCCGGGAGGTCAGTTTCTTCTAAGCCTTTCAGGCTGGCCAAGGGAAAGGCAGAGGATTTCAGTCTACTGAATTTGATCCCAGAGTATTTCGCATAGTTGTCTAGTACAGCTAATGTGATTGGTGCGTTGACCTGGGGATCTTTCAAGTATAAAAGGACATCGTCCGCGTACAGGGATATTATGTTATGTTCATTGCCCACTTTGATGCCAGCGTCAAAGGATTGATTCCTAAAGTATATGGCAATCGGCTCAAGGCCCAATATGTATAGCATGGGCGACAGTGGGCACTCTTGTCTGGTGCCCCTTTGTATTTTCCAGGATTCAGACACCGTTCTGCCGGTTTTTACTCTTGCCATAGGAGAATTATAGAGTACTGTGATCCATCTGACAAAGCACTCGCCAAACCCGAACCCCCTCAGGACCTCTATGAGCCACTCCCAGAAGATGGAATCAAAGGCCTTGATGGCATCGAGTGATAGTACTGCCAGGTCTTCCTCATACTCATAGGTTTCGGCCATAATGGGTTGAAGCCTTCTCAGTTTGGCCGTGGTGGTGCGTCCTGGGACAAAGCCATTCTGGTCTTCGTGGATTAGGGACCCTACCACCCTAGCGAGTCTGCTGGCCAGTATAATGGTGAGGATCTTACCATCATAATTTAACATGGCCAGAGGGCGATAAGAGTCACAGTCAGTGGGTGGTTTGTTTGGTTTGAGCATGGGAATAATTATTGTCTCTTTCATAGTGTTAGGTAAAACCCCGTTTTCGTAGGCCTCCAGGTAGACCTCGTGGAGGATTGGGGTGAGAATGGATTCGTATGTTTTGTAAAATTCAGGCAGGAGGCCGTCACTTGCGGGAGCCTTACAGGTGGCTAGCGATCGGATTGCACTAGTCACGTCTTCTGCTGTGATTTCCATCTCAAGTGCCTCGCTCTGTTCGCTTGATATTTTGGAGAGGCCTATCTCATTTTGTGTTTCTTTGATTTCGTCTCTGTCTATTTGTGTTTCGTGGGAGTACAATCTGGAGTAGAATTTGGCAAACACTTCATTAATTCCAGTTGTGTCTTATGACTTGTCTCATTCTCGTCTAGTATCTCCGTTGGGAGGTGCCTGGGACTTTCACGCTTACACAGCCAGGCCAGCAGTCTGCCGGGTTTTTCGGATTCCTTATGAGACCTGGTAGTGTATGTCGCAAAGTCAAACTTCTCCAATCTGTCCCAGGAAGATTGGCACTTCTCGCGGGCTTCCTTCAACTTTGTTTCAACTTCTGGAGTAATATTTGAGGTGGATTCTAGACAGGAGATCTCTTTTTCATATGCTTCGAGTTCAGACGTCAAATGCCAATGAGTGCCTCCAGCTTTTGATATTATTTCTCCTCTGGTCACCACCTTCATGGCTTCCCACAGTGTGCTCCAGATACCTACGGAGCCTTTATTAATGTCAATGTATTCTTCTAGTTTTTCAGCGAGGTCTTCCCTGAACTCCGGGTCGGCGAGGGCTGCAGTGGGCATTCTCCACATGGGGATTGGTGGTCTAGGCCCTGTTAATTGCCATTGCATAATCAGTGGGGATTGATCTGAGATTGATCTTCCTAAATATGCCGTGGTTTCTGCCAATGATATTTGTTCCCTGTCGATGAACAGATAGTTGATTCTCGTGTGGATCCTATGCGGGGCTGAATAATAGGAATAGATCTTTTCAACAGGATGATGTTCCCTCCAAATATCCAACAAGTCTAGTTGTTGCAGTGTTTCTGTCAGAGCACATGTTGCGGGGTTACTTGGATGGGGGGGTGGTGCAGACCTGTCCATAGAGCCATCCATGACGCAGTTGAAGTCCCCCCCCATATAAAGGTCCTATTTCGGTGGTGTGCTATCTTTGAGCATATTGCCCTGAGGTGAGATGGTATCCCGTGTTGCGGGAAGTATGAATTAACTAGGCAGATTGGAGTCTGTTCGATGGTGCCCCACATTATCACAAACCTTCCTTCTTTATCAGACTCGAATCCTTGCAATTGGAAGGGCACATTCGGGTTCACCCATGTGAACACCACCCTTGAGTATTTGGAGTAGGGGGAACCTCTCCCGGTCCCAGCCCATCGCTCTATTATTTTGGACATGGTGTCTTCCGTAAGAAGCGTCTCTTGTAACATTGCAATTGAGACCTTTTTCTTGCGCAGATAGGATTGTATTCGATTTCGTCTCAGGTATGAGCCCATCCCTCTCACATTCCACGTCATGACCTTGAGTTGTGACGCCATCGGGTCAATGTTTTGAGGCTGGCTGGCAGCTCATCCTCTGGAGCCTGTAGTGATGCCAATCTTAGGTTATTAGGCCGTTGACAGGAGTAATCGGGTTCTTCTCCCCCCAAGTTGTGGCATGCACCCATCCTGTGTTTCTTCGGCGATAGTGGTATGAAGACTGTATAACTAACAAAACTGTTAACAAACCTCAAACTGGTGCGCCCAGTGACTACATCTTCGTTGTGGTGCTCGGGCGCTCTCGAGCCGTCCAGACCCATCCGGGTGTCGGGCGCGAGATGGGTCGGGCAGGTGGCTGTCCCGACCCGGTTTGTCTGCGGGGCATAGGGCTGGTGTCTGGCGGAGAGGCCGAACGAGGGCCGTTTCTATGTAGCTAACTGTTAGTTGGATTACCTTCTGGGGTCCGGTTGATTGTGCTTGTTGTGGTCATTTATGGCAGCGTGTGTCGTGTGCCGACGGTCTGAGAGACTCATTCTTCCATCTGGGGAGCATCTTTACCATCTGCCAGGTTGTTGTCTTCCAGCCACATATTGGCGGCCGATGGCTTTTCTAGGAATATGGCTCGTCCGTTGAAGATGACTTTCAGGCGTGATGGGTAGAGCAGCCTGTATTTCAGGTTCAGTTGTCGAGTCTTGCTTTTACCGGGACAAAAGAGTTCCTCTCCCTCTACACTTTCTGAGTGTAATAGGGATAAATGGTTATTTTAGAGTCGCCACGTTTGATGGGGCCTTCTTCCCTGGAGTGGCGAAGGATAATCTCCCTATCTTGAAAGTTTAGGATTTTAGCAATTATTGGCTGTGGAAATGATCCAGGTGGGGGCCGTTTCTGGAATGACCTGTGGGCCCTTTCGACCGCAAATCCTTGCGACAATTTCCGGGCCCCAATCTCCTGTTGTAGCAAGGATTCTATATAGGCTGTAGTGTTCGGGCCTTCGTTTCCCTCTTGTACTCCTAGGATCCTAATATTGCCCCGTCTAGCTCGACCTTCGGCCTCCTTGGAGCTCTACTCTAGGATCGCCACTTTCTTCTCTAGGTCTGCAACCTTGGACTTCAAGACTGCCGTGGCTCCTGCCGTTTCTTCTAATGAAGTCTCAATGTTTGTCACCCTCTCGGTTAATTTGCGGGCGTCCTGACGCATGAGTTGAATGTCCATTTTAAATTTGTCGATCTTAGAGTCTATGTGTGTCCTCAATGAAGCAATAGCCTCCAATATTTGGGAGTGGTTATCTGTGGTTTGCCCCTCTTTCGTGTGGGCAATCTCTGGAGCACAAGAGCGAGCCAGTGTGGGGGTTTTTGGCTTGGCGGATACAAATGAGTCCATGGTGGCTGCTTTCGCTTTGTTCCGGGCGGCCATTTTGGAGTCTCGGTGATGCTGCCCCTGGGGCACTTTAGATGAGTTACCGGTGGGGGTATCAGCCGTCTCTCTGTGTATAGAGTAATGAGTGACGTTCCCAAGGTCTCAAAAGTCAATAAATCCGAATCTGCAGGGGGGTAGGGGTGCTATATCTGTGAAGTCGCCGAACTGCCCATGCCTCTGAGCGAGAGATATGTGGGTGCCACAGTCGCGCTCTTGCAGCTGGTTCTCGATGTCCTGTGCCCCGGGGAGACGCTGGGGAGGAACCTCCGGTGGTAGTGTGCGCCCTCAGCGGGCCATCCCCAGCGACAGATGAGCCCGCGTAGTGTACCACGGGTGTAGAGGTGCCGCTGTGGCGGGCCTCCCACAGTGGTGAGAAGCAGGATGGGGGCTCTCCTTTCCGATGTTCTGCATGCGATGGTGCTCCATCGTGGTGTCTCTGCTCGATCTGGCCACCTTAGTCCCCGGATGCCGTTTGATGGCGGCTTCCTTCTTGGAGTTTCCGCTAAATGGCGCCGGACGCCATCTTGGATGCGTATGGGAGCGGGGGAGGAAGTATGATTCGAGGACAATTTTTCCACCCAGAGGGTCCAATTTCCCGGTTGGTCAAGCAGGTTGCGTCGGGGTCGGCTTCTCCGACCTCTGCATCAGCTTTTCGCGGTCGTAGGCACTTCTTATACTGGCGAAAAAGATTGAGAAACGGCGTCTCGGCCGGAGCTCGGCTATTCAGCCTCTGTACGCCATCGGCTCCAGGCCACGCCCTCTAGAATCTCACTATAATATGCCAGAGGTTTACACCCCAGTGTTGTCGTTTGTGTAAGCACTGCTGTCATAACTGTATCATTTGTGTGCAAAAATAGTTAGAACTCCTCAGAACATTTGGGAATACCTAAAACTGGAGCTGTACAGATTTTTGTCTTTAATTCTTCAAACAATTCCTCCATTTCCTCAGTCCATTCTATTTTCTCATTATTTACTTGTGTCTTTTATAGTTCCTGGAAACGTGGTCTTGTGTATGAACTATAATCAAATACCCATGCTCTAACATAGTTGCATAATCCCAAAAATTGCTTTGTTTGCTATACTGTGTGTTGTTTTGCTCTTTTCAAAATTGCTTCAGCCCTTTCAGGTGTGACCTTCTTTCCCTCATGAGAAATTAACTGGCCTATATACAACACCTCTTCTTGGCAATATTGTAACTTCTCTTTGTCCACTTTATATCCTTTGTCTGCTAGGATAATCATTAAATAAACTGTGTCTTGCCTACATTGGTCCTCTGTTCTGCTACAAACCAAAAGGTCATCTACATATTGCACTACAACGCTTTTCGCTTTCAACTCAATATTGCCTAGGTCCATCAGAAAGACCCTATTAAAGATCCATGGAGACTCACAGTACCCTTGAGGTAAGTGAGTGCTTTTCAGCTTAGTCTGACGGAACGTAAATGACCCGAGATCTTGAGAGTCTTTATGCAACGGGATTGAGGAAAACACATTTTTTCAAGTCAATCACTGTGAAATGTAGTGCCTCAACAGGGATACTACATAGTATCGTCATAGGATTTGGAACTATAGGAAATTTTGCCTCTACAATATGGTTGACTGGCCTCATGTCCTGAATTAAACACCATGAACCCCCCTTCAATTCTTTCAGAGGATACACTGCGATATTGCAGAGTGACTCTGAAGCCACTAGAATACCCTGCTCCATTAGCACGGAAATAGTTTTGAAAATACCCTCATCCACCTCTCAAGACATGGGAAACTGTCTTGCCTGAGGTAAAATTGCTCCTGGCTTCAGTTTAATCCTAATTTCTCATACCCCCTTTAATAGGCCTACGTCATAGGGGCCTGTAGTCCATAATGAGGCTGGTACTTTTTCTAAGTCCTCGTCAAAACATTCTGGATGTTGTTGAACTATCATCATTCGTTGTGGGACCTCTCTTTTCTCTATTTTAATCCAATAGGTAATACTCATTTCAAATACTACTTCATCATCTACTGGATCATCTTTAAAGAAATCCTCATCTGTGACATCAGTCAATCTTTACCCTTCCCCAATAACAATCACTTTTCTACATGGCCTACCCCTGTCCCATCCTTTGAGCATGACCAGTTCCCCACCTACTATAGCTGCAATGAGTTCTAGAGGAACCATTCGTCCCCCCTCTTTGTCCATAGGTATCTGTGGCATGAATAAAAAACTGGGTATCCACGTACTGGACCTACAGGGCCGTCTAGTACCCAAATCTTCCGTTGGTTATGATATTTTCACACTTAGATTGGGTATTTTTATTTAGTTGGTTAAGTCCCTTTCTGTCCAAGAGTATCCTAGACCAATATCAATTTCTTTTGTTCTTGTGGTGCTTGTACAAGAACTATACGTCCCACAGGGGACATGACCTCTTGGTTTTTCTTGATTCCATAAAGTTTACTGCTTCTGGGTCGCAGGTTCCTTGTAAATGTGAATTAGGGAATCTTTCAAACTTTTACCTTGCTTGATTGCAAACCTTGGTATTTGAAGTTGGGATTCACCTACATTTAGGATAGGCCAGAGTTTTAATACTTCTTTTTTTGATTTTGTTGGTTAGAGGGGAGTAGGTCAGGACGGCTGTAATGTTGTCAGAGGGGCTTTTCTCTTTACTATGTTGTTCCAAAGTCACATACTTTGGGCTGTTTCTCGCCCTTTTTCTGGCTTGTTTTATGGCCCATCTGGGATAGCCCCTATTTCTCAGTTTCTGGCTTAGTTGGTCTGCTTGTAGTTCATAATCTGTTGCATGTGAACAATTCTTGCAGAATCTTAAGAATTGTACGAAAGGTAGGTTCTTTCTCAGGCTAGCCGGGTGGTAGCTGGAAAACTGTAGCGGGGAATTCCTTTCCGTAGGTTTATTAAATACTATGGTAGAAATGGCATTATTCCATATTTCAAGTCTGAGGTCTACAAAATGTAGGGTTGTGTGGCTGTGTATCTCAGTAAAGGTCAAATATGGGCTCTGTTGATTTAGCCATATCAGGAAAGCTGCAAGCTCCTCATCTGTTCCTTTAAAGATCATAATGATGTCATCAATGTACCTTTTCCACAGGTCTATTTTGCATAGCCATGGATTTGTTGGTGGATAGATTTTTTGTTCCTCGAAACTTCATGCTACATAAGTTCATAAGTTTGCAAGACTAGGGGCAAAAGTAGCCCCAATTGCAGTCCCAGAGGTCTGTGCACAGAATGGTTTTTCAAAGAGGATGACATTTATCATGAGTTCTATCTCAGTTGGTTGCATGATTAGAGTAACAGGGGTTTCAACCGGTGGTCGTGCATTCCTCAGTACCTTCTCTACAACTTGCAAAGTCGCCATCTGTGGGATTTTCGTGTATAGGGCCTCAATATCCATTGTCACTAGTATGTGTTGTTCAGGGTCAAAAGGAAGATCTTTCAGTAGTGTCAAAACTGCAGTCGTGTCTTTCAGATGTGATTTAATTTTACTTATCATGGGTCTAAGGAAGAAATCAACAAATTCAGATAGAACTCTAAGATGGATCCTATACAAGAGATGATTGGTCTTCCCTGTACCGGTGTTGTTCCTTTATGCACTTTTGGGAGTGCATATAATACTGGTTTCCTTGGTGTTCTGGGATTGAGGTACTAGTATTCTTTCAGGACGATGTGACCTTCAACCATAGCTTCCTCTAGGATAGGTAAGATGAGTTTGCGTATATCTCTGTGGGGTCTTTGCCAAGTTGTCTATAACTGATGTGATCATCAAGGAGCGTCAGGACCATTTTATTGTAGTCCACTGTGTTTTGAATCACTATAGCACCGGCCTTATCTGCAGATTTTATTGTAATGTCATCATTTTCCATGCGGGTCTTTAGGGCAAGACGGTCTTTTTTTGAGAAGTTGTTGAATGTGTATTTTTCTTCTTTCTCAAACTCCTCAATTTTTCCTATGAGGGATTTTTCAAAGGTGATGCATTCCGGCGAAATTTCATTAGATGGTGGATAAAAAGTTGATTTCTTTTTTAGGTTGGTTGCAGATTTTTCTTCATCCCTTTGTTTTCTTGTGCTAAAGTACTGTTTTAGACGTATTTTTCCGACCCATTGTGCCACCTCAATGCGTGTTTTAAAGGGGTCATGGCGTGTTGTAGGTACAAAACTTTTCAAGTAGCTTGTGTGGGTCCGGACTGAGTACATATTGGGAGAGATTCATTACTAAAGAGATTGCAGGATTGTCCATCATGTTTTGCTCAAAGTCTCGTGGTTGAATGGATTCAGGGTTGCAGATGTTATTGGTGCTATTGGTCAAAGCTTCAGTTGTAGATGCTGTTTCCGAGTTTGCCCATGTCACTGTTTTTTTATTTCTCATTAGGGCGGATTTGATGTTGCTCCTCGTCCTTTGCTCCTTGTGACTCTGGAGGACTGGTTCTGCCACTGTTGTTTCCATTGGCCTCTGTTTTTGTTTTTGGATTATCCTTGTCCCCTGTGAAAAAACTGCGGGGCAGTTTGGGCATTCATATTTGATGTTGATGGTAATACGCTGCTTGTACTTGCAAAACTTTGGTTGCTTACACTAGAACTTCCACTTGAAAAAGTCCAATTTTGCGGTCTTGCTCGTGGGCGCTGTATGCATTTCTTGTTTTATTGATTAAATAGCTGACCAGCTGGTGTTTGAGCTTGGCTTTGGTCCTCATAATATGTATTGGTGATGTATGGATAAATCTTTTCTTGTGAGAAATTGGCTAGATCGCTCCTTAACTTTGTGACCTTTTTATTTAGATTGAATTCCTTTAAGTCTTTCATGGCTAGATCGAGGTCTTCAATGCTTTTTTATAGGCTGCCACTGTATTTGCTGTTTTTAAGCCTTCTTGTTTCTCTTCAATTTCTTTCATCATTTTTTCTGATACAGTTTTAGCAGTACTAATAATGAGGATGAGCCAGTCTCTTGTACATTTGTTTGATATATATGACAAGTCTTTTCGAAATTGAATCTGTTCGCGGAAAATTCTAGGTTAGTCTATTTTTATTGTGCCTTAAATCTGCCTTTATAACTGCCTTTGTTCTCTGATTTCTCCCTGATTAATACTATACATCCTAAAACAAGTCACACAACCGGTTGCATATGAAGCTTCCTAGATATAAGCCGCATCTAGACCCGTGGGTGGTTTTGTTGATATGCTTGCATTAGGGTATTGCACCCCTGTGTTGCTAACCTCCTGGCTTGGTATTTATGTACATTACACACTCATCCAGCCATAAATGTGTTTGTACATTTATGTTCTTTGTGAACATTGCCAATTAAAAGTAATCTATGTGGCCAAAACGTTATGTCATAAAAACAGGTACCTAGACTGATTTAAAACCAGATTTTGGTCTACATCTAGGTGCTTATTGCAGATGGCTGAACACTGTCAGCACCTGCAGTGGGACTGAAGCTCCACAGTCACACACTAGGACCACCCTGATGAGAGAAGACACCAATTTCACCCACACAAGGCAACCTTCGGACACATTGGCCCTCATTCCGAGTTGGGTGCAAAGGGATACCGGGCACCGTTAAGGACATTGGTGCTGGCAATCCCTTTGCGTCCTATTCCGAGGTCCCTTACCGGGTCCCTCCCTTAACATCTGGTTTTACCAGGCGTTATGGGCGGGCCCGTTAAGGGACTTCAGAGCTAATAACGGTACCGCAATTTGCGGTACCGTTATTAGCTCCTTCCCATTGAGCCCTATGGGGGCTGAAATGGGAATGGGGAATGGCTTTTTCAATGTGGACTTACCGGTCCCGCAAAGGTCAGAATAGACTGGTAAGTCCCCATTGAACCAGGGCGGACTCGGTACCGGTATTGCAGGTAGTCATGGCGCAAATAGCGCACATTTTTAATATTGCTTAATAGATCATCAGTGGTAACTGTAAAGGGGGTGAGTATAAGGGAGATATGACCAGGCGGCTCTACAAATCCAGCATCACTATTGTTGCGATTTTCAAGGAAAGAAACCCATTCCTGCCCACCTATTGGGTTCAGCATTGGGGTTCTACCTTTACTCTTTGCTCCACCTAGGATAGCCCAAATGTTACGGGAGTTTCTGGAACTGAGTACACTCAATGTTTTACACCAATTGCCCAATTTAAGATTTTTTTAATAGTATTTTAGCCAAGTATGGTATTTATTTTTCAATGTTCTAATATTTAGGGCAATAACATTCAGTGAATAATTAGTGGTCCTAAGTTTCTGTATATCTCCCCTGAGTTTTCATTTCGCATCGCGAATTATCTTATCAAATGGGGAGTGGGAGGACTTATCCTTCAATGCCAAAGGGCGTCTACTCATAGCGTGCTTGCCTGAAAAAATAACTATCCAATTTTTGATTTCTTCAGCCGACATAGAACCTAATTTTGATTCAATATCAACGTTCCACTGGCCCGTTACCCTACGAGCCTTAAGTATATTATTGTCAGACCAAATAATTCTATTAGCAGGATAATTTACAGTTAAATCACCAGTGTAGATATTCTCTGGGATAGAGGATAAAGCATCAAAAGTCAAAGTAAGTGGATTATGATCACTCCAAGGGCTCTACGTAACAGCCATATCAATGATCATAGAAGCAACTTCAGCACTGGGAAAAATATAGTCAATTGTACTCTGATGCAGTCCCTGACGCCAGGTACTCTTTCCTGGTCTGTCACTATGGGTTTGACCGTTCATGATTTCCAAGTCCCCGCATTTGAAAAATAATTGCCAGTATTCACCCTCAGCGTCCTCTTTGACAGTCTCCATGCTGCTGCATTGGTATAAGCGATTATTGTTTACAGTTCCCCCATCCCCATCGATATGACAATTAAAATCACCGGCACAAATAACAAAATTAGAACCCGTGGCCCTTCTCCATTTGCTAATTAAATCATGCAGTGCTTCTTGAATCAATTCTCGATATTTAGCTCCAGGGGGGTTATAAACATTGATTATAAGTACTTTTATTGATGTAGCATCCGTCCCTACTACCACTTCGATTGCACAGATGTAATCCTCATAGTTGGTACTTATCCTTAGACTGGGAATGGTGTTCTTCACTCCAGTCAATAATCCGCCATAGGGGTGGCCCCTAGGACCTTTCTTAGCTAGACAGTGGTGTATAGTATAGCCATCCATAAGCATTGGTGACATAAGCCATGTCTCCTGGAGTAGAAAGAAATCTTGTGCATCGATGAGCGAAAGAGAGCCCTGGGTGATAAGAAGATGAGTAAAGCCTTGAGTGTTCCAAGACAGAAGGGAGCAAGTTCATTGCTTCTGAAGGACCATAGGGAGCGAGTCTGCCAGCCATTTCAAAGTATTCTGGATATCACTTAGTTGTACCTTGTTACCGATAGGAAAATTAGGTGTTGGAGTCTGGCTGAACTTCCTAGGCTTATCTGCATTTGGAATCAGTGAGTCCTCATCTTCTTTATTTACATCGCTCCCTAGGCCCACTTGTGATAGACTAGATTTATGAGCGTGGATCAAATCAATAGTATCCTGAACTTCACAATGTAATGCAGTAACATTGGGGTTGGACACATTCAGAGGTTGCACAAAGGAAAAGTCTTCAGAATGTATAACTCGCAATTGTGGGATTAAGTGTAATTTAGCCAGTACTTGCGATCTAGTCAGCCATTTATCTGCAATCCTTTGGTTCAAATTTTTGATAATGCATATTTTCATTTCAGTGCAATTTAATTTATAATTTTGTTTCAAGGCTGATGGAGATTTCGGTAAATGTTTGTCTTTCCTTTGGGGAGTGAAATAAACATTTGCTTCTTCCTCTGAATAAGTAGGAGATCCAGGATCTTGATCGTTACTGCTAACATACAAAAGATCATTAGGTTTATCAGGTAGGATCCAACTAGTTAGTGTTCCTGCTTGTATGTTCCGACACTTCTTTGATCTATGCGCTCTTTTTCATGCTTTTCTGGATTTCATCGGTCCGGGTGCAGTTGCTGGGAGTGGGGAGGCTATAATCACAGGAGCTTTTTGGTTCTCTAACCGTTTGGTCAGTCTTTGTTGCTTCCTGGACACTGGGACCTCCTCTTTCTCCATAGATTCAACTTCTTGGCTGGTAGAAAGAACCTTAGTTATAGAATTTTCTTCGGGACCTGCTAGTTCCGGGTGTGGGATGTCTTGTAAAATTCTAGGGTCCGGGAGACCAGGGTGCAAGACTGTATGAACATGAATTCTACCACAAAGTTTGAGTAGGATTTTTAATGCAAATTGCATAGTTCCCATCGAAGCTTGGAGTTCAGCAATTGAAGCTGCCTGGGTGTGAGGTGTATCTTTTCCTCGGATTTCTTCTGCCACAGCTGACCCCTCTAAATCAATACACAGGTTGGGTGAAGCCGATAGGCGGTCCCTTCCTGAGACAGATGGTTGGGTGTCAGATGGAGGTGGTGATAGATCTCCAGTTTGAGAGGGAACTGTGCCTCCAATTATTATTCGATCTTGGGGGGTAATAAATGATGCTGCCAAAGTATCAGCAGGACATAGTACCTGAGCTTTGACTAACTGACTACCATTATTAGCTGCACCACCACCTCCCGGATGAGGGGTCATTGATTTTTGGATAGACAGGCACAGATTCAACAAGGAGTTATAGTCGATATACTCGTAGTTAGAGAACTCCATTATCTGAGTCCCATTGGGATTAGAATCGCTTGAATCTCCTAGAGATTCGATAGTTGGTGTATTTATTTTAGGTGGAATTTTTTTGAAAAGTGCTGGTATGGTCCCTTTATCAGGTTGCTCCCCCTCCTGAGCAGACTTGATGTATTTAACGACAGGGACAGAATTTTCCTTTGTAATGTTACCCTTCCTTAAATTATATCGGGATTTAGTGGTTTTGGATTTTGCCATTTTGAACAGATAAAACGTTAAAACTAACCAGGATCAAAGAGGGTATTATCACCTCTGCAGTCTCCTGGTTGCAGTTAGATAAGAACACAAAGCAGCAAAAGCTTTCAAAGCTCGCAGTACTGCAACAAAGTTCAAATGTAGTAGGCAGAGAAAACGTGACAGTACTCAGTAGTTCCGGCCAGACTAATCTCTAAACATAGGTGCCAGTGATTACTGAAGTGTTGCGTATAGTAACATCCAAAACAATAATAAAAAGAAAAATAGGTTCTCACAATATTGGCAAAATATTGTATACTCTATCCGCTCCTTATACCGAGTGCCTAGTACAGCAGGGAAGACGTTTAAGCTTACCCTTGATCAGTGGCTCAGCTCAGCTCTGAGACTGCGCAGCTCCACAGTCTACGGGCAGAGCTCAATGCTCTTCAGGGCCCCCCCGCAAGCTGGCCTTGTGTGTTTTTCGGGCACCCGGCTCCCGCAGCCCGAAGGACTCTGCTGCAAGCTCTAGCTGTCCGGCAGGGGAACAGGGGAACACTCGGCACGTATGCACTCAGCACACCGTTGAAGAGCGAGGTTAGAGGAAAGCACCTCTAAGCGTGCCTTTGCGTAAGGAACGAAATGAAAGGATCAAGCCGCACCTCACAACCACGTAGCGTCTCAGAGGCCGCTTCCGATCCTGTCTGTATCTGGCATTACAGTTTTCTCCTGCAATAAGGTCTTTGCTTTTAAGAAAATCATCTAAATAAAAAATACCCAAATCCAAGTGTGAAAATATCATAACCAAGGGAAGATTTGGGTACTAGACCAAACTTTAGGTCCAGTACGTGGATACCCTTCTTTAAAACAGCTCTTGAGCTGTGGATCACAGCTGAAATTCTTTTCCAGCTTTCTATACCAGCCAAAAAACAAAGATATATGCAAGTATCTACAAAACCTCTCACCGGACACGATCTAGTCCATAGAATCACAAGATAACACAAAAAGGCAAAAACAATGGCAGAAGCAAGATATTTGGCACCTGCCGAAGATTTGGTTGAAAAGATCTTAGCGAACCCATCCATCCTGGGCACATAACCGATACCAGAGATTGGTACCTCTAATGATGACTGGAACAAGCTAGAAGTCCTGAAGAAACAGCTAATACGAGCAGAGCTCCATGGAGCAATTATGACCGAATACCTCAGAGCACATGCAGCCCCAATGGGCCTAATCGTAAGAATCGAACCTAGAATTTTCCTCAAACAGATTCAATTACGAAAAGAATGGTCATATATATCAAACAAATGTAAAAGAGACTGGCTCATCATCATTATTAGTACTGCAAAAACTGTATCAGAAAAAATGATGAAAGAAATTGAAGAGAAACAAGAAGGCTTAAAAACAGCAAATACAGTGGCAGCTTATAAAAAAAACACTGAAGACATTGATCTAGCCATGAAAGACTTCAAGGAATTCCATCTAAACAAAAAGGTCACAAACTTAAGGAAGTATCTAGCCATTTTCTCACAAGAAAAGATTTATCCATACATCACTGATACATATTATGAGGCCAAGCTCAAACAACATCTGGTCAGCTATTTAATCAATAAAACAAGAAATGCATACAGCGCCCACGAGCAAGACGGCAAAATTGAACTTTTTCAAGTGGAAGTTCTAGTGTAAGCAACCAAAGTTTTGCAAGTACAAGCAGCGCCTTACCATCAACATCATAGGTGAATCCCAAAACTGCCCCGCAGTTTTTTCACAGGTGACAAGGAAAAATCAAAAACAAAAACAGAGGCCAATGGAACCAACAGTGGCAGAACCAGTCCTCCAGAGTCACGAGGAGCAAAGGACGAATAGCAACACCAAATCCGCCCTAGTGAGAAAGAAAAAAAAAGTGACATGGGCAAACTCGGAAACAGCATCTACAACTGAAGCTTTGACCAATAGCACCAATAACATCTGCACCCCTGAATCCATTCAACCACGAGACTTTGAGCAAAACATGATGGACAATCCTGCAATCTCTTTAGTAATGAATCTCTCCCAATATGTACTCAGTCCAGACCAACACATGCTACTTGAAAAAGGTCTATGTTTTGTACCTACAACACGCCATGACTCCTTTAAAACATGCATAGAGGTGGCACAATAGTTCAGAAAAATATGTCTAAAACAGTACTTTAGCACAAGAACACAAAGGAATGAAGACAAATCTGCAACCAACCTAAAAAATAAATCAACTTTTTATCCACCACCTAATGAAATTTCACCAGAATCCATCACCTTTGAAAAAGCCCTCATACAAAAAATTTAGGAGTTTGAGAAAGAAGAAAAATACACATTCAACAACTTTTCAAAAAAAGACTGTCTTGCCCTAAAGACCCTCATGGAAAATGATGACATTACAATAAAATCTGCAGATAAGGGCGGTGCTATAGCGATTCAAAAGACAGTGGACTACAATAAAATGGTCCTGACGCTCCTTGATGATGACATCAGTTATAGACAACTTGGCAAAGAACCCACAGAAGATATACACAAACTCATTTAACCTATCCTACAAGAAGCTATGGTTGAAGGTCACATCAGCCTGAAAGAATACTAGTACCTCAACCCGAGAACACCAAGGAAACCAGCATTTTCTGCACTCCCAAAAGTGCATAAAGGAACAGCACCGGTACAGGGAAGACCAATCGTCTCTGGTATAGGACCATCTTAGAGCCTCTATCTGAATTTGTTGATTTCTTCCTTAGATCCATGATAAGTAAAATAAAATCAAATCTGAAAGACACGACTGCAGTTTTGAAACTACTGAAAGATCTTCCTTTTTACCCTGAACAACACATACTAGTGACAATGGATATTGAGGCCCTATACACGAAAATCCCACAGATGGCGACTTTGCAAGTTGTAGATAAGGTACTGAGAATCGCACAACCACCTGTTGAAACCCCTGTTACTCTAATCATGCAACTAGCGGAGATAGCACTCACGAAAAATGTCTTCCTATTTGAAAAAACATTCTATGAACAGACCTCTGGGACTGCAATGGGGGCTACCTTTGCCCCTAGTCTGGCAAACTTGTATGCAGCAGATTTCGAGGAAACAAATCCAACAAATCCTTGGCTATGCAAAATAGACCTGTGGAAAAGGTACATTGATGACATCATTATGATCTTTAAAGGAACAGATGAGGAGCTTGCAGCTTTCCTGATTTGGCTTAACCAACAGAACCCATATTTGACATTTACTGAGACACACAGCCACACAACCCTACATTTTCTAGACCCCAGTCTTGAAATACGGAATAATGCCATTTCTACCCTAGTATTTGATAAACCTACAGATAGGAATTCCCTGCTACAGTTTTCCAACTACCACCCGGCTAGCCTGAGAAAGAACCTACCTTTCAGACAATTCTTAAGATTCCGCAGGAATTGTTCACATGTAACAGATTATGAACTACAAGCAGAACAACTAAGCCAGAAACTGAGAAATAGGGGATATCCCAGACGGGTCATAAAACAAGCCAGAGAAGGGGTGAGAAATATCCCACAGGATGTAACTTTGGAACAACATACTAAAGGAAAAAGCCCCTCTGACAACAACATTACAGCCGTCCTGACCTACTCCTCTCTAACCAACACAATTAAAAAAGAAGTATTAAAACTCTGGCCTATCCTAAATGTAGGTGAATCTCAACTTCAAACACCAAGGTTTGCAATCAAGCAAGGTAAAACATTTGAAAGATTCCATAATTCACACCTACAAGGAACCTGTTGTTACGCTCACCTGCGTTAATCTGGACCAGCCTGATGTTACTTCGTCCTGTGATACTCGGAGCGCCGAGATGACGGAGTGGACCGGGCCACCCAGCTTGGTCTGTGTGGGTCGTATGAATACTCTTCTGTAATGCAGAAAGGGGAATTTACCACCTGTGAGGTTTAAGCTTAACCCCACCTTCTCCCCATGAATTACTTTGGGACTCCTTTAGATTCTCACCTGATAATCTGGAAAGATGAACTCTCCATCCTGCTTCAAGTGCAGGGGCGCGTAGATGACCAGTTGCCTCACTGGTGTGGGAAGTTGGCGAGTTGCAGACAGAGTTGACTACGTAGAGGTAATAGTTATAAGAGTTCAAAACGTCTGGAATTCACTCTGTCCAATTCCCCTAGGTTGCCCTTATGGATCTGGAAAGAGTTCACGTGGCAACCAGAGATGCGCAGGTAAGTGTTTATAAAAGCTGTTCGGAATAAAGAGGGAAGCTTGCTCTAATCTGTGGTCTTTTCCTTTTCAGGCATCCATTCGGAGGAAGATCCGTGGATTGAAGCGTTTACCGCAACCGGGTAAGTCTGTAGCGGAATGTTTCCCCATAGAGGCCGGGGTGCGGCGGATATGCGGAAAAGGTCGCGCCGACCCGAGATTAGGTGAGTATCCCCGGTGATCTCAAGTAAGTCTTAATATTTGCCTTTGTTGTCTTAGATAACTCTCTGTTGCTCACCTTATTGTTATTATGTCCATAGGTGATGAAGAGCGGCCGCGGACTGAAGATGAGCATGATGGAATGCTGAAAATGGCAACAGGTGAGTTCAGCGCGGCGTTGCAGGAGGCGCGGCAAGAGCGACTAATGGATTCTTTCTTCCAGGTCCAAGTCGGGAAGATGCAGGATTCAGGTGAGTATGAATAAACTCTTGCTCTAACCTTTCCTTCTGTTTTCCTTGCAGGGTTCAGGAGCTCCGGAGTGTAGACGGGTGTGGAAGAAGACTGGAAGGTGCTGCAGGCACGGTGAGCGTTACGCTGCTACTGCAGAATAAAGCAAAGCACGTGTGGCTGTCCGGGCGTGGCTTAAATAGCTTTGGAAGAAGTCCCAGGTAAGTATTCTTCCACTGCCCCACCCAGGTAAGAAAATAGTACCTGCAATAAAATAGTCCCTTCTAAGCCTCATTTGGCTTAGGTCTTCATGCAGCATGGTCTGCATCAGGTGCGTAAGCAGCATGGTCTGCTTTAGGTAAGTTATCATAAATGAGCCTGGCGCCTATGGCGCCAGGACTTACTTTGTTCTTATGAGCCTGGCGCCAAAGGCGCCAGGACTGCACCCAAACAGACCCTAACTGGGGCTTTTGGGCATGCTCCAAATGGTGTGATGCCTGCTTCCGGGGCTGCTGGGCCTGGTCTGGTTTCCCGGGGGCAGGCATCATGACAGCACTCCCCCTCAAGGCCCCTCCCAAAGTCGTTCTTCTCCTTGGCCGTGGTTTGTCTGGAAATTCCCGGTGGAACCTCTTCACCAAACGAGGTACATGCACGTGGTCACTAGGTTCCCAAGACCTTTCCTGCTGACCATAACCTTTCCAGTCAATTAGGTAAAAGAGTTTAGATCTCACTCTTTTTGAGTCCAAAATATTATTGATTTCGTATTCGGGTTCTCCGTCTATGAGGATAGGTTCAGGTGGGTCGGTTAGCCTAGTTCCTGGTTGCACTGGTTTCAAAAGAGACACGTGGAAGACGGGATGGATTCGCATATGAGCAGGTAGTTCCAACTCAACAGCCACCGGGTTAATAATGGCTTTGATGGAGTAAGGCCCCAAGTACCTGGGATTAAAGGTCCGTTTTCCTTTGAGAGGAATGTGCTTAGTAGATAACCATACTTGGTCCCCTATCTGGTAGTGTGGTGCTTCTCTTCTAAGCTGATCAGCGTTTTTCTTGTATTTTTCCTTGGCCTTTCGTAAATGTTCTGTTGCTTCCTTAAAGGTTTGAGTAATGACTGTGTGAAGATGATCTACTGCGGGCATCTCTAAATGCTGGGGTGAATCCAACTCCGAGGTTCGGGGATAATGTCCGTATATGGTAAAAAAGGGACTGTGCCCAATTCCTGAGTGTACTGAATTATTGTACGCATATTCAGCGATCCATAGGGTGTCCTTCCAATTGCCTTCAGACTGATGTAGCATACAGCGTAAATATTCTTGGAGAGTCTGATTAGTTTTCTCTGTTTGGCCGTCGGTCTAGGGGTGGTGGCTAGTGGAAAGCCTGACATCTATTTGTGCCAGTTGGCAGCATTTTTTCCAGAAATGCGAGATGAATTAACTTCCTCGGTCTGAAATTAACACAGATGGAAAACCGTGTAGACGAATAATGTTTTCAAGGAATTCCTTGGCCAGGGTTGAGGCTGAGGGTATCCCTTTTAAGGGAATAAAGTGGGCCATTTTAGAAAAAAGGTCCACTATTACTAGGATAGTATTGAAACCGTTACACGGGGGTAGATCCGTGATAAAGTCTAATGACAAGGTGTGCCAAGGAATCGGTGGGATGTCCATAGGCTGTAATAGCCCAGCTTGTTTTCTTTTTTGACTTTTGTTTTGGGCGCAGATGCCACAAGATAGGACAAATGACTTAATATCTTTTCGCCAGGTGGGCCACCAGAATTGTTTCTTGATTTTAGCTTCGGTCTTTGTAATACCAGAGTGTCCCTCTAGTAACGTATCGTGATAATGAGAGATGACTAGTTCTTGTAATTCTTTTTGTGGCAGAAATAGACGTCCTCGGTAATATGGTAGTTCATTGGTGATGCTGAAATCTGGGCCTTTCTTGGCCCAATCTTGTAGGGCTTGAGGATCAAAGAGCTGCCGGACAATCCCTTGAATGTCTTCCAGTGTCTGTACTGAAGTTATACCAAGAATTCTCTGGTCAGGGATTATGGGTACAGGTTCCAGGGTCACTTCAGTCTCTCCCATTCCTATTCGGGATAAGGCGTCCGCTTTCCCATTTTTACAACCGGGTCAATAAGTTATTACAAAATCAAATTCGGCAAAAAACAATGCCCAACTGAGTTGACGTGAAGACTGGGCTTTGGCTGTTTTTAGATATTGTAAATTTCGATGATCGGTGATAACCGTGATGGTGTGCCTGGCTCCGAGTAGATAGTGTCGCCAAGCTTTGAAGGCGGACTTGATAGCTAACAGCTCCTTATCAGTAATGGCATAGTTTAATTCAGGAGCCGAGAACTTTTTTGACCAAAAGGCCACTGGGTGAATCTGGTTTGTTTCGGGATCTTTTTGAGAAAGGACGGCTCCCATTGCTAAACTGGATGCATCAGTCTCCACTATGTACGGGAGTTCAGGACGTGGGTGTCTTAGGATCGGTGCAGATGTGAATTTGGCCTTTAATTCTTGAAAGGCGCTTTCAGCTTTGTCTGTCCATACAAAGCGTTTGTTTTTTCTCAAGAGTGCTGTGATGGGATGAACAATCTGCGAAAAGTCTGGAATAAACCTGCGGTAGAAGTTGGCAAAACCAAGCATGCTCTGTACCCGTTTGACAGAGCTTGGCGAAGGCCATTTGAGAATTGCGTCCACTTTTCGTGTATCCATCCTGATTCCTCCCGGGGTTAAAATGAATCCTAGAAATTCCACTTCAGTGGTGTGGAAAACGCATTTCTCCAATTTGGCATATAGTTTGTACTGGCGTAGATTTTCTAACACTGCTCGGACGTGCTTGATATATGATGACTAAGATGTCATCAATATAAACGACGACACAAACATCAATAAGTTCTCTAAGGACATCGTTCATGAAGAACTGGAAGGCTGCCGGCGCGTTGCATAATCCAAAAGGCATCACTTGGTACTCAAATAATCCATACTTCGTGCGAAAGCCAGTTTTCCACTCGTCGCCTTCTTTGACACGTACCAAATGATACGCCCCCCGGAGGTCTAGTTTAGTATATACGCGGGCTTCTTTTACTTGGTCAAGTAATTCCGGAATTAAAGGCAACGGATACCGATTCTTAATGGTTATTTGGTCAGTGCGCGATAGTCTATGCACGTTCTGAGGTCGCCTTCCTTTTTTGGCACGGAGAACAAAGCAGAAGATGCTGGGGATTTAGATGGGCGAATAAAACCGTTAGCAAGGTATTGGTCCAGGTATTGACGTAAATGAAGATTTTCGGTCTCCGTAAGGGCATAGATCCTGCTGCAGGGAGGTTGTGCGCCTGGTATGAGGTCTATTTGACAGTCATATGATCTGTATGGGGGCAAGGTATTTGCCTGTTCTTTTTGGAAGACGTCTTGAAACTCTAGATACTCTGTAGGTAGTTGTATGGTAGCTGGAGTTACTGAAGCCATGACCGTGTTCTGAGATTTTCTTGGGTAACAGGTGTGCGCACATTCTGGGAAGGTAATTCTCTTCTCTCACCAATCAATACTAGGATTATGTTTTTCCAACCAAGGTATCCCCAGTATTACTTGAAACTGCGGAGCCTTGATTAAATCAAACACCAAAGTCTCTCCTGCACCAGCAATGTCATTTCTGTGGTGGAGTGAGTTACGGGGCCTGAGGCAATTTCCGTTCCATCAACTGTGGTAATGACATCTACAGTGGGTTTCTGGGCGAGAGGCAGGTTCATCCTAGAAGCCAGTTCACTGTCCACGTAGTTTCCTATGGCTCCGCTATCCACGTACGCTTTTACCGCATGCATCCGAGATGGCTGTTCCGGATCTACGAGGATCATTGGAATGGTGAAATGCGAGGTCTGAGTGTCCTTCTTCGAGCTCGGCAAGCGGACCTCTACACTTGTCGGGCGGAAAAGTTTCCCGAGTCAGAGTTTTTATCCTCAGCCCCCACCACCTTTTTGGGCGGTTTTATGGGGCAGTTCAGCAAAAAATGACCTGAATTCCCGCAATATAGGCATAGCTACATTTGTCGCCGTCTATCTCTTTCTTTCTGAGTTAAGGGTCCTCTCACCCCTCCGATTTGCATGGGTTCTGAAGTCTCTGCCCCTTTGGGGCTGGTATGAGTTCTGACCAAGACTCTGTTTTCAAACCTGGCTTTATCGGCCTTCCTATTTTGAAGTCTATGATCAAGTTGGACCACCAAATTTATATATTCGGTACAATCTTGAGGCGGGTTCACGATCTGGGCCAAGACATCTTTGAGTTCTCCTCGAAGCCCTCGATGGAACAATGTGATTCTTTTTACTTCTGGCCATTCAGTTTCCACTACTAATCTGTTAAAGGTTGCAATGTAGGAAAGAAGATCCTGATTCCCCTGTCGTAGGGATAAGAGTTCGTTATCCAGGGCCTGACCCTGGGAGTGTCGAGCAAATAGTCTTTCCATGCTTGTTTGAAATCCCTGGAAATCCCAAAGAATGGGGTCATCTTGATTAACTAGAGGAATGGACCAGTCTGCTGCGCTGCCGCTGAGGTATGACAGCACAAAAGCTACCTTGGCTTGATCATTCGGAAAGGCTGCAGGTCTGCATAAGAAGTGTAAGCGGCACTGATTCATGAATACGGCAAACCTTTTTGGGTCACCGGTAAAACGTTCGGGTGGAGCCAATGGAACGGCCCCTGGTAAGTGTATTTGAACAGGGTTGCTCGATGACGCAGGAGCTGGACCTGCCCCGAGGCCAGGCAGTGGCGTTTGCCCAGCTTTATTTTGCAATAACTGTCTGGCTAGATCATCCGTTCGCTCTTTCGAAACTATCAGCTCCCTCCTAAGGGCATTAGTTTCCTGGCGGGCGGCATGCACTTCAGCCCTTATGTCCCCCAATAATTGGGCTAATTGATCCGTCTCTGAGGTCTCCATAACGCCCAGGTGGCTTGTTGTGGGTAGGCTTCGCGTTCTGTTACGCTCACCTGGTGTCCACGGGGGCGTTGATCTGGACCGGCCTGATGTTACTTCTTCCAGTGATACTCGGAGCGCCGAGATGACGGAGTGGACCGGGCCACCCAGCTTGGTCTGTGTGGGTCGTATGAATACTCTTCTGTAATGCAGAAAGGGGAATTTACCACCTGTGAGGTTTAAGCTTAACCCCACCTTCTCCCCATGAATTACTTTGGGACTCCTTTAGATTCTCACCTGATAATCTGGAAAGATGAACTGTCCATCCTGCTTCAAGTGCAGGGGCGCGTAGATGACCAGTTGCCTCACTGGTGTGGGAAGTTGGCGAGTTGCAGACAGAGTTGACTCCGTAGAGGTAATAGTTATAAGAGTTCAAAACGTCTGGAATTCACTCTGTCCAATTCCTCTAGGTTGCCCTTATGGATCTGGAAAGAGTTCACGTGGCAACCAGAGATGCGCAGGTAAGTGTTTATAAAAGCTGTTCGGAATAAAGAGGGAAGCTTGCTCTAATCTGTGGTCTTTTCCTTTTCAGGCATCCATTCGGAGGAAGATCTGTGGATTGAAGCGTTTACCGCAACCGGGTAAGTCTGTAGCGGAATGTTTCCCCATAGGGGCCGGGGTGTGGCGGATATGCAGAAAAGGTCGCGCCGACCCGAGATTAGGTGAGTATCCCCGGTGATCTCAAGTAAGTCTTAATATTTGCCTTTGTTGTCTTAGATAACTCTCTTCACAATCTGAAAGCTGCTGTGCTTCAAGAACTGGCCCAGAGAGGACCTGGTAATGCGCCCTCTTCCCGAGCTACGAGGGACCATCGTGCACAGCTGATCTTTGCCTAAGCTCCTAAGTTCCCTGGTAGACAGACCTTCGACAGGCTGCTGACCCGATACGGGGATTGCTGCGGAACTCCAAGGAGAAGCGCCGAGACTGTTCTCTGCCACTGTCGACGACCGCCGTCGCGCTCCCGTTGCCTAAGAACTTCATTTGATCCAAGAACGCTCTCGTCTGCATCGTCGCCGCTGTATCCTGCTGGAGAAGGCCTGACCGTCGACGTGCCAAGGAGCATCCACTGGTGGGTTTCCCGCCACCCAAAGACCACAGAGACACTGACGACTCAACGCCCCTGCTGGGCCACAGTTCTTCAACTCTTTGCGGTCCAGAACTACCGACAACGAGGTGCCCCGCACACCTCTTCCTGGCAGGACGTTTATGCTTCCCCATCAATGAGCACCACTAGGAACAATGCAGCCACTTCACCGTCATAGCTCGACCTGTTCTCCGTCGGACGTTCGATGACCCATGACTCCTGCCTTAAAGGGAGGACACTCAAGAAGGGTCATCGATTCCCCGACGCGGAACACTACAATGCCAAGGTACTTTGTGGTTGCAGAACTATTGGAAAGTCTAGTGGGAACAATATATGGACTGGGATTGGATCTTTCTTCTACAGGTTGCCCAGGTATGGGGATCTCCACACAGAACTGTGGTTAATGGTAGTGACCAGTATTCTGCCAATTGTGAAACCATCTTGCTGTCCTCTCTCTACTGTTGGTTTCCTCTTTATTCTGATCTGTGTGTCGTTCTGACCGTATGCACTTTAATGAGATCTAATAACGTTAGTGGTACCACTTTAGAAACTGTATATATACATTAATTATACAAAGACTGTGTTGTAACCGATACAGTGTGTGGACATTCGTTTGTGGGTGCTTGGGGACTACACTGTACGTAAGAACCAGCTCGCATCACCTCCTGAGAAGCTAGTCATTGATTGCTGGACCACGTACCAATAATAGAGAATCTTGGCAGGGGTCTCTGTGCCTCCCCTCTACCATATAGAGAGCGGAAGCGCAGACCCCCCCTCCGGTCTTTACACCTGGTGACAGCGGTGGGATGCTTATGGTTTTAAGACTCAGTGTATAAGCGTGCCACTTATTAAGGATATCTGTACTTTGTTAAATTAAGGTTTAGTCATGTATAAGATAACTGCATTACAAGCAATGGAATCTATTGCGAATGTTAAATTGACTAGGATGAGCTTAGATACTCTCCAGAGTGCTTTTGAAGCCAGGGAATTAGACTTTGTGGATAAGTCTAGGGCTGAGCTGATAGCTGCCTTGGTGGACTACCAGATCGATTGTGAAACTCTTGAAGGGGGGGATGCAACCAATGAGGACTCTACCCCGGGGATTGTCACCAAATCTGATTCTGGGAATGCCACCATTCCTGCTGCCTCTGTTCCAAACCCCAGCAGTTCCTTGGAACTTGAGTTATTAAAGGTGAAGTTGGCCTTTAAATATCGCAAGTTGGATATTGGTACTGAGCTTAAGAAAGAGGAGTTGGCACAGCAAGTGGAACTCAAAAATAGGGAATGTCAGTGAATCCAGTTAGAGAAAGCTCGAGTGGAGACTTCAGCGAAACCAGTTGAGAGTGTCCGGTCACCAGCAACCAAGTTTATGAAAGATTTGGTTGGTGTGTATGCGGAGAGTTCTGATATCCTCCAATGGATTGAAGCGTTTGAAATGGCTTGTGCAATTCACGATGTTGATAAGAGAGATGGGCTAAGTGTTTGTTAAACAGAGTGCTTCAAACTGGATATGACTGTATTCTGAAGCTGAGTGTGGAGGAAATGGGTCAGTATGAGTGCATGAAGTCTGCCTTAATCACCAAGTTTGGCAAAACGCCTACCCAATATCTTAAACGATTCAGGGATTTTAACCTTTTAACTGCCATGGGTTTTCCCCCCAGTGCCAAGGCCTTTTTTGGTGATTTCCTATTTCACCAATCAAAGCCTTCTAACATTTTCTCCTTCATTAACCCCTTAAGTGCCAAGGCTTGGCACTGGGGAGGTAATCCCAAGGACGAGATACCTCGTCCTTGGCAATGAAGGGGTTAAGAAACGAGAGAATGTGTCTTGGGTTGACTGGGTGAGTGCTGCACACATGAACATGATGGGGTGGATTCATGGTTAAAAAGTGAAAACGTTTGTTGAATTGTCTCACCTCTTGTTTTTTGAGCATCCTGTTCACCAGAGCTGCGTCAGTATGTTGCTGATCAGAACATTTTGGACCCCTTTAAACTGGCTAGGTTGGCTGACAAGTGAGTCTCCCACCGGGTATCCCCTAAGGACTCCAGTGGGAAGGACAAGGACAAAAAAAAGGGGGCCTCTCAGAAAGCTGAGGAGTCCCAAAAGCAGTCACAGTCAGGTAAACCAAAACCTTCCTCTCCGAAGACCCAAAAACCTAGTGGGAATAAGTCTGTTGTGGGTGGGATTAAGAGTAGTGGTCCGCCTGCTGCAAAGCAGGGTCCCAGTGGCTCCAGTACCGTACCCCACACCCCTGGCACTTGTTGGGATTGTGGGGCTCTGGACCACCGAAGGGGTGACCCAAAGTGTAAGGGTAAGGCACTTGGAGTCCAGGCTGTCAGCCTGCCCTACCCCTACTCCGTACCTGAGGTGGAGGCCACTGTCCTCCACTCCTCTACTGGGATCACCTTCAGTGCTCCCGTAGAGATTTCCTTAGTGTCCCTCGGGGCCTGGGACGAGTATGCAGAAGTAATGGCGACTATCCCACAAAACACTTGTAGCTTTTTGAGAAGTGTCCTCTTGAATGGCCAGCCTTCTACTGATTTGAGAGACACTGCGGCAAGCACAACAGTGGTGGACAGGAGGTGCTCCTCTGAGAACCACCAGGTTAGCTGGTGGGCCTCCCAAATTATCGCCTGTAGCCTTAGTCAACATCACAATTGGAGACAAGACAGCAAAGCTTCCAGTCCTGGTTCAGGACAACGTGCCTGTGAACATTTTGTTGGGAAATGATTTGGTTGAATTGGGGATGATCACGGATGGTCTACCCGATCGCAGGTCACACAGGGTCCGGCTGTGAGCCCAGTACCCTTGCCGATGGGGAAACCCAGGGCACGAAAGAAAAGGAGGAGTAAGAAGGCCGCCCCTGTGGAGGGAGCCCCTGCTCGTCCTGCTGTTCCGGCAGCACCCATTGGGATCCATGCTCCTGACGGGCTGGGTCCAGTGGTAATTCTTGTGTCGACTCTCGACTCCTGTGGGAGACGAGCCAGAAGACTTTCCTGTGGGAGAGGCTCTTAACCCAGAGGGTCATCCCGACCTTCAATGCTTGTTGGCTGAAAGGGGACCCCTCCCCCGGGTGGACTTCTGTAAGGGACAGAGAGAGTGCCACTCTCTCGAGGGTGTGAGGACACAGGCACTGTCCCAGGCAGAAGGAGAAGTGCCTAGGACATTTTAGATTTATTGGGAGGGTGAACTCCTTGTTAGTGAGCCCACTAAGCCTGAACCTGGTGCCCTCAAGAGGTTGGGGGTACCCCAGGTTTACAGGCCCTTCCTGCTGCAGTTGGCGCATGAGGTGCCCTTGGCTGGTCATCTTGGTACCAAGAAGACTAAGCAGAGGCTCTCTGCCCATTTCTACTGGCCACGGATGGGAGTAGAAGTGGAGTCCCACTGCAGGACCTGCCCAACTTGTCAGTTGTCTGGCAAGACTGGAGGCAGAGTCATCGCCCCACTGCAACCATTCCCAGTGGTTGACACACCATTTGAGAGGGTTGGCATCAACATCGTCAGTCTCCTTGACCCTCCCACCTCGGGTGGACATCGGTTCATCCTAATCTTGGTAGATCATGCCACCAGGTACCCTAAGGCTATACCCCTTCGGACGGTTACGGCCAAGGTGGTTGTCAGGGCTCTCCTGGGCATTTTCACCCATGTTGGATTCCCTAAGGAGGTTGTCTCTGATAGAGGATCCAACTTCATGTCAAGTTACATGAAAACCATGTGGAAAGAATGCAGATTAACTTACAAATTCTCCACCTCTTACCACCACCAGGCCAACGGTTTGGTTGAGAGATTTAACAAAACTCTCAAGGGCATGTTAGGCGCATTGGAAAAGCCCCTCAGGAAGAAGTGGGATCTTCTCCTGCCATGCCTGCTGTTTGCTTACAGAGAGGTACCTCAAGAGGGTGTTGGTTTCAGCCCCTTTGAGTTACTCTTTGGACATCCCGTGAGGCGGTCCCTCGCCTTGATCCGAGAAGGTTGGGAGGCCACCCCTCCAGGTCCCACCAAGCAAGTGGGGGACTATGTGTTAGGCCTCAGACGGAGGATGACACAGATGATGGGTCAAGCAACAGCTAATCTTAAGGCCAGCCAGGAATTGTATAAATACTAGCACAACCTTAAAGCATCGCAAGTGGCTTGGACTCCGGGACAGGAGGTCCTCGTGATGGAGCCTACCAAGCCTCGGGCTTTGGCAGATAAATGGACTGGACCCTTCAGGATCATCTCCAAGATGGGCAAAGTCAATTATCTGGTTGACATGGGAGCCTCTGGGGTAGCCCCTCAGGTATTCCAAGTTAACAGGTTCAAGCCTTTCCACAGGCGGGCCGAAGTCTCATGTCTCTTGCTAGCTTCCGGAAAAGGAGAGGATGAGAGTGAGCCCCTTCATGATTTGCTACATAGCAACCCTTAGGATGGCTCCGTGGAGGCAGTACATCTCTCTCCCGATCTGACAACAGAGCAGCAGAGGGCCTGCAGGGCTCTGCTCCGGCAGTACACCTCTCTGTTTTCATTGACACCAGGCCTTACACCGTGGTGTAGGTATAAGATTTACACTGGTGACAGTGTGCCTGTCAAAAGCAGGTGCTACCGTATGTCAGATACTGTCAAGAACCACATCCAGGCTGAGGTCGCCAAGATGTTGGATCTGGGTGTTATTGAACCCTCAACCAGTCGCCGGTCCAGTCCTGTGGTCCTTGTCCCCAAGGCAAGTTCCCAGGCAGGTACCAAGAATTGGAGGTTCTGTGTGGACTACCGAGGAGTCAATGCCGTCACCAAAACTGACGCGCACCCACTGCCCCGGGCTAATGAGCTCGTGGACACGATAGGTGCTGCCAAATTTGTGAGCACCTTCGACCTTACCTCAGGCTATTGGCAAACAGCTCTTACGGACCATGCCAAGGAAAAGACGGTGTTCTCAACACCAGAGGGACTCTACCAGTTTAGAGTCATGCCTTTTGGGTTGAAGAACGCCCTTGCCACTTTCCAGAGATTAGTCAACCATGCGCTCAGTGGGCTGGAAGTCTTTTGAGTGGCCTACTTAGACGACATTGCCATCTACAGTTCCACCTGATAAGAGCATTTGACTCATCTGGATAAAGTGTTACAGGCGTTAAAAAGGGCTAACCTCACTATCAAGGCCACGAACTGCCAGATAGCTCAGAGGAAAATCAAGTATCTTGGTCATGAGGTAGGAGGGGGTCAAATCCAACCTCTCCCCACTAAAGTACAGGATGTACATGACTGGGAGACTCCCACTACTCAAACCCAAGTGAGAGCCTTTTTGGGTCTCACAGGGTATTATCGCAATTTCATGGCAGACTATGGAACCATAGCTGCACCCATTGACAGCTCTGACTTCACCCAAGCAGCCTAGGAAGGTTAATTGGACGGAAGACTGTCAGAGGGCCTTCGATGGCTTGAAAGGAAGTCTGTGTAGGGCACCCGTGTTGTGTGCGCCTGATTACAGCAAGCCCTTTATCGTTCAAACTGACACCTGCGACCCTGGAATTGGAGCTGTCTTGTTCCAGTTAGATGACAAATGAAGAAAACATCTGATCCTATTCATCAGTAGACAATTTAAGGGTGGGGAACTTAGGTGGGCTACTGTTGAAAAGGAATGTTTTAGTATAGTTTGGAGCCTTAGGCGTTTTCGGCCCTACCTTACCGGGTCTACCTTCAAGGTCCAAACAGATCATAAACCCCTTAAGTGACTTATGCAGATGAAGGGTGAAAACCCGAAACTGCTCAGGTGGTCCATTAGTCTGCAAGGACTAGACTTTACCATTGAGCACAGACCAGGGAAGAGTCACAATAACGCAGATGGTCTTTCCAGAAGGTATGTTGACCGTCTGGATGAGGGTGCCTATCCTGTGGGAGATTAGGCACCCTAACCTCAGTCTGGGGGGGTAACTGTGATGCTGGAAATGCATCGGAGGGACTGGACCTCCGTATCCTTGTCCTTTACTGCTTTCTATTGTGTGTTCTGTCATGTTTTCCGCTCAGGAGTTCTGTGGGACTCCTGGCGCTGCAGCTCTCTCTCTTTTGGTATGGTGATCTGACCCATGGGATATCCTTATGGCACCCATGGGTAGGGGTGCAAACCTGCGCCCCTAGTGCATGTTTTTGGGCACCTGTAAGTGACCCACAGAGCAGGGTACGGGCTGGTGGCAGCTCCGTGCAGAAATGACTGGTGCCCTGAGCGTCCTCCATTTTGGGATGCCCAGGCCCTGTCATTGGAATCGGTAGATTCCGGATGGAGACAAAATGGCCCCCATGGCCTCTTGCCTTCCATCACCGGTTACCTTGATCTTCCGAAGTCGCAGGAAGCCCTGCCTCTGTCCCTTCCCCCTGACTTGCTGTTGGGTGGAAGTTCCACATATGGTAGTGTGGGGAAGTGCCGACCAGACTGGCTGGAGCCTTCTCAACGACCGTATGTTGTGGGTATGCCCGTGGGTGGGACCTGGGTGAATGGAGTGTGTGACAAATATACATTCTATGTTGTGGCTGTCTAGTATCTGGTGGTTGACACAATGGTTGAGACAGCCCTTTCCCGAAACCGGTATGAATGCAGCTTGGAGTGTTGAAAGTCTTGGTTCTTGTCCCAATAAACATAACTTGTTGTGAGTGTCTGGAGAGAAGTGAATTGCCTGAATGCCCGTGTGCCTGATTGGCTGCCTGCCTGCATGAATGACCGTAGTCATGATTGGATGCTTGAGTGTGACCCAGCGGAATGAATGGGAGATCAACAGTATATCTGGGGACCTCTAACTGCTAGGAATCGTGTTCAGAAGCTGAGGTCCACTACGATGAGTAACTGGAGTAACTGAAGCTTGATCTTGAAACTCTGCTGGACAGGAAGAATTGCTGTTGCTCTCCTTCACAATCTGAAAGCTGCAGTGCTTCAAGAACTAACCCAGAGAGGACCTGGTAAGGCGCCCTCTTCCCGAGCTACGAGGGACCATCGTGCACAGCTGATCTTTGCCTAAGCTCCCTGGTAGACAGACCTTCGACAGGCTGCCGACCCGATACGGGGATTCCTGCGGAACTCCAAGGAGAAGCACCGAGACTGCTGTCCGCCACTGTCGACGACCGCCATCGCCGACTGGAGCCGCCGTGCTCCCGTTGCCTAAGAACTTCATTTGATCCAAGGACGCTCTCGTCCGCATCGTCGCCGCTGTATCCTGCTGGAGAAGGCCTGACCGTCGACGCGCCAAGGAGCATCCACCGGTGGGTTTCCCGCCACCCAAAGACCACAGAGACGCCGACGACTCGACGCTCTTGCTGGGCCACAGTTTTTCAAATCTTTGCGGTCCAGATCTACCGACACCGTGGTGCCCCGTGTCGTAAACCCAAGACTGGCCAAACGTAGGAACAGGTGTAGCATGGTTGCTGGTACAATTGGAGGTGGCTCATTGAATAGATGTCATCTGTGTCCCATGTGTAAATGTGTTTGGTGTGGCTACAGGGCATCTATGAGGCACAAGAGTCCTGGAAACTGCATCTCCCAGCAGTCCCATGGTCGAGAACTACAGCCCCAGCAGCCCGGGCTTCATTTTAAGAAACATTCAGCACACAGAGCCTGCAAAGGCCTCATGCAACGCCCAGGCCTACGCCCGAAGCAACGCATATGCGCAAGACGACGATCACGCATGCGCAGCCAGTGAACGCTTGTTCGCGCTCAAGACTGTTTCCGAGAGTATGCATCGCATTGAGATCCAGCGAAAAACCTTACGCGGGGCCCGCCTCGCTGCCAGGAAGACATCCTTTGGCCCCGCGTTACGAGAGATAAGTGCCACTCTTTGTTAAAACATTGTGGAGCATGCTAACTTGGTTAACTAACTCCGGAAGGCTCCAGGAAGGCTCCGGTTGACTAATTGAAACCCGCGTGTTTTGGGAGACGCTAGTTTCACACCTCAGATACTAACCCAGATGCATGCCGAGTTTGCTCGCATGTTGCAAGCATTTCCATGTTTAGGTGAAACGCAGTATCCACGGCATACGAGAGGAACAAACTAACTGTTTCCTTTCTTATCAGGGGATTGTTTCCAATTACGGAGCTCCAGCTGCCCACGCAGACTGCACTGGCGGCCAGCAGAGCAAGAAGGGAAAGCCAGAGCTAAGTGCCTTCCTGTTCTTTCCTATTGAACCATTTGAATGCATTATGTTGTGGTTGTTGGTAGTACCAGAGCGCTCATCTGGTGCGCACTAAATCTTGTTGTGTTCTCTTAAGTGTATAAACCTGTGTGCCCACATTCCGAGCCTGAAAGCAAGGTTTCACTGCACCTGTACTTGTTTACAACTCAGTGCTGATAAAACTGAGTAGAAGGGGTAACGCATGCCTGAAAGATGAATGCAAGTGTGTGAATGAGAACACTGAGGTAAAGAAAGAAAACCTCACCGAAGTATTGACTAAACGGCTTGCAGAGAACAAAGCCAAGGAGCATGCTTTTCCAAGAAACCCTTGCCTATCCACTACCACTCCCTAATCCTTAACCCAGTTTTCCCATTTCCCCCTACCTATCCAATCCGTGGACCCTAACCCTCTTTCCCAATGGTGGTCGCGCTGCCCTGCGTTATCCAATCCAGGCGCCAAGACCACCAATGGGAGGAAGGAGTTCTTGCTGCTTCCGCGCCTGACCGGATCACGCCTCAACAGTAGCGCGAACCCAAGTATCTCCTAAGCGCCCAAGCAGCACGAATTCTGAGGAGTCATGGAAGACATAACCTGAGTCCTTCACGAAATAAAATAAGCACTCGAAGCTACCAGACATGACTATGCAACCCTGGCCACCAGAGTGCAGGGGCTTGCAGCCCAAGGAAGCCCATTTCCCGGTGGGGGCTCCCCGACCCCAGTCCATGTCCAAGTGAGCAAAGAACCACCTATGCCCTTAGCCGCCCCGGAAAGGTATGGGGGGGATCCGCAAAAATACTCAATATTCATGAAGCAGATCCAATTGCATTTTCTGACGAAGCCAACGATTTTCCAATCCGCCCAGTCACGTACTGCATTCGTTATTTCCTACCTCACTGGAAATGCAGCAGCATGGGCTACCACCCTCGTACAAAAGGATGATGTGATATTATATGAGTGGGCGGAATTTCAAGAAGAGTTTGGAAATATATTCAACAGAAGGGCAGCCTCTTTGATTCGAGATCGGGAACTCCTCACTCTACAACCAGGAAGCAAAGATCTGATCACCTATGTGACCACTTTTAATCGTTTGGTGGTGGAGGCCGAGTGGCCCCATGAGAAGAGGTTGGCTCTTTTTCACCAGGGGTTTCAGGAAGAATTAAAGGACTTGATAGCGCAAATAGACCCTCAGCCAACCACGTGTTCTGGAATGATCGACATAGCCTTGCGCTTGGAACATCGCCAAAGGGAGAGGAGGCAAGATAGGAGAAGGTGGGAGGCCAGGTCAAATGTGGTGAGGCTGGACTATCCGAAAACCTCAACTGGCTCTGGTAAAACAGAATGGACCCCAGAGTCTGAGCCCATGCAAATTGGGTCCATCCGAGGACCGAAGGCAGCGAGAGAAGCTGTGCATGTATTGTGGAAAGTCCGGGCACTTCGTACGGTAGTGCGAGGCAAAACCAAAGAACATGTCATGTTTGGGAAACGCTGACGCTCGCCAGTGAGTAGGGCGGATCTGTCGAACCGAAATCATCGCAACGCCCCTGTACATACATTGGGAAATGTGACCCATGCCCATAGTATTCCTATCACCATTACAGGAATCCTACAGACACGCCAAAACAACCAGTCTATAATCCCTCATGATTGACTCAGGAGCCAAGGGCAATTTGGTGGATGTTAACTATGCCCAAAGGATGAGTTTACCAGTAAGTACTAAAGATGCTCAGGAGGCGGTCCGTTCCGTTGATGGATCTCCATTGAAATCGCGGCCTGTAACACAGCAAACAGGGGAAATGGTATTGAACATCCGGGGTCATAAGGGATTAATCAGGTCCGACGTAATCGCCACTTCCCAGTTTGGATTCATCCTCGGCTTACCTTGGCTCATGTTACACAACCCAGTGATTGATTGGAGTCGTGGTGCGATATGCTTTTCCTCAGATCATTGTGGCACCCATTGCTCCAAAGAACTAGGACGTGTGGTACAGGTGTTAGGAGCCACGAAGAAAGGGCAGTTGGAAGGCCTGCCCCGAGAATACGAAGACTTCAGTGATGTATTCAGTAAGACGGCTGCTGACAGGTTGCCTCCGCACAGGCCGTTTGACTGTTGGATAGATTTGGAACCAGGTGCCACGCTACCATGTAGTAGGATCTATGCACTAACGGAAGCGGAAAACCAACACCTTAAAGAATACATAGATACCAACCTCCGAAATGGTTTTATCCGCCACTCTACTTCACCCGTTTCTTCACCGTTGTTCTTCGTTCCGAAGAAAACCGGAGACCTTAGAACTTGTATCGATTATCGCGCGGATAATCGCATCACGATAAAAAAACGATACCCCCTTCCACTTATACCAGTACTGTTGGATAAAGTGCCTGGAGCTACTATTTAAACTAAGCTGGACCTATGTGGGGCTTACCATCTGGTGCGTGCAGGGGACAAATGGAAGACTGCTTTTAGAACGAAATTTGGTCTCTATGAATACCAGGTCATGCCATTCGGCCTCTGCAATGCACACACCACCTTCCAGCTTTTTCTAGATGAGGTCCTTCGGGGGTATCTGGACATTTTTGCCGTGGTCTACATAGACGACATCCTGATTTATTCCCGTAATGTACAAGAGCACGTGAAACATGTTTGTTCCGTCTTACAACGGCTACGAGAACACCAACTGTTTTCCAAACTAGAAAAATGCATGTTTCACTGTCCTACGGTTGAATTCCTTGGGTTTATACTATCACCCGACGGAGTCACTATGGATTCACACAAGGTACAGGCTATTCTGGATTGGCCATCTCCAAAGAACATCAAGGAAGTTCAGGCGGTGTTGGGATTTGCGAACTTTCATAGACGATTCATTCAAGGGTTTGCGCAGAAGAGTTTAGCCATTACCCGATTCCTAAGGAAAGGAAGACCCTTTGTGTGGGACTCTGAGGTGGAACATAGTTTTCGCCAGCTGAAAGAGGCCTGTATCTCAGCGCCTGTTCTTCTACATCCCGATCCAACATCACCATTTCTGGTGGAAATGGACGCCTCAAGCTACGCTCTGGTGGCGATTCTATCACAACGAGATCAGTCGGGTCTCCTACACCCTGTTGCTTACTATTCAAGAAAGCTCAATCCAGCGGAACAGAATTACACAATTGCAGACCAAGAACTACTCGCAATTAAGGCCGCCTTTACAGAGTGGAGGCACTATCTACTCGGAGCTAGACACACCATAACGGTACTGACTGACCACCATCATCTTCAGTTTTTGAAGTCAGCACATGCCCTTACACCTCGGCAACTACGCTGGGCCGTGTATTTTGCAGACTTCGACTTTGTGGTTACGTACCGCCCAGGGAAGGACAACAAAAAAGCTGATATGCTCTCCAGATATCCGGAACCTTCAATTGAGCCCAGTATAGAAGAGCAAGCAAAATCTATAATTCCTCCAACCAAGATTATAGGGAGCGTAACCAACACACTGCTAGAACAAATTGGGGATGCTATGTCCTCTAAGGAACTGCTTCAATGGAAGATCCAGCCCAAGAACGTTGTCTCCTAGATGGAATTCCATACCAGGGAAAGGTGGTATATTTGCCTACTCAAGCACTACAGAAGCAAGCACTCACATGGTGTCATGATTCGCCCTTAGGATCACCCAGGATCAACGAAACCAATTAATTGCTTCAACTGCACTATTGGTGGCCTCATCTTCACAAAGAAGTCCAAGAATACATTGCACAGTGTGAAGTTTGTGCCTGAAACAAAACTGGCCACAAGAAACCGATGGGACTGCTAGACCCCTACCGACACCATATCAACCTTGGCACACGGTACCATTGGACTTTATTATAGAGCTACCACCGGACCAGGGTTACACAACTATATTGGTGGTAATAGACTCTTTATCTAAGCTTGCTCACTTTATACCTAGTCGAGGCTTACCCACTGCTGGAGAGTTCGCAGATTTATTTCTGCAGCACATAGTCCGGTTGCATGGAGTACCGCAACACATAGGCCCTCATTACGACCCTGGCGGATTTTTTCCGCCATCGGCGGACTTTTCCGCCATGGCGTAAAGTCCGTTTACGCCATGGCGGATGGCGGACTTACCGCCCCATTCCGAGGTCGGCGGGGCGGTAAGTCCCCATTGACCCATTTACCCTTCCCCATTCCCATTTCGGCCCCATAGGGCTCAATGGGAATGGGGAAGGCGTTAATTACGCCACCGTACATTACGGTGGCGTAATTAACACCAAGGTCCCATAGCGCCATGGATTTTTACGCCCGCAAAAAGCGGGCGGAAAAGTGACCATGGCGCTATGGGAACTCGTAGTTGGCGGTAAGGGGTCGGCGCAGCTAACGCTGGCGCAAACCCCTTACCGCCAGGGTCGTAATGAGGGCCATAGTCTCGGACCGTGGGTCCCAGTTCACTTCCAAATTTTGGTGTCTCTTCTGTAAGAAGATTGGGATACAACTACAATTATCCAGTAGCTATCACACCGAGAAAGACAGGCAAACCGAGCTGCTGAATCAGACTTTTGCAAAAACAAAGAGGTGATGACTGGAAGGTTTAAAATGAATCTTAACCACTGGCATTGCTCTGGGCAACCCTCCAGTCCACCGTTCTTCGCCTGCCAAGCCATTACAGAAGGGGAAAGACCAAATGCAAATCAGACTCTTGAGCAGTACCTTTGCTGCTTTACACATGGTGTAGAAATGGGATGGGTGGAGGCTCTTTGGCTTGCTGAACTTGCATATAATAATTCTAAGCGTACCTCCACTAGGTATTCTTCATTTTTGCAACCTATGGATATGATACACATGTACAGCCATCTGCCACGAGAATTCCTGATACAGTACCATTGGTGCAAACCAGAGTGGACTCTTTAGTACAGACCTGGAAAAAGGCACAACAAAACCTAACTATGGCTAAAGACACGTATGAAAAGAACGCTGACAGAAAACGTAGTGCCAACCCAGACTACAAGATAGGAGACAAGGTTTGTCTTGTTAGGGAGAATTCTCTGTTAAGGCTAATTTCCCAAACCTAGTGAGTCCCCCAGCAGCTTTGTTGGATTTTTGGGGTTTATTTTTTTCTCCTGCTAAGAGTGAGACTTTTTCTCCCACTCTTAGGCATGATTTGAGAATGTCCTTTGACTGTGAATGTGTTTTATGGGCTATGGGGTCTATTACTCCATAGGGCTTCATGTGTTTTTGGTATGTGTGTTACAAAGCACCCTCAGTGCAGTAACACAGGGGTGTCATTGTGACCCCCAAACATAGACTCCATACCCTGGGACTGACTACTGTCTCCCAGGGCATGTAAAGTCACCATTGGCTTTACTAGTCTTAAATTGTGAACAGAACCAGTACAAACCATCATATTGTGGAAGTACTGGTAGGGGTAATTCGATTGCCCCTGGGTCTGTTTCCCAAGGGGGCACTGTCCAGTCCCCCCTTGTCGAGTTTCTGGCTGGTGGCAGTGGATACCATGCAAAATATTCCACCAGAATATTTCTCATGGGATTTTCCCATTGATTTTAAACGCACCACTTTTTGGTGCAATGTTAAAGATACCGCCGGGTTATTTATTTAATATTTATTCCCCGGTTTGGTCTTTTTGCCAGGACTCGGTTTAAAAACGGCGTTTGTGTTCGCCTCTGAAACTCTAACCCAAATCGAGCCCTTTGTTCCACTTTTTGGGGGGCTTCTCCACAGAATCCCTCCAAATGGTGCCACTCTGTCCTGGGTCTACAGGATGTGTGGGAGGGTGATTAGGCACCCTGGACTGAGTTGCCTTGGTAACTCAAGTCGCACTCTTGTGTGATTGGCCCAGTGGTGAGCCGCCCGGCTCACCACTTAGCATGGGTGAGTGACAGCTAGGCTGTTGAATGGGGGTTTTTCTGCATAAAAGCAGGGCTTTGGGTACTGGAACATAGAAGTCGCCACAGGACCTAAAGAATCCGAAGAGGGGAGAAGCTGATCCATCTACAACAACGACACCACCGGTGGAGCCCTGCTGTACGAACTCACCACTTCCCCGACGACAGAGGAAATCTTCTTCCAGGAGAGTCTTCTTCCCTTTGAGTTGGTGGGACCAACCAGTTCGCCTTGTTCGCCTTCCTGGATGTCTCGTGGTCGAATCGCCCGTGCCAAGCACCCCGGCGGCCGGACAGCCACGCTTCACCACTAACCGCGAATAAAAGGGTCATACCTTTTAATCGGGAACTCCGCGGCTGGTTTTTTCCCTGGCAGTGCAACTACCTCCAGCTTTCTTCCTCGTCGAGATCATCTCTTCCTGTGGTCGAAGCCACGACTTGCACCCGCTGCCAGGAACTACTGCCATCGCTGGAGCTTTCTCACCATTTCAGGTACTGTGTCCCGCCTGGTCTCCCTTGCAACGGATTGTCCAAGGTGTCCCATAAATCCTTGACCTTCCAACTGGGTTGACCTCAGACCTGCTAACTTTGCCTTTCTGAACTGATCCAACCTCTTTTTGACTTTTCTGCAAAGACTTTGAGTGCATTTCCACTGTGTGATCTTGGGCACATTCCACCTGCTCTCTCCAAGAGTGGGCCTGGCCTATGAACTTTTGGCTCTACAGTAGACAGTGCCTTCCTTGACTTGCTGTGGTTTCTTAAAAGTGTTGGTACTGTGTTATTTCCATACTCTGCCTTTTCTCTCCCTTTTTAACAAATTATTGGAGTGCCATCTAAGGTTACGCACTCACCTCTGTTTTGCTAATAAGTGGTGTCTTAACCTAGACTTGTCAAATAATTAACTAGGGAGGTGTATATACTTATAGTGACTGAGTTTGAACTTGCTTGACATATTAATGCCAATGTATTTTCATAAGTGTGTTTTTAAATAAATAATTATATACTTTTATACCAAAGCTCTGGTCAGTGTTTGCTTGTTCTACTGTATTTTTAGCCCTATTGTGTATACTCTATATACTGCCTAACTCTTCTTGAGAGAAGTGTGACTGCTCAGCCACAGCTACCAGGTAAATCTGGGTGGTGTAGACTGCTACCAATTGGGTTTACTGCTTACCCCTGTGGTCTTAAACATTTTGCAGTGGTCCCTAAGGGAACTGCACAGGTTTCTGCCTAACATGGCTCTCGACTAGACATTTACACCTACCTGGATCACAAAATTTGAAGCTACGTTTTCTTGGCCCGTTCCCCATTACCCAAATCATAAACACAGTAGCCATGCGGCTCCGCTTACCTACCCACATGAAGATCCACCCCGTCTTCCACATATCCCTTCTCAAGCCCGCTGCTCCACACACAAGAATGGAAAGACCGCCACCCATTTTCATTGAGGGGTTCCCTGAATATGAGTTAGGGGCTGTACTTAACTCACGGGTGAAGGGTGGTGAGCTTTATTATTTCATCGATTGGGTGGGCTTCAGAGCTGAATGTGCACTTTCCTCACAGGTTTCGCCAACATCCGCGGCCGCGGCCAGTGGGCCATTTGATGTGTTGAGTAAGGAGACTCCATCTTTGCTTGCAGGAGTATGTCGAGAAGGAGCGCTTGAAAGTCCAGCCTTATTGATGTTGGGGGTACTTGTTAAGTCTTTGTGGAGCTTTCCTGACTCACGGTGAGTCCCAGCAGCAGTTTTGATATTCAATGACAGACTTCTTGATGAGATACTTGATCTCTCCAGAGACTTCATCTTGGATCTAGATTGATTGGCCAAATTACAACTTTCATCAAGTCGACTTTTCAAGAGTAAATAGTCGGACTTTAGGCACAAGGTCAAGGACTTCCCTTGCTGCGAGGTCAAAGAACAGATGACAGCTTTGAATATTCACTGGTCAAGCAGATTTATCAGGCAGCTCTTGATTATGGGGGTTGAGTTCAGCACAGTTTCCCAACATTTGATTTATTGCAGTACCATCACGCTTTATTTCGGGTGGTCAGTCATAATTTCAACAACAAAAAAATTTGAAAGACAATAATGTCAAAACAATAATATCAAAAAAAAATATCGATTTTTTAAAAATTATATATTTATTTTGGGGTCTGGGAATAAAAAAATGGGTAAAACAAAAAAAAAAATTAAAAAGAGAGGTTGGGGGGGAATCCCCCATTTCGAATAAAAAACATAATTAAAAAAAATTCGACTATTTTTTTTTTTATATTTCTTTTTCGATATTTTGACTTTCGAAATTTTTGTTTTCGAAATTATCACTATTAACCTTTATTTCGGCCACATTTTTGGATAAGTGAATGATTTCATTAGCTTCTTCAATTGGTGAGGTTTCAACAACCATGTCCTTAGCCGAGCCTAAATAGATAGGTAAATGACTAAGGTGACCGAGTTGAGATGTGGGAACTACATGATCGGCTGTGCTCACAAAAATATCTTCTGTAATTGTAGGTGGGGCTGTGGTCATACTGAAGTTAAATTGATTAGGAACTCCGAAGTTCAAATCAACTCTGTCAATTGGCAGACCATCCTCCTTTCTAGTGGAGGTGTCCGACAAGTTGTGATTATCAAAGTCAACATTGGCGCTTCTAGGCTCTCAATCGACAAGAATGGTGGCATGTAGCAATTCCGAATCAGTGATGTAATTTGTGCTCAATATATCAGGGGTGTATACCATTGTTAAACTTTTGTCAGGAGCTCCCGATATAGATTTAGGAGGCTGACAGATGGAGACATCAGAGGAATCAGTCGTGTCACTTTTCAAATGTTTAGCAAAGTTAAATTGAGCTGAGGGAGATGGTGGTATAAAGGGTGGAAGAATCGATAGCGTGCGAGGTAGATTATGAGAGCAATTGGCAGACCATTTGTAGACATTTGAAAGTTTTCACCCTCACCTCTGTTGCTCACGCTATTGCTATCATTACCCTCATTGCGAGCGTTAGTGTCTGTATCCAGGTGGCAATGCTGTAAAAGATTTTGCCACGTGAGGGGCCCCAACACCTCTGGCATTGTCAGATTTGTCGAAATAATGATGAAATTCAGAGGTACAGGAGTCAGACCTGATGGTTGAAGTGAGCCATTCGTTGTCAGCTGCCAGCGCAGCCAGAGACCAAGAGACTCTGCAGCTGACTCTAAGGCCGCTCTGCAGCACAAGTCAGTATTTGTTGAGTCAGTAGATGTAGAAAAAGGACTGCAAGCACGGTCCCAGCACCAGTTAACACAGCACAGCAATCCGCAATGGAGACCAAGCAGAGACCAAGAGACTCTGCAGCTGACTCTGCGGCCACTCCGCGGCACGAATCAGTCTTTGTTGAGTCAGTAGAGGCAGAAAGAGGACTACAGGCAGGGTCCCAGCACCAGTTAGCACAGCACAGCAATCAGCAATGGAGACCAAGCAGGGACCAAGAGACTCTGCAGCTGACTCCCCTCATCTTCCTTTAATCTCCCTTCTCGCTCCCTGTCTTTTTTATCTTGCTTGTTTGACCTTCCCTTTGCCTAACTTCCTCAAGGCTTTTCTCATCCAGCTTTAATAATATATGTCCGCCCATCCATTTGTTCTGTAGGAGCATAATCTTGTCAACTTTATCCTTTTCTTCCTTTCATCTTTTAATCTCTTGTTCTATATCTAAAGATGTGTCATTCGTTTTTCTCTTCCTTTCTTTTATTCTCTTCTTGACTCTCATCACTACTATAAGCAGGTGGTTCATATTTCGGGTTATTATACCCTGTCGCCGCTTTTAGTTCCTTTAACGGATACAGTCCTGTATCTTCTGTACTATCGCCATTTACTTCCAGCCGAGTAAGGGGAGCAGAAGGCTCAACACCTTCCTGCTGTTACGCTCACCTGGTATCCCCGGGGGCAACTGGAAGGCTCTTTGTATTCTGGAACCCTGGATGCGTAGTTGCCCAGTGCTGAATAATGAATCTTAGTTATTTGTAGGGTGAGCTATCCGTCCTGCATTTCTTGGGCAGAGGCGATTGACGTTTGTTGGCGAGTTGCCCGAGTTGCTTCACTGATGCAGTATGCCTTCCTTGGGCCCAGGCCTGCTGTGACCCCGAATATGCTGGTAGGCAGGTAGGTTTGTTAATTGTAAGTCTTTGTTCTGTTTATGGTGGGAATTTGTTAATGTCTTTATCTCCTTCATTTCAGGTGCGAAGGTCTTGATGTTGACGTGCCGTATGGAGAGGCATGTTTTCTAGGTAAGAGAAAGCGTGAAGCCCAGCGCCTTTATTGTCTTTTAAAGATAACCTGTGTTTTCTTCTTCTTCTCCTCACAGGCCGCTGTGGTGCTGCGAGTGGATGAGAGCGCGATGAAAAACAGGCCCCCGGAATCCGTTAAGGTAAGTACAGCGCTGTGCGGTTGTTTAATACTGAAAGCAAACCTGAATATGTCTCTTTTCCTTTGCAGATGTTGCTGTGGTGCTCCGGATGGAAGCGTGGCGTAGCGCGATGGAATTTAGGTAAGACTAATGGAACTCGATGTTTTGAAAGCGCGTTCTAATATTGTTTTTCCCTTTCTCGTTATTACAGGTCGCAATGTTCGAACAGCAGCTGTGGTAGTGGTTCACCGGAAGTCCTTAAGCTAGTACTCACAGGTGAGTGATGTTTCTTCTTCTCTCGGGTTCCTCCGATTGCAGCCCAATGAGATGCTGAGTGCTGGATAGTGTTATCTTAGATAAAACATAATAATATTGTTCTTGTTCTTGCAGGATTACAGGAATATGCTGAAGACCAGGAGCTGGATACGGTGACCGTCACACTGCTTGTTGCAGAATAACACAAAGCGTGTTCTGCAGTCAGGCTGTGGTTTATATAGCCCAGGTAAAGTAGTACCAGGGACAGTAGTTCCAGGCCTGCCACACCCAAAACACTAGACCGCATGGCTTGGTTCTTAGAACTAGACTGTGTGGGTGCTTCCATGTCGGATTTAAAGGCCCATGTACATAAATGGGACCTAGTTTGAACAGCCCTTCCTTCCTATATATGAGCCTGGTGCAAAAGGAGCAGGACTGGTCCAGGAGCCCTTTTGCAGTGGTTTTAAGGCCCTCAGGGTTCTGGTGGGAGCCTGCTTGTGGAACAACTTGTGCCCCCTCACAGTGGTTATGACACCTGCCTGTTCTGGTTAAGCATACATTCCTCAGGGGGTGGATCTACCCGCTCCTCTTGATACATCTTCCAAAGCTTTAATAAAGCTAACCTCTTTTCTAATTTCTTTCCTGTGTATGCTGCATGCAAGTATGTGGTCATGTGTTGCAATTCTGCCTTTGCCAGTGATCCCCTTTGTGGCCATGGCAAGAACATTCTGTCTGTTGTTTCCTTTACCAATTCTGCACTGTACTGTTTGATCTTGAGCATATGTTTTGGTAGAGTCTTGCATATGTTCATCTCCCATTATGACAAGTCTCAATTGACTGTCTTATACTTACCAGTGAATTTTACAGAAAATATGGTTCAGAAAAATAATAAATATGAGCACGCACCAACAGTCACTGCTTTCTCAATAATCCCAATCTCTATGGTTGGCACCGACAATGACCCAGGATAGATAACGACATTTTTCTCTACTAAGCACAGCCTATCTTTGTCGCTCTTCGGAATTCTTTAAATACAAAAAATATAAAGACAAACAAACAAACTAGTTAGGAGATTGAAGGATTGAATTCTCTTCCCTCACAGATCTATCTGTGTGCCGCCTAGTTTTACCCCCTTGGGTTTTGAGACACCTGCTTCTAGAATTCCTTGAATTCAGGACTCTGGGATTTCTTATGGAACGATCCTCGTCCAACACACTTTTTTTATTCCCTTTGACACTCTTTGTCTTATATCCACCAACCCTCTGATACTTGTTCACATATGTGTCTGTGTGTGTACCACAACCCCGCACCCGCAATTTGCCAGTTCCCTCAATCCACTCACCATTTTCCTTTCGGCTCTGGACTCTCAGTATTGCCCACTCCTCAATTGGCCACTGTCACCTTTGGTCTGCTCAGTGCCTGGGGAATCCAGGAGGGATTTTGTGAAAAAGGGGCCCGTCCCACCCGTATCTTCTTTACTTGCAAAGTGACTATTTGGCTTTCTCCACAGGAAACCTTGCGTTCTTCCGGCTGGATGGCAGAGGGTGTCCAATGTTCTGACTACCCCAGAGACTTACTTATCAAAGGGTTTTATTAACCATCCTCTGCTACCAAGTGAACCGTTTCAGACTCTTTAAGATGAGGTAAGACTCTACAGGGTGTATGGGGATGGAGAAATTGCTCAAACATCAATAATTCAACCGACTCATGAAGGTGGCAAAATACTTTTTGTCTGTTTAAATATCAATAATCTAAAACAGGGAGTAAAACAGACATCATCCAACGTCCAACAGAAAGGTCTCGTTCGTCTTTCATAAAAAAACTTGATTATATAGCAAATATTTGTCATCAGTGAGGTCATCCTATGTGGCAAACCAAGAAACTTTTGGAGGGTTGTGATTGGGTAACGGGAAACATCTATGTATATTTTATATTAGGGTTAGTGTTATGATTGGATCTCTACTGTCAGGTGGACAACTCTGCCCACCCCTAGTGCAAGCCATTGTGAGCGTCATAAAATACACAACATCATATTGGGTCTCTTAACTATATGGCTCTTTGATACGTGGCACTTTATAATTGGTTGGTACGCATATACACTTCTGGAATATTACACTTGTTAGCAGCATGCATGCTGGTACCCCAGGTGCCAGTGGGTCGGGCTCGACCATGCCTCCCCACCCAATTAGCCCAACATCCATCATCACTCAAGCTGTCTACCATGAGAGTAGTATTTGTACTTGGCTTTGTAAAATAGCACCGCTCCTGGGAATAAAAGGGAGTTTGGGTATGACTTTATCTTCTGGTCTCAGTGTAGCCTGTCCAAAAGTTTGACCATGTGACTGGAGACCACGTTCTGAGCTTCCTCGCCGAGGTAAATGGTATTAAACAAATATAACTTGACGCCCAATGTCCTTCCACCGCAACTTTGACTAGTTTCTTGACTGCTCCACCCCTTGAAACTTGGCCAAGCAGGCCTCTTGATGCTCCTTCTATTCAGGGGTAGCGGAAGTGACATCACATGGCCCTTGACCTCTGATGTCATCACAGGAAGTGATGCCATTTGACCAAATCCAGAAGTGACATCATGGGAAGTGATGGAACACGACCTTTCACCCCTTGACAAAACAAGAAGTGGCATCACTGTAAACGGAAACACTTTTATGCAAGAATGGATCACCATATGGATCATTAATATCAGCGCGTATAGGTCCATATTACCAAATTACTGTGAATGCAAGAAGACGTCCAAGGCTGAACGATAATGATGGGTTATGTAGCACTTACGCTTAAGCGCTTCATATAGAACAAATATACATACAATATCACACAACCTGTTTTGGTACTCATTTACCAACCTCAGCAGGATGAAAGGCTGTGTTAACCTTGCCGGGAGTCCAACCTGCAGATCACACACACATTGCAGCAGTGAGTGCAGAACCCACTGAGCTATTTTACCAGTTATAGCTATCAGAGAAACAGCCACTCCAGAAACAAAGCGACACATGCTGCTGGCCACAGCCCAGGAGCCTCAATTTAATAAAAAAAGGGGGGGGGTTTAGTTTTTTTTTAGGGGTAGCAAGGAAGACCCCACGGGTCGCAGTTGCGACCCCTGGCAACCCCTAAATGATTGCCCTGTTTCTATTGATAGACAAACACATCCTCCAAGAATAAAACACGAATAGTTGGGTTAGAGGCATAAACATAATACACGTGCACACACAATGACCCATTTCCAAAATGAAGAATTGAACAGTTTGGAATTTAATTTTAGAAAAAACATGTCTGAATTACATTTGGCAAATACGTAGTGCACATGTTGATAATTATTCTTATTTGTAATGTAAACTATTTGGGGGAATTTCAGCAATTCCGGGTAGTATAGCTCAGTGGCAATTAGCTTGTCTTAGAAGCAAGACGAACAGAGCAACACCGGCTCGAATCTCTGGTATTAAGCGCGTTATAAAATTTTTTAAAAAAAGGATACTTATAATTCCCCTGACTTCAGATTCCTTTTACTACAGTATTTTTTGTGAAACGTGTTTCTCATTTTTTTTAAATATATGTTCATGTACATTAACTGGTAGTTGATTTTGGATGGGCCATGGTGCATACGGTGGGGTTGAGTAACAGAACTCAAAGTCTGCATCCTGCGAAAGAAGTCCCCACTGATGGAAATGGCTCATTTTCAGGGCATGTTTTAATGGCTTCGGATTATGAAGAGTTTGATATAAAACAAAGATATAAAATAAATGTAAATACATTTACATGCTAAACCAATCAATGCTTTCTGGTTCAATATGAAATTCCGCACTTAATACAGTACACCTTAAGAAAAATCATTGGGCTATTGCCAAAAAGAAATCTCTTTGCAGAGAATAAAAGCCAGAGAGAGCAGCGCTGCTTTGTGTGACATCTTACCCTTCTGCTCCCTGTACCCTGGGGAAATATGTATCAGAAATTGAAGATTGTGGGGCGAATGGGTCAATAATATCCGCAATTACTAAGAGATTCCTGGATGAAAAAAAAAGGCATGGCTTCCTGCCCGCTTTGACCTGGAAGAGGATTGCAGAATAAAGGCATCACCTATATAGTTCATTATAAACTATAAATTCAAAGAGAACACGGTGCTCTCCAGTATTAGAGAGACGGTGTTGTCTACATTTACGTTATACTAGCACTCACATACACCCCGTGTATAAGCACTGGAGGTGGGCATAGTGCAGCACAGGCAATCCCCCTGTGTGAAAATGCATGTTTGTGAGTACATGGCCAAACTGTATGCTGTCTATATGCATCTTTTCAATGCAATGCCCACAAATATGTCGCTATCCTAAATAAATAGAGAGAAGGCGTGTATTGGTTTTTGCTCCTGACTTGCTTGTATTAAGTCTGAAGTAGGTCAGACTAACCCTTTGTAACTTCAGTTATGAATTAACTAGCCTTCTCCAGGTTAAAGCCACGGGCAAGTCAGAGTGTGAGCTACTTTGTGAATCGCCCCTTTGTGTGGCTGAGCAGCAAATACTTGATATTTTGCATTTATGCTCAGCACCTCCATTGTGGCCCACGAGGACCTATACAGCCTAAAATGGCCGCCCAGTAAAGCTGAGAGCCATCATCGCTCTGAACTTTGCCAGACGCCTGCCCCTGACGCCTGATTGGGCACCAGCAATACTTCAGCACCAATCACACGAGACAGGCTTTAAACGGCTTCTGTTGTGTGGGGGTCTAGTTGTTGCGGGCAACGTGAGCGCCGTGACTGTGTCATGCCGCTCACGTGCCCAGTTAATAAAAGGGGCTCTGCTGGCGCTGAGAGGGCAGAGCAGCAGAGCCCCAGGAAGTGGCAACTCGTGTCTGTGGTCATTGTGTGTGTGGGCCTGCCACGTGGTGGTGGCCTTGTGTGCGCGGCGCAGCCCGAGTGCCTTCGGAGCCGCGACCGCTGGGAACCAGGGGGTGACACCCCCTCACGTCGGATCCTGCACCTGGCGACACCGGGCGCCACAAGGTGCTTCCCTGCCCAAGGCACGCCGGCTGTCCGCCGACGTGCACACCGCCGTCGGGTGATCCCGACGGCATCACAGGGCTGCCCCGGAGACCGGAGGCAGCCCCCCCAACAGCTTCCCCAACGAAGGTGCTCGAACAAAGGCGCCTGTCCTGAGCCTGTCCATTGCCAGGCCGGTGCCCGGGGCATGCCACACTGCACAATATCCGCGCGGCCGGCATACAACGGCTTATCTCAAGGTAAGCCCATATGTTATAGTCATCACTGCTCCTAACTACAGCACTGAAAATTTCAGCCCGCACACTCAAGGTTGTATCGCAGGACAATTTCATAATCTCTCCAGCTCATTCCATTGAAATCATGGACCAGAACCCCTTAGAGTGTATAGCCACTGCATTGTGGAGAAACTGTCTTGCCGAACCACACCACATCCGACTATAACCTTGCGTGTGACCTGCAGCCGAACGCTTTATAAACTTCACTCTATCAGATTCACAAAATTCATTCGCGACTACCAAAGCAGCCGTGCTCCCACCTACCAACTCTATTATATGGTGTCAGGATTTCTACAGAACTTTCATCTTAAGTGAGCTCCTTTGGCCCGCTTATACCGTTTCTTTTCTTTGTATTCATTCATTCACTGTAAACATGCCTTATCCCACTGCTTCAGTTCATCTGCTACCTATGCTGTCTTTCGTCTGAATTTGATCATCCTATTGCCCACCTGGCTAAGCCTGTTTATTGTTGTCTCGTTACCACCAGAACTGTGCATTTCATTGTATCTGCCTACTCCCTACATATGCTGCCTGTTGCGGCATTTGACACGCCTACATTGCCTTCTCTGCCACAAGTATTGTATCAGCCTACTCACTACCCATGCGCCTTGCCAAGGTATCTGAAGTGCCCACATTGTCTAATGTACTGCTTTACTGCCTATGCCTACTCTGCTATCAGTAACATGCTTTCTCGCATCTTTATCATGCGATGTATTCCATGATTACTGACACAATCCATCAACATGGATTCTATCATCTCTGCCCTACCTGTACTCTGAGGTAAGTCTCAACCCTGTTAGTATACACTAGGCTCACATTAGCTATTTATGCACACTGTGATCTGAAGCACATACACATCCAGCACATTAAAGTGTGACCTCTAATACCAGCGAGGAGAACAACAGAACTATCTTAATTCTGCACTATATTCAGCCATGATCCCATCTCTGGCTACTCTACTAAGCCTCTCAATCTCACTAGGCCTCACTAGGCCTCCTGCACTTCACTAAGATGATCAACAATGACCTTACCCAACTCTATACTGGCCCCCAGGCCTCCTTACCTACAACAAGGACCAAACTCTTATCTATGCCCTGCTCACCACCACCACCAATCAAGGTACCGCCAACACCTTTCCTCCAGCCATGTCTACATCACACAAGTAGCAGTCCATCTTTGCAATCACACCGCAACCTCCACACACTAACACCTACACAATGAATCAACCTATATGCTACAAGACCCACACCTAATCAACCTCCTACAACTAAAAGTAGAAACTCAAGACAAGGCGCCAGACTACACCCTGGTCTCTCACCATCCTATTCCAAACACAACAATGCCTCCAAACAATGCCAAGATAACATCACAATGCCCAGCACAAGATCTACATCTCGATCTAACGACCCTACACCCGCTAGAGTAATGAGGAAGTCACCGAGCCTCACCCCCACACTGAAGGGCGCTCTAATATACGCCAGATCTATAACTGCACATGCATTAGATATAGCAGACATCATAACATGAAATGACTTGGATTTCCTGGCCATTACGGAGACCTGGCTTCATGCTGCCTCAGGTCCAGCCCTGGCACATGCCATCCCAGATGGCTGTGCCATCAATCACCTAGACAGAGATACCTCAAAAGGAGGTGGACTAGCATTCATTGATAAAACTTAACTGCATTTAAGACTCATGCCCAACCAATCATTACCCTCTGGGGAACTATTATCCGTCAAAATACATGTCTCAAAAACCAACACACTCACTATACATCTTATCTACAGACCGCCAGGTACCACTTCAACATTCAAAGAAGACATTACCCTTCTGCTCTTTAACAATACTAAACATAGCTACCAGATTCTGTTATTAGGAGATTTCAATTAAGGCTATCAAGACTCTAAAGACAACAAAGCATTTACCCTTTCCAACTCTATATCTGAACTAGGCTTCACACCGCATTATGCTTCCTACACACAACAAAGGAAGAATACTAGATTGGCTAGCTGACCTGAACTGTGAAACTAATATCTTGTGCATGGACAGACCATCACCTTAGCACTTTCACCATCAAAAAAGATAACCTTCAGCACCAACAAGTGCCCACAACCCCACCTTCTCTTCTGAGAAACTGAAACATAACTACAGAAAAATTACTCACAATGCTACAGCCACTCATTGATTTCACACCTACCAACACAGACCCCGCAGCCTTAGTTGACTTATACAACACTACCATACTTAACGCCATCAATACTATCACGCCTATCAAATTGAGCAAAGCCAAACCTCGAGCCCATCTCAACTCATGGTTCACACCAGAGTCAAAAACACTACGTAAAGCCAAACGGAATACAAAGACTACTTGGAAAATCTCACCGTCAGTCTCCAAAAAAGCCAACTTCAATATAGCCTCCAACAACTACAAGGAATCCATTCAACAAACAACAACAAAAAACTAATTTAACAAGCAAATTGTCAAAGCCAAATCCAGTACAAAGGAGCTCTTTAACATTCTAAGAGAGTTAGAATCTCCTTCCCCTGCACCTGACACAAGTATCAAAGACACTACAAGGTGTATGAATATCCAGAAAGCCAACCTAGATAAGATTTCAATTCTAGAAACTAAAATAGAGTAAACAAAATCCACCTTACAACCGACAAAGCCCAACCCAAACCCCCAAGCAAACAAATTGACAATAACTTACTTTTCCACTTCTCACTTTTAACCATCAAAGAGGATGAAGACATAATATCATAACTTAAACCATCCAGATGCCAAGGGACACCTCCCCTGTTCCGGGCATCAAAGAAGCAACAAAGCAATTAGCCCCCTTTATCATGACTTTAATCAATGCGTCATTTGAATCTAGCATAGTTCCAACCAACCTAAAAGACTCATGGGTTTTTCCCCTCCTTAAGAAACCCACCCTAGACCCTGACATACCAAAACATTACAGGCCCATAACCACAGTACCATTTCTTTTAAAAATTCTAGATGGGCAGCTTACCTGCAGACCCAGAAACACCTGGAAAACCACAACCTTCTGGGCCTCAGGCAATCAGGCTTCCAACCTAAACACGGTACTGAAACCACCCTGATTGACCTCAAGACTCAAATTGATTCAATCAAAGACAATGGTAAACTTTCACTCTTACTATTAGTAGACCTCTCAGCTGCTTTTGATTTGGTTAACCACCAAATCCTATGAAACAACCTATCATCAGCAGCCCATTTTTCCGACGAACCCAACGCATTGATCAAATCCTTTTTAAACAATAGATCAATGAGAGTCTTTGCACCAACAGCCACAGCCAACCCAGCGGCAGTCACTTGTGGAGTTCCCCAGGGCTCTTGTGTGTCAACCACGCTATACAATGTGTTTACCAAACCTTTGTTTGACCACCTTGACCATCGGGGTATCATCTACACAAACTATGCAGATGATACCCAGATACTCATCCCTCTAACTGGGGACTATACCAAAGACACCTCTGTACTCAACAAGATATACTTCTGCATCCAAGCATGGATTGCCAAGCACAGACTTTGCCTCAACGATGACAAGACAGAGTTACTGCTTCTAGGCTCCCAATCCAGACTCAACGAACTTGACAGACAATACTCGGCATTCAACATTGGCGGGAAAAACATCCTGGTATCTTAAGACGTTAAAATCTTAGGCATCTATCTCGACTCCTTGCTCACATTGCCAGACAAATCAACGTCATCTCTTCCTCCTCCGCCTACACCTGCAAGTTAATCAACGCTTGCAGGCCATTTCTCTCTCCAACCAACTGCACCTCTATTGCCAGAGCACTAGTACTCTCCAAAATGGATTACTGCAATGCACTCTACTTAGGCACGAGCCAATGCAATCTGAAAAAAACTGCAAGTCATCCAAAATAATGCGCTTAGAGCAGCATTAAATATCCCTAGATCACACCATATCTTGGACATCAGAAAGAACACTCTATGGCTCTCTGTCCAACAAAGGGGATAGAATACAAAACTTTATCACCCACTCACAAGTGCCTTGACAACTCAGCACTAAAATACCTAGCCAATAATTTCACTCGAAACACAACACCACACCCCACTAGATCTGCACAAACCCACTGCCTAACAATGCCAAGGTTCAAACTGCAGAAAGCTGGTGGTAGCAGCTTCCCGGTGCTGGCACCAAGTTGTGGAACTACCCTCCACGCAAAGGATGGAACCTTCCTACCACCAATTCAGGAAAAATGCTAAATCCTGGCTTCTCTCGAAAGAAGCATAGATCTCACAGTCATCCCTCTGAGACCAATGCACACACTTGCTAGGTACTGTATGTAACTGTACACAGCTGTATTATTCTGCTGCTGCTGTAATTATATGCCTTTGTAAAGAATTACTTGGGTACTTAATCCCCAGCATATGTAAAGTCAAATAACTGTTGTTTTTCATTGTAAGCTGTCACTCTGTACGGTAAGCAATGCGCCCAGATGGCCGAGGGCTAGATGCGCTATATAAATAAATGAATAAGATATAAGAATAAGCACATCAAGTATGATGTAATATACATAGAACAGTTTGATGAGTTAGGTGCTGGTGGCACTGGATTTTAGGAACCAGGACATCATGGTGAGTGCAGGTTATATGTAATCAGGGCATTATGGTGGCTGGGGGGTGGGTCTTTGTGTGATGTTTCCTAATGGTACGCATACAGCATACTTATACAGAGGCATTTGCCAAATATAGGTGGATTTACGGTCTGCCAAGCACATGATTTATTCATTTTTTATTTACTGGACATTTGTATGGCGCCTATACGCAGGTGTTTCCAGGCGCCACAAGACAAGATGGGGTGGGGGACATGGGAATCACAAAAGTAGAACAACAAAAACGGTTATATTGGCCTTGTGACAATCCTACCGTGCAAGTGCATGACAAGCAGTGGACAAAGTGAGCAGGAGCAGTTGAGAGCGGTGCTCCTCTACTCTTTTTAATTAAGTTTAAATGTTCCAGTACTTTTATTTTTAAAAGAAACTCCTCTGGAATGGTTTTGTTCTAAAATAAAAGTGCAGGAAGAAGTTCACACTGAGTTATCCCTTAAACAGCAGGCATGTGTATTTGAGGGTTTGTATTTTGTGTGGAAGGGGGAGTGGCACTATGCTTTGTAGGGAGCTGGGACAGGCCAATAGGGAACATAGTTCCACTACTTCATTTCGTACATATCGACCACTGATGACAAGGTGATAAGTGCAAGGGGGAGGGGCAGAGGGAGAAGTGCAGGAGTGGGGTACCGTGAAGGGAGCTTGAGGGTGCGGGCAAGTGCTGGGCAGGCCAAGGTGGTAAGTGCCAGGGGAAGAGGGGGGAGGGAAGGATTAGTGCAGTGGACAGGGAGGACCAAGATCGGCTAGTGCCGGAAAGGGAGCCCGAGGGCAAGTGCTGGCAAAGTGGCTGGGGGGACTGGTAGGGTGTGGTATGGCCCCTGTATGACTCTGAAGGGACCAGGCCCCAGTGGCAGCTGCAGATGGAGAGTTGGAATGGGAGGGGTAGTGGGGAGGAAGTGGCGAAAAGCAGAGTCTTGCGAAGTTTCCGGAACTTAATGACATCTGGTTCAAGTCTGAGGGGGAGGGTGTGTTTACCTATAAATACAGCACATCTTCTTCACAAAAATCTACTTTATTTTAAAAGTTCAAAATTAGCCCCAAAATATACTGTCAGTGTTGTGACTGCAAGTGCACCCTCTCCATAGTTGTCCACTGGCAGAGGTTGTATTTCTGGAATGCCACTTCAGGTACTCCAGAATGATGACCACCAACAGCGGTAGACTCAGAGTAGGGCAGGCTTTCAGAAATACCACCAACAAAGTTTCTGCAAAAATATCCACCCAACAAGCAGTGGCTTGTAAACACTAAAAACGAGGGCACCACAGCTAACTAGGCAGGTCAAGTGCCATAGTAGGTTCATGGCAACCTTTTCTTTGATACCCACCAGCCCACAGTAATTTTACTTCAGATCAGCCAGCAGAAATTAGCCATGGAAACAGAGGAGTGTGGTGAATGGAGAAGGCCCAGTGTTGGTTGTACTTTCTAGTTAATGGCATCCTTCTCATGGTCCCAGTTTCTTGCCATGCCATCTGGATATTGCTTCCCACCAACGCTCGCTTGGTGCCAAGAGTGGAAATTCTGTGTGGAAATTACTTCTTCCCCACAGAAAACAGGGGTAAGTAGAGGCGAAACCACTCAGTCAGCCCTCATATTTGTACAAAGCAGGAGTGTTTCCAATCTTAAAGTTGAAACAGGCACACTTAAGAAATGTACCGGCTGCGCCTTTTGTGGTAACGTGGGTTGAGTGCAGGCTATACGCTGAAGAAGCTTATCAGTCTGAGCCAGTAGCAACCCAAAGAACAAAGCATAACAGTCCAAAATTAAGGACTGTCCATTCAAGGTTCCATACAAATTTAATTAAATGTGTCATATGCAAAAAATAACTGAAGAGAAAAACACTACACAAACCCACCCTTGTGGAATGAATACAAAATATCCAAAAGATAGAAAGCTACTTAATACCCACAAAGTTTGCCAAAGGATATATGTTGTATGAGCCTCATGTGTTGCTAGTTAGTCGGTACAAACTCTGGGAAATGTACAGGCAAGCCTTTCACAGCTGGCCTGGGCTCACAGTGTTGACACATGTATGACTTGAATCAGATGAACCTGTAATAATGACGTAATCTCTCCACCCCCCTACCACATGTGGTATGGCTTTTATTTTCAATTTACCCTTATAGCAGGTGAGGAGTTTAATATAATCATAGCTAGTTTGGGATAGAAGTGTAAACTTAAATGAATCCTATGCGCCACAGTGAATTTGTTGTCATATCAGCTGTCAACCAGGTCAAATGTGACTACACTGCCCCACTGGAGAGCAGGAGCTGCATTTCAGGAGGCTGATGCAGTAGGGCACAGCTGTATGCTATGCTTTTGGCATGGAGCTTGCAGAAAGAGGGGCTCTGATTAGCAGACCACCATTTCTCAGATGGAATTACCAGCATCAATTTATTAATTGATCAAAATAAAAAAGACAGGGATTCTACACCATTTGCCAGATGGCAATTCCTCAGACTTTCTATTTGCCGAACCATAAAGATACCTTGTGAATGTCAATTTCCTGTACTTAAAATAAGATTAATTTCGGCAATAATTACGGCAGTCATTTGATATTCAGTACAGTTTTTATATTCTTATAATGCAGTCAGAACAATACACATGTTAGAAGGGTGGTATAAAATACTGCGCTACATTACAACACATTACATCGGATAACCTATTCAGTGGAGAGGTGATGGCTTCTTGAAGAACAGTATTTTATTGGCAGTGAGGATAGCTCAGGGGAAACATACTCACCATGATAGGATGACAATGGCATTATGTGTCATAAAATATCACCACTGAAGAAACACAAAATCCTTGAAATTAACTTCTCTGAACAGCGCACTAAGGGCAATGACGTCACTAACACTGCCATAGAGGCTCTGTCCCAGCAAGTCTATGTGAAAAAATGGTAGCATTGGTGGCATGCTTAATGAAATAATGGTAGCAATGAGTGGGTAGCATCAATGCCCCAACCAGCAGGAGGCACATGATTAGCTGCCAAGATCCTAAGTAGATGTGTTTAGCTTATGTGAGACAGTCCCAAAGACAGGGATAAATCAAGGTCATCAATAACTCATTTCTTCTTACCATCTTCAAAGAATAAAACATGAACATTGGGATTAAAAACCACCCTCATGCACACATGCACAAACAATGATTCATTTACTGTACTGGGAGAACACTCTGGGCCTGATTTAGTGAATGTTTTACACAGTGTAAAGTGAATTTTTACTGGTGCAACGTGACTTTGCATTGCCAACAAACACCCTGATTTACAGAACAGCGCAAAGTGTATTTTTGCAGTGCAAAGTATGTTTATATGAGGGTTTGTGTATTAGGGAAAAATATAAGACATAGGGCCTCATTACACGGATGGCGGTGAACCATGGTGCTATTAGCGCCATGGTTCATGCCGGTAAAATACCGGCACCGCCTTGGTAAAAAGGGGAATTACCGCCCTATTCCAAGGTTGGCGGGGCGGTAATTCCCCCTTCCACCATTGCCCTTCCCCATTCCCATTTTTGCCCCATAGGGCTCTATGGGAATGGGGAAGGCGCTAATTACGGTACCGCAAATTGCGGTACCGTAATAAGCTCCCTGGTCCCTTTGCGGGTTGGTTTTTAACGCCTGCAAAAAGCAGGCGTTAAATTCCCCAACCCGCAAAGCGACCTCGTAGTAAGGCGGTAAGGATTTACCGGTACTGGTAAAATACCGGTACCGGTAAACCCTTACCGCCATCCGTGTAATGAGGCCCATAGTATCTATTGTATCCGACACCGTTTTGAATATTTTCATTTCAATGCATTTATTGTTATGATTTTGCATATGTGCGTTACATTTTCCCACAAAGATTTGTGTGTTCGTCATTAGCATAATTGTTTTGATGTTGTCTTTGTGGATGTTTGCAATTTGTACCAGTTTGCTTCACAGCATTTCAATAAACGTGGCCAATGCACTTAAGGTCTTTGGGTTAAATGTATTGCAACACATGTATACAGTTTTATAAGTGCAAATACAGTTTTGCTTTTTGTCCACATATTTCTGAAGTATGACATTTCTAGGTAGAAACGTACAATTAGGGTTTTCCTGCCATTTCTGAACACATTTGGTCGGCTAGGGCTCTCTTTGTTATGCAAACTGCTATGTTCACTGGTCTCGGGAGTAAAGCTCAGGGGTAACGTGCTCACATGTCCACGCTTAGAAAATTTTGGGTATTAAGCACGTTATAAACAACCTATCATGTCACACCAGAGGTGGACTGGGAGCCAAAAGAAGCAATGGGCAAACAATTTTCAAAGTGGCTGCAAATTACACATTTTCAACAAGCCCAAACTTTTTCCTATGAGAACATTTGGAAATAAAATAGGCTACCATACAAAAGAGGCCCAGGGTGCAGAGGCCTACCGGGAAATCACCAGAGTTCTCTACGGGTCAGTACACCACTGACTGGTACACGCCCTGGTGGGCCATTCCTCTAGCCACAGCCGTTGTTACAGGACCCTCGCTTCACGCGGGCTATTCATGTGAGTGGCAGGTCATTAAGGGCCTCCTCAGCCCACCATCCCAGTAATAATAGTCTTTGCCTCATTAAGTGATGAACCCAAGGCAATAAGCTCCATGTTTTCATGTTACAGTATTCAAATCCCTTTATTTAATAATACTTCACTATCTTGGCTGATATATGCTGCGCTTTTTAGCTGCCTCACTTGATCAAAGAGCTGCTGCGTCCTCCACATGAGAACGTTTTACTTTATAATCCTAATGTATTTCGATATTATTCCATCTTCATTTCATGAACCATTGATTTTTAAAGTGCGCACAGAACAGTTTGACAAGCTTCTGGGCTATTTAGAGACATTATGTGAATGGTCCATTTTATGACCACTTAAAGTCTGACTAGATCACCAACATTGATGTCCTGCAATCATTTTAGCAGCATAACATTGATCATTTTATTAAAAAGCTCTTTTATTTCATTTGCTGGTAGTGAAGGCATGTGGATAATTGCAACTTCCTGTTCAGGTCAATAAGAATAATAAGTGTTGTATAAAACTACTTGCCAAAGTCTGTAGACTCCGGCCAGCTGAAGTTCATTTCTCATTTAAATATACTGGACTTGTTTACAAATAACAACTGATATCTACATTCTGGTGCTCTTGACATACTCCTGGAGTAATATTTCTAAAAACAAAGTAAACGTATATAGAGTATCATTGACTTACTCCTGACTTAATAAAAGATAATAGTAAGGGAGTCACTAAAGGTGTGTGGTAAAGTTAAATGGACATTATTTGCCAAAAAAGTGCCAGACGTATCGTCCACCTATTTCTCGATTCAGATGTATATTTACCTCTGGTGGTGTTCTAAGGAAATACCATCAGTTGTAATGCCTATTTTTAACTCCATACCATTCGTGGATGTATACATTCCAATTTAGCCCCACACATATGTATTTTTTTAATGTTTTATTTACAGCAGGGAAGTTCAGGTGCTTCTCTTCAATAGAGTAGACAAAATGCTTTTGGGATGGATTACGGTAAGGGGTGAACGGGTGGCCCCATCCGCATTGAAATTAAATGTACTATAGGAAAGTATGAAACGCTACCATGAAGAAAATATGAAAACATTGGCAAGATCATTTTGTCAAGACTTGCAATGTTTAAGGTTGTTGCACTTTTGGATGAAGGTGGCAGGGTGTAACCTCTTTTTGATTTTGTGAACTTGTGAGCCGCGTCTGTCTGCAGGTGTCATTTGTGGGAGTCGTTGCAGTCGAAGGGGATGGACAAGTCATTGATATGCCTGTTGTCTGCACTATATGAGGGATTGTGTGTTACAATGAAGGACCCTTGTTTGGAAGACCTAAAACACTACCGGCAGATACACAAAAGTGCTCCATTTAGCATCAAAGTCATCAAGAAGGTAGTTGCTAACCGATTGCTAGCAACTCGATTTGCTCCTGTATTACCAATTCGGGTTCCACCCTTAATGAAGCACTGCAAGAGCCACAAAGCAGGAGGTTGAAAATGTCCTTCAGATTTCCGATTAATATGACTCATGCTCGCTAGTCGACATGGACCTCTTGCCTGAGTTTGTCACTGTGGACCATCACACACTACTTACACTCCTTGTACACAGGATGGGTTTCTCTGGTAATATCCTGAATTGGTTCACTTTCTAACTATCTTGCCAGGCTGTTCTGATGGGCTCCCTTGGCACAGGCACCATCCTATCACCTAATCACTCATAGAGAACCTCAAGATTCAGTTCTCTCTGCAGTCATCTTTAACCAATATAGATGATACTCAGTTGTCCGTAAAGTCCAAGGGCCCACAAGATATTGCTCACCTTTGCTCATACCTTCAAATATTTAAAATGTGGATGAAAAGTACCTAATTAAAGTTTAACCCCACCACAACCTCCAAGCATGAACTCACCCAAAGGTGAATGGATAACATGCACTTGGGGGGGTTCAACCCTGAACTTATCCTCTCATGGAAATCCCCAGGCTTCATTGTGGATAGTAATCCTTACAACAACACATCACAAAAAAGGCTCCAATGGTTTGGTTTTCCCGCAAGGTCAAGCACTTCCTCATGCCCCGTGACATCGGAACAGTGGGTCAGGCCATAGTCTTCTATCATATAGACAGAATTAATGCCCTCCTCGCCGGGTTCCCAGTTGTTCATCTGGCACACCTCCAAGCAACTCATCATGCCATGGCTCACCATATCACTGTCAACAGGATCTTTGACCACATCAACCCCACCTTGCGTGAATTACACTGACTCCCTATGCTAGCTTGCATTTGATTGAAAACAGCATGCCTTGCCTACAAGAGAACTACCTCTGGTATGCCAGCCCACCTGACAGCCAAATTAAAAACAATGGGTGGCATAGGGTCATCTTGCAATAAGACCATCACCAGACTCGAAACTAGACTGTCTGGCAAGGAGAACGCTAATAAAAGATCCTTCTTATGCTGCCCTCCGTTCCTCTGGAACTCTATCTTGGTGGCATTTCAGACTGCTCCAAATCTCCTTCAATTTAGGAAAGAACTGAAGACCTTGGTCATTCAAAAAGACCTTGTTTAAACCTAGATTCGGGATATGTTGTGTACACCTCCATCCATATATTGTACTTTGATATTAATAATAATAATAATAATAATAATAATAATAATAATAATACAATTGATCATAATAATAAAGCGGATGACAGACAGGGCGCAGCCGGGCCCACTTCTTGTTTAACCTTTTCAAGTGGCTGTCTTTATTTTGTATCTATTTGTGTCTATGATTCATACAAATCTTTACACAAGTGTTAAAAAAAAATCATTTTTAAATACAATCACAATAAAAAAAGTAATTAAGAAGTACATTTGACATATAATTGAGAGTACAATGAGCAATTCATTAAGATCCATTTAAAAACAATTTAAAAATCGCTACATTCACACAGTTAGCACATTCCACCTATACATGATCAAAAAGCCCTGAAAGCACAAGAAAAGGGAAATCTAAAATCAAAACAGTGTACACATCTCTTCTAAGAAGAAGAAATTTGATAATTTACCTTATTCCACACACAATAAGCAGCTCCTGAAATGACAATGGATTCAGCCACAATAACGATAGCCTAAAATTGATTATCTTAGATATGTGCAATATTAAATACAAACTTACAATAGCTATTGTCATATTCCCTGTCCAATTCACTTCATTGAGTTTCGACTTCGAGCCCAAACAGACGACATAGCCTTTATTCCCTCGGAGTCATTGTCCAGCGCCCTACATGTTCAAATGTCAGCAATATATAATATCGAAGATTTAAATTAAACCTTCTGATTTTCGCAGAGGATATTTTTATAAGATATGAGCATGCTTAAAGGCTTGTGTACTATATTCCACATACATTTTTAGGCAAGACAAGTAGTCAATATTGACACAACGATCATAATCTCATGCTTTCTTTTTCAGGAGCATCATTCTGTAAGGGCTAAGCAATATTTCATGCAGGTTAACATTTAGCTGCTCAGTATATCCACTAACAGCTTCATTGAAGTTCACTAAGAAGGAATTCTTACTATCTTTGCTGTATTGCCCCGCCAAGAGGTTAAATATCGAGTTGTCATTCAGTTGTCATTCAACGGGTTCAGCATAATCGTAAAATACAGTGTGCATTTTTGTGTCATACGCAATCTGATAGATACCAAGCTCCATGTGGAGACCTGCCACTGGTACACTTTGAGATACTCCCAGTATTGATCACAACATTTTTGCTTCAAGATTTTTGATGCCCTCCAGCTTACTTTCTGGTACGGCGGACAAACCATATAAGATTCTTAGAATTCGATTTTTGGTGCCCCCTCTCTTTTGCATATTTCTAAGAAGTAGCCACTTTTTCAGAACCTTTGATCGAAGATTGTTACTGTAACAATCTTTTCAAGGAGCATTTTTGATCGGGAAACACAAATAATTGTAGGTATCAATCCCTTTCAATGTAATGCCATTAATATACCAAGAGGGTGCCAATGCTTTACTTTTATTACTTGTATTACTTTGGTTATAATACCATTTATTTTAGGATTTGTTTTTTTTGGGCATACTCAGCAAGTGCATTCAAAGGTCTTTGTAACCCTATTGCGGTGCCGTCCATAATAATTGTATCATCTGCATAACTGATTCATGGAACCAGATTTACCCCAATAACCGGGGGAAAGTTACGCACTGATTTTATGTTATGGTCCATGTCACATATATACAGATTGTATAGTGTGGGGGCCAGAACACATCCCTGCTTTATACCCATATTGGTCTGAATACCTGGAGTAAGGGTGCCTTCTCCATTAACTTTGACCCTAACTGTTGTATTGGTATATAATGAAATAATTAAGTGTAGCAAGCTAGGGTCAATCCCCTAATTCCCGAGTTTATTCCATAGACATGTCCTTAGTGCCATATCAAAAGCTTTGCTAAAATCGATAAAACCTACATATAATCGATATTGTTTCTTTTGCTGACAAGTAGCAATAAAATAATTTAATAAGCTAATGTTAGTAAGGGTACCCATGCCTTTGCGGAAACCTGTTTGGAAAGGGGGAAATGTTGCTTTTTCCCTTATTTATTGATTCAATTGTTTAAGAAGTATGGTAGCAAATACCTTTTGGCTGGCAACAATCATCAGCAATTATCTATAGTAAGTGGTTTTGGTTTGAGCGCCACCTTTAATAAGGGGGACCATGATGGATTGCTGCCAACTATGCAGAATAGTGCATTCTCTTAATATTTTCATAAATAGTTTTTCCAGAATTGATGCCCAAAAGACTGGGTTATCCTTATATGTTTTATTGGGTATTATGTCTGGGCCAGGGGCTCGAGAATTGTTAATAGATCTTATCACCAACTTAATGTCATCGGCATCAAATCCTTCTAAAAAACGTTCTCGTTGGCGAGTAGCTACTTATTTTATTTGCAATAGAGCCATGTATGGAGTATAGTTCACTCACTGCATAGCTCCAATCCTCTGCACTAATTGAATTGGTTTCGAACTTAGAGAATGACTGTTCATTCTGATCATAGTCCAAAATCTCCTTTTGTCTCGCTTATTAAGTAATCTGAATATTAATTAGCATTATTGGCAGATGATTTGTGCATTTTCAGCCAATTCGTTTATTGCGTCGGGGCCAGTTATTTGCGCTGCTGTGTAGTTTCTCGAGTGAGTTTCAGTGGCTGCTCCATTAGAGCAAATGCGAATACCCCAAGAATGGGAATGTTAGAGGTCCCAGAATTCTTATTTGATGATGATGCAGTTCTTATGGTGAGCACACAACTGGGCCTTCTGCAGCTTATTAAATCATGTTAGGACCATTGCGCCTCCAAAGGCAAATGCCACATAAAGAAAGCTTATGATGATGGTAAGTTCAAGGGGCCAGGTTCTCAAAACGTGTTTTGGTGCAAGTGATAAGATCTGCTGGCACGTCTCATCATTTATGCAAAAAAGAACAAAAGAAAATATGTCCAATGCACAAAGGGCATTTGATGTGCGAAACATACATTGACACATGTATTCAATTGCCATTTTGAGTCCTTTTACATATTTTCACAAAGCATTGGAAATGAATGCATGTTTTAAAGTAAATCCTATTGTTCACAAATGGAATGCACTTTATAATAATAACAAACTGAAGACATCCCTGTGCTCCTGTTTGGAATGCATCGCAAGAGAGGTTAATTCGTCATCCCTTCATGCGTGCGTTTGTACAGGGAATATACACTATAAAGACCATTGCTGACCCACTAGCCTTTATATCCCTTAAAACAGAAAACCACTGGTTTTTTTGCATGCATTTCACTGTGACCTGCTCAGGTTCTGTCACCGTGAAATTTGCTCTCACCACCTACATGGGTGCTGGAAGCATATGGCATATTCCTGACACTATTGTAGGCCACAGGGCTGGCTGGCCAAGGTATATTTTGCACAGATGCACAGTCCCGTTGAAATGTGCAGGTCATCTTTGCGGATAAAGTGAGTTCACATTTTAGAAACTGCACAAATAAAAGAGGGTATACTCTGTGCAATGTTTACCTGTGCTAGTTTTTAAGAATCTGGTCTTCAATTGTTTGACCACAGCCTATGGGTTGTTTCTCACAAAATGTCAAAAGTGCAGCTTCTATGAAGAAGAATGCAGATAGGGGGAGGTGTTCACATGGTTAAGGCTAGGTTAGTGCCTACCAGGCCAAAGCCATGACAGCAGCAATGGTTGTAGAAGAGAATGTGTTTTTTTAGATGCGTATTGGCCATCCGGGGACAAAGACACCAATCTTCTTGTGGTTTTGGTTGTGGGCAGTTCAGAGCACCATGATCACAGAGCAACATCTTTTGGAGTTGAGTAGACAAGATGGTGCCTCTTGTACACCTTGGTTTATGGATATAAATGACATACTTGTGAAGCTGGGTGTGGGGTATGTCTCTGTGGTCGAAAGCATATGATACAATGGCATCAGATGTCGCTATGGCAAAAAACTTGCATTGCCCATATTGATTATTTATTTTTGTTATTTATATGTGCCTATGGTTCATACAAACACAATTGACAATAATGAGAAACCGATCATTAATAAATACAGTCATAATAGTTATATAATCAAGATTTTTAAAAGTGAATTCAGATATGATTAAAATAATACATTCCACAATTAATTTGGGTCCATTTAAAAAAAACAATTTAAAAAATAATTCCATTGGACACATATTCCACCCACCAAATAACATAAACCAATTAAGTGACCCCAAATGTACTGAAGAGGAAAATTGTCTGGAGTCAAAATCAGCCCTGCATATTGATTCTAGTTTTTGGGAAGTGGATGCTGTTACTACTACACTGCCCCAAGGGATGTGAAATATACTTGGTGGCAATTGCTCCTCATAATATGCAAACCCTTTATCTAAGTTTCTACCTTGATTCTCTTCCACAGGGAACTGTTGTAGGATCTGGCAGGGCACGGTGTCACTGTATGTGCAACAAATCAGTGACTGAGCTCTATCTAGACGTGGTGGTTTGTGCCTTTTTTAAAACCTCATAATGTCTTGGAGCTCAGTGTGTCCTTACCTGGACCAGGCACACCTCTGATCATGCTTCTGCACTGGTCACGCATATAGAGAGTTTGCCACATGGGACAAAAGATGGTGGGGTCTGATCATAAAATATGTTGAGCTTAATTTAATGATTTAATAGTGTTTTAAAATGAATGTATATTCGTGAGGCTGATGCATGCTTTTAGTAGTTAACTGTTTTTCTTGACTTATGCATTGTATAGGCATTTACTGGTGGGGGGTTCCAGTTTGTAATACTATGAACATGAAATGTCGATGTTCCGCTGCTTTGCTTGTTTGGTTGAATCTGTTGCCGCATAACTTGTTCATCAGAGTTTCAATAAAAAGACAAACTGAAAACAAAAACTCGGACCTGAAGTGATTGGAGGACCAGGAGACTTTCTGGAGAACTTGCATGAATGGGAATAAATGTGTCTTTTGTTTACAATCCCAGCAGTTATGGAATCTGTTCCATGTATTAGAGTAATGTTAAAGGAAAGATTAGGGAAGAGCACCAGAATAACTATAGGTGAGTATTATGTGGGATGTTCTTACCCATGCATCCGAGCCCTACCTCAAAAACTGTACAGTACTGACATGGAAAACATCATGATGGCCAGAGCTTCCCAGAAAATGCACAGGGAAATGCATGAAGAATAGGCTGCCACTCATTTTTGCCGATGTTATGGGCACAGAAGGGCACTGCCTAAAACCACCATTGGGCTACCCACACAGTAGTCTGAAACCATTGGGAATGGCAATGCTGATTGCCAAAAGCAACCTAGAATTGTGGGGAATTCATTTTCTTAAATCCCAAAAATGGGTGCATTACCAGTACTCACCACTATCAGAAAGCCGGCGTTTTAAAACAACACCAGACTTTTTTTCTTTTTCGGGTAAAACTGAATAAATGAACCCAAAGCATGCCAAAGAAAGGCTTACTGAGAGGTGGATACAATGTAAAGTTATATTCTGAAGTGACTTGAAGGTTTATAACAAGACTGGCTGAGTTGTGGATTTCAGCAGTTTAAGTACATTTGGACTGAAAGACACTAAAAAATCTAAATGTTTAAAAGAAATGAGTGACCTACTTTTGAGTGTCACATAGGTTGCAATTGTTTTAATGTCATAGTTTTAAACTTAGAATCAGCATTCTAGCTGCATTTGTAAACATTGTCTTGACTTAAACTGGGTAACAAAAAGTGACATTTTATCTGAAGCCTGGCTTAAGGAACTGAATTCTGCCCACCAGCTACCCCTGACAGGAGTTGAGACTTGCACAACTGCTGTGTTCCCAGGCCTAGCTGCCTTTTTGCTGCTCCCACCAAAAGGGATATGACACTTCTCTGATTGAATTACCTGGGCTCTGCAGGAAATTGAACAAAGCCCTGTCCTGACTCAGGCAAATGTTTTATTATGGGGGCCGTAAAAATGGCTTCCTCTTGAACAATGGGCCTTCCAGGGCCCAGGCAGATGGTTTATTGCAGGGGTAATAAAAATGGCTTCCTCTTGGCAGAAACTGGGAGGGGGAGAAACTGGAGACAGAGGCTGAGCTTGAAGAAAGTGGAAAGACTGGTTTCTGTACCATGTGACCTGAAATGACACACCCCTGTAGCCAGAATATGGTTTTAGAAAAAGATGAATAACTCATAGTACGGACTTGTCATAATTATTTAAATGATACCATAATTCTTGTGATTTTTCTGCCCACATTTTAAGAGGTTTTTAGAACCGGTGGCATGATCTGGGGGCAAACTAGCAGTTAAGAGGGTATTACTTAAAATGTATGCATGTTAAAAGTCTGATACTTCATCAATTAATGCCTGCATGCCTTGCACACATTTGGGTAAATTTGAGTAAGAATCTGATATTGGTAACCTGACCAAAAAGTGAAATATGTTGCCATTTCTGAATGCAAGCTCCCAGGAAGAGCAGACTTGGACAGGGTATACCTCCTGTGATATGTGATGGGTGCATGTAATTTTAAACAAATGTGTACCTGTGCAAATATGTCTTTTGGGTCAAAATATAGATTGTGTGTAATTTGACAGGGGTGGGTTCTCTGTATCATAAACAGACCTCATCATGATGACACTTCATTTCATTCCCCCAATCAAGGGGAAGAGGAGGAAGTGGCCAATGACAAGTGGAGAGGGGTAGAGCCTAGTGATGCTGCACACACACCCATTTTCAAAACACATAAAAGCAGACAGTCAGGACAGATAGGGACATTCAATTCCATTTGCTGCAACACGCTCTGCCGGACCATACCACATCCAGAGATCCAGACTTCAAATCCATCAATCTCCAGAATCCAGAGAGGCTAGACCAGCAGAGCAGAGCTGACCCAGACCACTGTTAGCAGAACCAGTGAGCTGACCCAGATCACTGTGAAGAGACCCAGACCAGACCGGAGCCCAGTCCAAAACCTGACCAGATCCGTGGCGAGGCCCATTTATTTCAAAAATATATCGTGAGTACCTAGCAAACTGTGCAGAACCAATCTCTTAGTTAAAATAATATAATTCAATCTATTTTAATCTAAGTAGAACTGCCTCCTAACTGTCACCTGTCATTTGTAAAGCTGTCACCTGTCATTTTCTAGTTGCTAGCTGTCACTTGTCTTTTTGAACTTTAAAATTTCAAATCTGAAAAACGACCTTTACCATATCGCCCATATCTCCGTGACCGTTTGTGCTAGAGACTTGCAGTAACTTTCCTCTGAAAGCTTAGAATCTTGGCTTCCGATTCCATACACTTTTGCCGCAATCGCGAAAAACGCACTCGCGAATTTTGCCGCGATTTGCAAATTTCTCCACGTGTGAAAACAGCAGTTTCCTTGCTAAAAATTCGTTTGCCTCTTAAGGACCATCCCTAGATCCTTGCTAAAGTGAGCCTGAACTCATCCCAAGTATATTTCACTCACCCTGAACCTATAGAGGGAATTAGAAGCATTTTAGCATATTTTTCACTTCATTGCCAGCACATATAAAAGCATTTTGGGCCTGTGTTTCACACTTCTGTAGTCTAAGCTTGCTGGGGTGAACTGAATTACATTTGATTGCATTTCTGAGAACTGTGTGCTCTCCTTCCATTTCCTTGCATTGCATAAAGGAGGGAGTGGATTGCCAGAGAAAAGTGATTACATTGTTTTGGTGAAATCATATTGAGTATTTTCTGTACTGCCTTTTCATTCAACATTACATCCATCGGAACTTATATAAAGTATTCTCTACCACCTTATTCTTCTGTTCCTATTCACAAGTGTGCTAGTGCCAGATTCTCCGTTGTTAATCTTTATCATATCAGATTAAGTGTGATATTCGATTATTAATTTATTATAAAGTGTGATATATATATTGACTGTTTAAATTATCAAATAAACCTTTTAAACTTGCAAAACAGAACTACTTCTTGGCTCAGTGGGGTCAGGGGGATTCCCAGAGAGGGGTGTTATATAGGGGTAGTCATCCAGAACGCATGAACTGGACATAAAGATATATCAATAAGGGTTTCCATTCAGTATCCCAGACTAGGCATTGACTTAGCTGTAGTGTTGAATTGAATCCTCTTACAATTAGCAGTTAGAGTAGGAGATTTGTTTGACTTTAAGAAATCTGGTAGCAATTGCCAATTTTTAAACCCACCTATGTTTTCTACTAAAAACCTATTGTGAATAGCCCCTTGGACTGTCCCAGTGCGTCCGTTGATTTAAATGCTAAATTCGATGAAATTGCCACTGCTACAACAAATATTTTAGGGAGAAAGATATAGCTAGGTTGCTCTGGAGAAATGGGTCAAAGACCAAGCTCATGATGATGGGGTAGGTCGGGCTCCTTAGACCCAAGAGACAAGAGCCTGAACATCTTTTTTTGGTGCAAGCGATGAGATCTGCAAGTTTAAATAACTGCCTGGTTTTGTATACTTTAATACATGTTTTAAGAACAGGGAAGGTGTTCATTAAAGCATTTGAAGCACTGTTGGGCACATTCACTGATGTCTGAGGCTCGAATCGGTTGGAATGATATAGGAGATCAGAATGAGCAATTCAAACCAGAAATGACACTGCAGGTGGTTAAGGAGGAAGAGGGAGAGGCTTTGGTGACACGGGGTGTTTGGCGGAATACACATTAAAATGCGTTGCCCTCTTCCCAATGCATCAGTGCATTCCAGGCTGCAGTGTGCCCTCACAATGCAGGCATGAGAGGCTGCAATGTAAGGTTTCCTGTCAAAAAGTCCCAAATCACCTCACTTTCAGAACTTCTGCAAGAAGCAGACATATTCATGATATGCTTGTGCCAGCTCAATGCCATCTCCCTTAACTGCCACCATTCCCCTTATGAACATTTTGAAATCCCAAATAGTTACATGCTCCCTCATATCTGACCAACAAGGTAACCATGTCTGGCAGCCAATATTCCACGAGATGCCAGCACCTGGACAGATTACAGCTTTCTCGATCCATGTACCCAGCTGCGGAACCTCATACCCATCAGCCTTGTGCAATTCAGAAAGGCACTCTTGACTCTCCTCCTCAAGGATCTCCTTCTTCAAGCAATGTAACCAACTCTGTCTCCAACCCCGGCTGACCCCACCTTATACATAATTGCTGTTCCTGTTGCTTGAAAGTAATGCAGCACAGCTCTGATGTAACCTTACCCTCTAATGTGCAATCCTAATTTGCTTCTGATGTACAGCACTGCACATCTTCTAGAAGCTAGGACTTCTCTCAATAAACACCCACAATAAAATTAATATAAATCCAAATATAGAGGCAATGCTTGCAAGATCCATCATCCCAAGTTTAATGGAAAATCTGACAAGCTGTTAATTGCACTCTGAAAATTAGCTTATGGCAAATCAAGTTCATGAGAATTTGGTGCAACTTGTTTGGCTTCATAATTCGAAGGATGGTAGGCCATTGAGCGTAAAACGGCATGATGTAACCTTCTTGAAACTCTGAAATCCCCCAATTAGCTGGATGCCAATATCTGAGTACAATGTTACGCTTACCTTGTCTCTACTGGGACTTCGGGCGCTGAGGCGTGGAGTGTCTGCTTCCATGGTTAGAGGTGCTGCACGTCTTTTGTTCCCTGGACTTGCCTTGGGTCAGCTCCTATGACAGGGGAAAGGGTGGTGAGTGAGACTGTCTGTGCCTGCCACCTGTGACCCCCAACCTGCTCCTTCCATACGTGTTTCGGGGCACTCTCACCTTGTGTATTTGGTTGGTGGGCTCTCCTTCCTGCTTAGTCTCAGGAGGGACGCAATGTCCTGTAGTATCTAGTTACTTCACTGACCCTTGAAGTCGAGTGGCAACCCAGTAATGCTGTGGTCGCAACTCGTGTTGCCTGTGTTGCTCTGCTTGTTATTGTCTGTGTAATACATTGTAATCTGTTGTATTGTATGTTGTCGTATCCGTGTCCAGTTATCTGTGTTGTCCTTTGCTGCATACCGCAGTCCGTGCTCCTTTCACTATTGTGACTTGTGTTGCTGTTGTGGCACTAAGCCCCCCTCAGTGTGCGTTGGTTTGGTGCAACACATGTGAGCGGCTGAGCTAGGGGGTCAAGGTGGCCTGCCTTGTTTTCTAGAGCCCAGCGCAAGCTCAGGTGCGGTTTGCGTGATCTAACCTGTTCTTTCTATCTCCGACGTGATGAATGAATCCGGTCGATGGTGACGGAAGCAGTGAGTAATGTGCAGCGGTGACAGGGTGCAATTCTCTTTCTCTTGCTTCTGCAGGTGCCGGTGACTGATGAAAGCTGGAGTCCTTGATGAAAGCTGGAGTCCTCGACAAACAACCGGGTCGTTGCTGGAGGCACAGGTAAATCAGAGCAGGTGAGTATGCGAGGTCCGATGGTCTCCGGCTTTTCTTTGCAGGTTTGTAGGAGATTGCTAGCAGGAGTTCCTCAGAAAGCGTTATGCCGCAAACTGCAAAATAACGTGAAGCATGCCTTAGGGCTTGGGTGGGGCTTATATAGCTAACCACGCCCTGCCACTCCCATTGTGAAATTAATTCTGGAAGCTATCTTCCGCACCCATGATTGCAGACTAATGGACACGCTATTGGCTTAGAGCCACGCCTTTAACTGAAATTAGCACAGATGTCAATCACTCATTGGCAGACCAACCATACCTGTGTTTTCCTTGAGGTTAGCTCCATGAGCCTGGTGCGAGAGGCGCCCGGACTGGGTCCAGATGGCCCTCCTTTGAGGCTTGATCCAGTCAGGGCCCTTAATGTGCCCCAATGTTCCCACTGCTGCTGGGCATGGGCGATCTGGTCTGCTCATCATGACATACACTTAGGGGAAGCCATAAAGGCATGATTGCTAGGAAAATAGTCAAGGATAACGAGAGGATTTGACCGTCACTAAGGCGGACAGTTGAGATGAAGAACCAGCCGAATTTCTGCATATAGTAGGGGTATTACTAGATGCCAGAGTGCAATATCTCTGGAGACATGTAGTTTGGGCAGTTCCATTCAAATTATGCTATTTAACATTACAGGCATATTTATAGAGTGTACTTTCACCCCCAGAAGGGCATTTTGGCATTATTGACAGGTAACAGATGTGTATTGTTACCCTACTTAATGGTACTTGTTTCACTGACCTCAGAAGGATAGAAGGCTGAGTGAACCTGCCAGGATTCAAACCTGTGACCACGAGGTCAAACATGGATTAGTCCACTGTGCCACATTTTGGGGTGTGACAATACCAAGTAAAACAAATGCAATCCTTTCTGCACACAAAGCGGAACTCATATTACTAATGGCAGGCAGCATTTATGATGTATTCCTATCAAATCCAATAGCTTTTTTCAGGTGTAAAAAGCAGGAGGATTCCATAGGAAATCAATTGGTTTTATGCCAGCATGGACATGGCATGCTAGCATAAAAGCAAGTGTTTTTGGAGTTCAAGGGCAGAAGGGATGCAGAAACATAAATTCCATTCCATACTTGACCTTCAATACTCACGAAAATGCCCCAGGGCATTACTAAAGGTGTTAACACAGGTGTAGTTTACTATTCTTTATTTATGCTCCAGCGACCTGAAAAAAGGACCTCTTTTATGTAAATAAGATACTTGGGCTCTCTACAAGTAAACCTAACAGCCCATAGTGTCTTGAGTTAGGTTATCTGAACATTGTTTATTAAACTAAACACAAAACCCTTTCTCACTGGCATGTTACCGGCAAACTTTCTTTACCGTTACTGCTGCCTGACATCCCGGTGTTACCGGGATATAACAGGCGGTATCGGTGCAATAAGTTTCCATTTCCATGGAGTCCCATAGGACTCCATGGGAATGGAAACACTGAAGCACCAGCACTGTTGTGAATGGTGCCAGTTCTTTAGTGATTTGTCTGCCCGTAGAGGCTTGGACTACTGGCAGGTCATGCCTGCTGGTTTTTCAGTGCCCCTACCAGCAGACTCAGAGTGACCCGGTCCGGGAAAGGTGCCAGTGACATTGTTATGAGAACCTTTATTTACAGACCGGGTCACTCATAATGAGGCACAAAATCCGGTGTTACCCTGGCCTAGGTATGCAAGGAGATCTACTTTCTGATGTTTGTTTTGTTCGATGAGTGCATAGATTGCATTGGTTTAGTGATGCAAAGGTCATGCTGGATAGATTAGGGTTGGTCAATTTAGTTGAAAACCCTACCTCAATAGGCCTGGATGAACAAAGGAAGCTAAACCTATCCTATGAAGGTTAATGAGGGAGCTGGCCTTAAATTGTAGACAAGGAGCCTATGTCATTATCATTGCGATCACAAACCAGAACCATTCTCTGCCAAGAACGTGTTTGTTAAATTGTGAATAGGCATACTTCCATTAGTCTCACATCACCATGTGGTAGGGCAAAAAGTGCTTGTTATTCGTACTGTAGTGACCATTTTATTTATTTATTTATAAACAGGGGGAAAAATGCTCTTTTGATCACAACAGACTGTACAATAGACAATAAATCAGATGTGACGGGAAGCAGTGAGCTTCTTACACTGGGGTGGATTTGAGGGACATTCTGACCAGGCTGTGGAGGGGAGTAAATAGAGCAGACACCGAGAACAACACATAAGTGGAATTACATAGATGAACAACAACCAGCATTAGACATTTCTAAGTGTAGGTAGGTGGTACGACCAGCTGTGCTTAGGATGTAACAATGATGGATGAAGTGCTAGTGTGGAGGCAGAGAAAGTGAGGGGCAGTGGCAGGTTAGAGGTGAGGGAAAATTGTTAGCTAGTGGTAGGTTAAGATGAGCAGTAGGTTAAGCAGGTAACTCAGAAGTAAGGTGGTAGGCTTTTAGTTTATTTTTTTTAACAAGTCTGTATGAACTGTTTCTCAGATGTCTGGGAGAAGAGAATTCCTGCAAGTGGAGTAAGAAGAGAGAAAGAGTAGAAATGAGAGTTGCACAGGGAGAGCAAAGAGCCACAATGGTAGTCGGGGAGTCAGAGCAGAGTTATCGAGAGGACGTGTACAATTGTATAGGGAAGGATAGATACAGTGGTGCCTTCCCATGGGTAGATTTGTGAACCAGGAGAAGAAATGTCAATCTGGCCCTCTTTTTCTTTGTCAGCCATCCAGCCTGGTGACGGTATGAGGAAGTAGGTGTGAAGTGAGGGAGTTCAAAGAGAGTCCTGGTAGCGAAGTTAATGATCTTGTCGAGAGGGCAGAAAGTGTAATTGGAGGACCATAGAGAATGCTGGCACAGTAGCCCAGTTTGGAGAAGACAAAAGTGGTTAAGAGATGCTTGACGGTGTTGAAAGTAAGGCATTGCCTGATTATCCTTATATTTAGGAGGTTAAGGCGAGCCGCTAATGCAGTTTTGGAGATAAAAATAGAAAAAGTGTGAGAAGGGTCATAGATGATGCTGAGGGTTCTAGCTGAAGAAGAGTAGGAGGGAGTGTCAGGCAGGAACTGAATAGGCAGACAAAGAGATGAGAGGTAATTTGGCTGGGAAGAAGAGCACCTTTGTTTTGGTAGAGTATTTAATGACAGAGACAAAGTTGGACATTTTGAAAGAGAGATCAGAGGAGAGTTCAGGAAAAGAAAAAAAACATTAGTACCCCGGTCTAACAGGCCGAGGTACTCATGGCAATTAGCCCCTCACCTGCAGGCCATTACTGCATAAGGTAATGCCCCTGGGGCCTTCGTTAAGGATGGGCCCCGGGAAATTACCTTATGCGATAATGGCCCACAGGCACTGGCTTATTGCCTGAATGAAGAATTGTTGGAGGATGTGCTTGGGGGTACAACCTGGCAATCTAGGGATAAAAGTGCAACTATTGATTTTGTATATTGCTCACATGATTTAATTGCATACATTAGAAGTCTCAAAATCTTGAACAGTGAAAATAAGGAGCTCTGTCCAATGGTGTTGGAGATAATTTACTGGGTGAAAAGACAAATGTCAATTTTAAAGTGGTAATGCGTTCCACACCAGGGAGATGGTATGCTATGGTCCTGGTGATAACAAGAGCATTGTTCATTGATGGTGTTAGTACAGGAGTACCCCTGCACCCGGATGTGTTTACCTATGGAGTAACTGCGTTGTTGAATTGGATGACAGTCATTCAAAATAAGCTATTAATACTGCCATCAGATTTTTGTTTAGACCTAGAAACACTTTTGTACAGGCGCAAACGTAAGAACTCTGCTATTTTGCAACAACTCAAATCACCAGTTTCCCCACCTAAAAGTTGCCTTACACACATCACCTGGTGCTCTAGCATTGAAAAGGCACTTTTGGACAAAATCTCCCTACACAAAACAAAAATGATGGCAACAAAAAACACATTGGTACTAACTGAGGCACCACCAGACCCTTTGCCCTTACCTCCTCTCACCAGGTACCTATTTGAGTTCACTCCAGTCTCTGCCCTGTAAGTCACAAAAATCATCAAAGGCCTGAAGTCATCCAGATGCTAAGGAGATATCTGTCCAGCTTCACTCATAAAAGACTGCGCAGTAGAGCTGTCACCCTTCATCGCCTCACTTTTCAACAACTCTTTGTCCTCTGGCTACATACAAACTAATCTAAAAGACTCCTGGGTAATTCCTCTCCTCAACAGTCCAACAGTAGACCCCAATACCCCACCAACTACTGCACTATGACAACAGTCCCCTTCCTACTCAAAACATTAGAGTGAGCTGCATACCTACATATACAAAAATACATTGAAACCATGGGCGTAATTATAGGTGGATAGGGGGTTGCGCCCCCCCAACTTCTGTGGCATGCCTTTTAGTCCCCCCCATCTTTTGGAGGGAGGGCAGGGGGGCCGCAATCATCAATTATGTAATTTGACAGCGCGAGCCCTGCTGGGGTGCCCAGCAAGGCTTGCACTGTCACATTACATAATGGTGAGATGCCTGGCAGCTGCACTGCAACACATTCAGGGCCAGGATGCCCTGCGTGGCTCAGTCCCTCACCCTGGCTGGCCAGACTAAAAGTCAGCAGCCATGGTGCTGAACTGGGTGTCACAGGGTCTGGCGCCTGTGCTGCCACGCTAGCAGCAGCACTTGCAGGGGCTGCGGCACTGAGAATCACTTAATCGCTTTCTGGCTTTGTGTTCGTGCGACACACAGACAGGAACTAGGAAGCTCTTTCAGCTTGCTGGTTTCTGTCTATAGGTGTGTGAATGTGAAGAAGTTAGGTTGGTGTAACATGAGACTTGGCCCGGGTGGCATTTGAAAGAAGAGGAGAGGGGATATTTTTTAATATAATGTGTTATTATGTTTGTGTATGTTTGTTAGGGGGCTGGGCTGTGGGCTGACCCTAGTGAGGGCGCGTGTCACATTTGGACAATGTGAGCAGAGCTCACAGTACACATTAAGGCCCCAGGTATGAACACACGCTAACAATAACACATGGTGAATTCTCTGTGGCAAGCCACAGCTCTGCAACGTCTCTAAAATTAGTTTTTCTCAAGATACACCATTAAAGACATGCGCAAAAGTGATTATCATCATCTCTATTTATTTAATAGTCAAAACATGATGCCCTTGCAGATGACACATGTTTCGGCGATGCACCTTTTTCAAATCAGGGCATGATCATTCCTCCTTATTGGTTTACGTATTCCTTTTAATGGTAGTGGGTTAAGTCCCAGCTGCAAAGACAAGTTGAGTCCTCCGCGTCGGCTCTGTGTGAATTAAAATTAGTCTTGCCACTTTTCAGATGCGCCCTGCCCAAGTACTGTGGAAAGAGTCAAGCTGAGAAAACCTGTGACCCAAAACTGCCGTTCTCTGCAAATTCTTTGAAATGAATTTGGGTGCTATATGACTTCCAAACATGGTGAACTTTTGTTAAGCAGTTTTTGCTTTTGGTGCGCAGAACCGTATGGAATTTTGTGTTACAAGCACACTCTTAGGAGTGCTGTATATCTTTTCCCCCTGCCACCAAAAATAATCTTTGACAAACTGGCAAAAAGTATTTCGAGTTTTGCAGACACTTTTTCAGGGCAGTTTGGTGCAAATTAGAAAATTGGTGTCAGGGTTCAAATTACAGGCCACCAAAAACGGCTTCACTTACCAAACTAAGCAGGGGAGTATCCAGCATTGTAAGAGTGTGGGGTGGGGATGAGAAACAAAATGAGTGTGTGGAATTCCACATGGTCTCATTGGCCCCCCCAAACCACCCACCACTGCCCCAATCTACTTTTTTGGTAACATCAGTGGAAGATGGCATTTTAACACACAACAAAAAAAATAAAACTGCAGGATAATTCCAGATGCAGGAAACTCATCTATTAGAGCTCTGTCCAAACCCTCTGAGTCAAAACACACGCAAACTTCCTATTTATTATACGGATTGCACCAACAGAAGTGACTTCACAGAAAAGGACATTGCAAGGCGATCATCAGTCTTTGATACTTGGAGGCACCATGGAAGTGAATTCAGAATAAATTGCCATAAATAAGCAAAGTGACAAATAACTTTGTGGTGCAAAATACCTAAATTGCAATATTGTTACATGTGGAGCAACTCTATAGACATTAGGCTTTTCCATTATAATACCATGATACATTAACATAAGTTTTGGAGTGAATCAGAGTCACTTGGAGAGCTGCAGATAAGGCACAATGGGATTAAATGATTTGCTCAGGATCACACACTTGGTTAAATGGTGAAACTGGGATGTGGACAATTTAACCGAGCGTGCACATCTTTCCAGGTTTAGTTGATACAGATATCTATTAAGGTTTTGCTTTACATTTCATATGCTTAAATAATTATTTATAGCGATGCCTTGGAAGCAAACCACATTACATAATACACTAGCCTTCCATAGACAACTAACCATACACTATATACATTATCATAGAAATATGTTGAGCAATGGGAGTATGGCTTTACTTTTATTCTCCCCATTCTGCATGCAAGATCACAATAGCATCATGTAAATTAATGTGAGCCTTACAATTCCCCTTCGGTTTTAACGCCATAGTCATTATTTCATAAAACATGCAACATTATGCACCCTTCTCACTTCTGATCACTCCCTCCCATTCCCATTTCTAAAGGGACTAACGTCCCTGCTAATAGTACCGCCCTTGCTCCCATAAGCGCCTAATGGCAAACATTGTAATGCTCTGCTGATACAGAGCAACATGAGGACCCTCTGCTGCTCGGAGCTCCTTGGGACATTGTCCTGGCAGCGGGACACCTCTGCCATTCGAAATGGGTAAGGTGTCCTACTGCCAGGACAATGAGCGTGCTGAGCAGGAATTGCTCAGCACCCATTGTCCTGCCAACGGGACACCTTTGCAGTTGGCGCCCGCACCCTCTTTGATGTGCCAAATGGGAGAGGTGTCCCAATGAGAAATGTCCCGGTATGGCTATTAAAAGAGCCACGGGGGGCAGCCTGCTCCCCCCCCCTGCATCTCCCGCTCAGTACTCCACTGCTTGGAGCCATTTGAACACAGGAAAATATACCTTAATTTTAATCAATCAGAATCTTGTAGAAAAAATCTATCAGCACATACACATATACGGTGCTGTGCAGAAACCAAGTTTGGAGATATATGGCATATAAAAATGTATACCAAGTATACTTGGTCACTCACTGCACTGCATTAACCAATGTCTTCTGCCTTTGAATGAAAGGAAAAATCAAGGGAATTGCTGACATTCCAGTGAATCTGTTCCTTTCGGCCATGGCTTTACAGTTCAGCTAGGTCAAGTCATTTTAGCCCAAAATTTCAGGGATCAGGGGGTGATAAAGTCTGGTCACCTAAATGAATGTTGCACCACTGTTTCCATGTGTTATTGTATATGTGCATATATATGTTGTGTGCCCACAGTGTATGTCAATGGATTTGATGGGTGCATTTATGTGTGAGTGAGAGTGTATGCAAGCATATGTGTGTTGACTTTTGTGTTTAAATGAATGAAAAATAATGCATTGTTTGTATGTTCTATTGGAATTAAGTTTGTGAATGTTATGTTGTGTCACTGGGTGCATGGCAGGCCGGCTGAAGATGTGTGGGGGCCCAATAGAATTTTAAAGCTACATCACGAGTCTTATGAAAGTTATAACAGAGCGTCAGCAATGGACTTTTGTGGTGTAGTAGTCTAGTGTTATCCCTCAGGGTTTTAGGTTGTTTGACCGAGGTGCGAAATCATGGTGGAATTGACCACATTCATTTTCGCTGCAAATACGTTTATACCTCGGTACAAAAAACCAAACCCATGTCCCCCCAAACCACCAGTACACCCATAAACCCCCTACCTACCTTTCCTGCATCCGCCGCCTCTCCTGTACCCTGCAGCGTCAGATCCATCCAACTGACCCGGGTCCGATCACCCCCGCAACTCTAGCTCTTCATGTTCAGTATCTTTGGCGTCGAACTAATGGTGTTGACCGAATTCAGTCAAATATACCATTCAACCACATTTTTTCAGTCAATTTGTCTGAAACAATCCCTAAGAGCCACCATCCACCCTCCCTCTGCCCCGCCCCTATCCCCCACAACATTTTCGGCAAAGTTACTCCACTGCTTGAAACCAACAACCTCCTTGGCCTACACCAATCCAGTTTCCGCAAAGGTCACGCAACGGAATCAGCACTCCTGGATTTAAAAATCAAAATGGACAAGATCAAAGGCAATGGCAGTCTTTCCATCCTCATCTTGCTCGACCTCTATGTGGCCTTTGACTTGGTAGACCATAAAATACTTTGTCAGCACCTATCCTCAGCAGTCTACTTTTCCACCATAGCGATAGCTTGGATTGGGTCATTCCTATCTAACCGAACAATGAGGGTCTTTTCCACCTATTCAGCTGCCCCACCAGCCCTAGTCACATGTGGAATTCCCCAAGGCTTGTGTGTCTACCCGACGCGTTATAATATATTCACTAAACTTCTATTCAACCTCCTAGACGTTCTGGGTGTTTACTATACTAACTATGTGGATGAAACCCAGATTGCCTGCCCATCTCAGACAACTACAATACTGATTCTAATGCACAAACCCAAATCTAACAATCCATCCAAGCATGGATGGCACAACATGCGATACACCTAAACAACGAGAAAACAGAGCTGATCCTCATAGGATCACAAACGCATCTAAATAAACTTAACAAAGCTTATAAATGTTTGTCAATGATGACAACATCATCCAAGTCTCCAAAGAAGTAATGAGACATGTAATTGGCATAGCCTCTGCGGCAGCACACACCTCTGAACTTATAAATGCTTGCAGACCCTTCCTAACCCTTAAAGCTGTATAACGATTGCCAGAGCCATCATTCTATCCAGGATAGACTACTGCAATGCCCTCTTTGCAGGCTCAACCACTCAGAGTATAAAAAAACTACAGATATTACAAAATAATTGTTCTGAGAGCAGCCTTAAACATTGAAAAAAAAGAGCACATTTCTCCTGCAAGGCATAATGCCCACTGGCTACCTGTTCGCAAATGCATTTTGTTAAAAATACTCTCTCTAATGCACAAATGGTTGTCAAACACATCCCCTAGATACTGATCTAGAAAAATCACTAAATCACAATCCAAAAGATCTACCAGGCTGCCCAATTGCACCTCCTTTCTGTCCCCAGATTTAAGCTCCACAAAACAGTGGGCAGCAGCTTCCCAGCCGTGGCTGCTGAAGACTGGGACACCCTCCCCCTCTCATTAAGATCGGAATCTTTCTTCTGGTCCTTCCATAAAGGCCTCAAAACATGGCTTTTCAAGCAAGAGTTCTAACTTCGTGAAGCTACCATGCTCCTCTGAGCTTGAAATACTATCATGCGTTATCTATTATTTGTACTATTATTGTTTGTCTGTACCTTGCTCTTACTCTTGCCAGCTCCCAGTTGCCTCCGGGTTCGGTGTACTTTACGAATGCCAAAATAAAAAAAAATACAATAAATAAAGGGTTCCAGTTGGAGATTCACACAAGTTTTACGCCCCTTGAATAGCATTGTTGAAACTGAATTCCCGCTTGATCAAATCCTGCTACAATTTTTTGCAACATACCAAAGAGCCATTGATTTGAAAAATGCTTTCTTTTCTATTCCATTGCACCCCGGTTCTCAATATCTTACTGCATTTAGTTAGCATGGACAAAGATTCCAACGCATCAGACTTCCACATAGGTACTGTGAGTCCATTAGTATTTTTAACAGAGAGCTACACATGGATTTTGGCAACATACATATACCAAGTACGATCATTCAGTTGTTAGACAACCCATTGATCTGCAGCTCCACAGAAGAAATGTTTAGAGCAGATTCCATTACATTACTGACATTGCTTGCAGATAAAGGATACAAAGAAGACAAGAAGAGGATGAAATATTTTCAGACAGCGGTTGTATATTTGGGGCGGATCATATCATCAGCAGGGAAAAGGGTAACACAGGAAAGGGTTGCTGGTGTACAGAACACCCTACAACCTAATACCATCAAAGAAATGCAAACATTTCAGGGTTTGTGTAATTATTGTCGAGCATGGATTTTTGACTATTCTAGTTGCACAAAACCTCTTCTGCAGAGACTTAAGGAGTACAAAAAAGAAAAGGATCGCTGACATTGACAGGTGAGATGGTTACATGTTTTGTGGAATTAAAGGATGCCAAACGTAATGCTACAGTATTAGCAACCCCTGATTACATAAAAGTATTGTATCTATTCTGACCATCAAACAGACAAGTAATGACTGCTGTATTGGCTCAGCAGACAACCCTAGGACACAAGTAACTAGCATATTATAGTGGTATATTAACCTCAGCAATGCAGGGCCAATTCCCTTATGAACAAGCATTGGCCGCTGCCTCTTTTGCTATCGAGAAATGTTCATCATCACTATGATGTGTTCAGTGACATTATATGTAGAGCATGCTGTGTTTGCAATACGTGAACAATCCAAAACCACATTAACTACACAGAGGGCCTTGGCATATGAAGTGATTTTGTCCAGCCCACCCATTCATATTGTGCGATGTTGCATGGTAAACCCTGGCACATTCATTGCTATACCTGTTGAGGAAGGAGAAGAAGTGCACAATCGTGTCACTTTTCAGGGCCCCAAAAATGGTTTAGTGAAGCAAGAGAGAATGCACTAGAGGGAGGAGAGGTCCTCTTTGTTGATGGTTCATCAACCATTGGTTAGGATACGGGCCATAGACTTATTGGCGCAGCAGTAGTACACCTCATAGATGGGTAATATGAGGTTGTTGTTCAAAAAAGATTACCAGCACATTACTCTGCCCAAGCAGTTGATCTCATTGCCTTTATTGAAACATTATAAGCATCCCAGGGATGCTTGGTGATGGTTTATTCCAATTTGGCGTACGTTGCCACCACCATATATTCTTGGTTGTCCAGATAGAAAAGGAAGGGGTTCTGTAGGTCCGATGTTACCCCTGCACAACATTTAGCCTTATTGGTAAGGTTGATTTATGCACTGTCACCTCCTTCTCTGGTCGCAGTGGGTAAATGCGCCACCCGCACTGAAGATATAGACCCCATTTCTCTTGCCAATGATGCTGAAGAAAAGGCTGCCAAAGCACAGGCATATTTATGTGACCCAGACATTACACTTTACCCTGAGGTGGTCAACCAACAGTTACAGTTAGCAGTGCAATATACTGCCATGCCCCATACCCAAATTATTGAGATAAAAGGATAGGCACACCATTAGGGAAAAGATTGTGGGTAAAAAGGGGATGCTCACCAACAGATCTTATTTGGAGACAAAATATTACAGGTAGGTGGTAATGCCACAGGAGTTGCTAGCAGCTGCTTTTGAGTAACTGCACTACCCAGTGCATGTTTCTAGAAAGCATATTGGTGCAGGCATCTCAGAGGACTGGTTTGTCCGTAAAATACATGAGTTCCTCAACTTGTTTGTGGCAAGCTGCACAATGCACCACCTCTACAGCACTGGCCAGAAACTGAGGATGTTGCGCTTCACATTTTTCCATCCCACTGGCCCAGTCCGGGAGCTCCACATCGGTTATGTGGATATGATAAATAGGTGAAATAATTACCATTACCTTATTGTTGCTGAGTGTTCGCTCTCCCATTGGGTTGAGGTTGCTCCCTGTACACAACCGGATGCAAAATCAGCTGTCAATTCTCTGCTGCATCAGGTTTTCCCTCATTGGGGGTGTGTGAAGTGCTAAAATCAAATAATGGGACACACTTTTTTAATTATCTATTTAAGGAGATAGCGTCCCTTTTAGATATGGGGCACAAGCTGCTTCATATACCATCTTCAAGTGAACGGAATTGTTAAAAAACTAAAGGGCTTTTGAAGAGCAAGTTGTTGAAAATGTGTGTAACATTATGGAGGAATTGGGTGCAATGTCTACCTCTGGCCTTGTTTAGGCTGAGAACACAGCCCAACAAGGATCACCACTTGTGTCCACACAAAATAGTGATGGGGAGAAGGATTCACACACCCCTTACACCTACACACAGAGCATCATATGCTCACAGGGTAGCAGGAGTTTTAGTTTTTTTTTTTAGTATTTGTGTGAATTAACAAAGTGCATTAAAGTGCTCTTTCAACAGATTGCTCCTAGAAGAAAAGACACAGCTACAACATTGGTGGCCGATGTACTGAACTTCCTGCCATTTCAGGTGTTTCCAGGAGAAAAAGTGTTTATATTTGCAAATTTGTCTGCGGCTGGAACCAGCAACAATTCCAGAAGCCGTTCAATGTGATATATGCCATGCCCTTTGCAGTTAAAGTAATGGAGCTGTGATACTGGGTTCACCTTTCCAATGTTCCGAAGGCACCCAACACAGCCCCCCCTTCCCATGAACAAGAACAAATTGTTGATGGAGAACAAACTATATATTGCATCATAATTGTCCTATCTGCATATGAATTGGCACAAATTCTTGCCCCATCATTGGTCGAATTTTGCATCATGTTCCCTGATGACCTATTGAAGAGTTAAGTGCTTTACATTTCAATTCTTAATCCAGTTGCTCATTACCATTAAAGTGCATAGTGCAACACATTTTGTTTCCATTCCACTATTTTTTGCATGATGACAAATTTGTGGCTGTTTGTGTGGTAGACTGCTTTTCCTCACCCTTTGCTGGTAAAACAGCACAGACGTTGTGTAATGTTTGTGTTATGTTATATATGTTGTTTTCTCCTTGCAGGCTGCATATTGTTTTTGTGTGATTATTTTCATATGGTGGGAACGTATAAAAGGGGGTTTGGGATTTTGGATCTTTTTAAAATTTGGGAATAAAACAAAGGGACTGATGCACAGAATGTATTCCAATAGGCTTTTGCCATTATAAAACTCTTCTGTGAATTCGGCCCAACATTGGGGATACACAAGGAAATGGAGTACAATCAGTATAAGGGTGTTATGTTTGACACTGTGGCCGATGTGCACCATTCCTAATTGGACAACATGCAGTATAATCACATTCGTGAAGTGGGGAGGGAGAGGTCAAATGAGAGATGCTGCTATCAATGTTCTTTGATACCTCATGCGACAGGCGACCCACATTGTTTCTACCCCAGGAAATGCTGCCTCATATAGCCCAGGGCCTGGTACATTTGGCCCTGTGCAGAGCGTGGAGTCTTTTCCATGGACACATTGTCCAAGCAGTAATTACGGACACAGAAGATAAAGAATATGCCAAGAAGAAAGGACAGGTGCAGTGCAAGGTGCAACCCTTGTTGAAGATGGAGGGATCCCGGTTTTCCAACAAAAGATGGGTGACAGGAGTGGTGAGCTGTGCAGCAGGGGGGTTACTGGTGTTTCCTGAAGATGTAGTGGCACGCATGAACCAGCATTGTGACAACCAGTAACACATAGAATACATACTTCATGCTCCAGAGGTCAATCAAGTACTCAAGCTCTAATTCACCTGGAAGGGGTAAATTGACCACCTGGTTGGCATTTACAGTGTTTTGATAGTTATGAAATGGCAGTGAATAAAATCAAATTAGTAGGATGGTGCAATGAAGATAATCAAATAGCACATTATAAAATCTACTTTGAAATTGCTGCAAGCCATAGAGACTATAAAAGTGTATTGCTTTATTTAACGAGGTTTCCAAATGTAATATATCATATTTAAATGTGATTCCAAGTCAATCTGTTGGGGGTGTCTGCAGAGAAGGGGTCTTATAAGAGGGATCGATAGACAGGATATTAATTGTCTGATAATGAAAGACAAGGACAGATGAAACATTGAAACATTGATCAATATATTGCCTTCAGACTGTTGATATACGAAGGTATTTTTTTTAAAAAATTCTTGCCAACTGAAGAATTTTTGGAAAGTGAACATGTTAGGGCCTGGTTGATGAGTCGATGATCTATATCTATAAGAATTGCATGGTTAAGATGTTAATAATAATAATTGGCCGAAATGTATATTTGAATTAGAAGGATGTTATGTAACTCATCTTGGGAGGAGAGCAAATAATAAATGATAACATTTGGATTACTGTCATTATTTGCAATGGTTTGTGTAAAAACCTAAACACAATAAAAACAATATGGTAGTTTTTGCACACCAATACATTTCCAGTATTTTGGTTTTGACAGGCAGATTAGTGTTATTTTTAAAATCTACTATTATAAAGCTAGGCTACTCAGTGGGGGATGAGATTCTCTGCCCTTTCAGGCAAAGAAATCCACACTGAATCAGTAGATGTGTTGATAAGAAAATGGATAATAGAAACTAATAGTTCCCAGGAAACCTTCAAATACAAGTAGGAGTACTCAATGGTCCTCTTGAAATTCCTCTTGAAATTCCTGAAAAATTATTACATTCTGTGTCAATCAGTAGGTGAAATTAACACTTTGAGGAACTTTTCAACAGCCTGTTTACTCACTCACCTTTTAGCGGGACAGTTAGAATGATTTACATTCACTTGTATGTATGTATAGAATATTTATTTGGTAATATCCATGAGAATCACTATATTTGAAGTGTAGGGAAATCTAAATTCATAAGAACAGATTCAGAGCAAGGTTTTGTTTTAAAAACACATAAACTTCAGCCTGCAGATAGCAGTTGGGAAACACATGAAAAAACCTGTGAAATGTTTTGCAGTCACTCAAATAAGACTATTACTGACAAAGCCTGAGATGAACATTTCAAGTACAAGAAAATAACCTGCAATGTTTGTTAACATGGGGAACTGCTTAACCTGAGGAAAAAGAGAACATCAGTTTCAAGAAGGAAAAACAAATTTGCATTTTATGATGCTATGTTTTGGGGGAAATGTAAAATCAACAGGAAAAGGAAACCGTACATTTTAAAAGCTGAAAGCGTGAATGGGACCGCATTAAAGGAAGTGCAAACTGAACTCTTGACATTTGTATTCTGCCCATGCCACCTCCACCAAATGAGATGTGAAATCAGACACCATGCATTTTCATGGAGATGAACTGGTGGTGGATAGGGCCATTAATATAACAACTGGATCTGACTGTAAATTGTAAGCCGGCATTTATTGGTTGCATCTGTGCATGATGGGTTTAAAATAATGAACTAATGGGCTTTCAGCAAATAGTTGGTGCCTAATCTGATCCCCCGTGCCATCATGAAGGAAGAAAAGAAAATATCTGGAAACGCAAAGTTTATCTGAAAATCTACAGGCGGGATGATTTCAAACTTCAAATACCTTATCACTGTTAGGCCTCAGGGTAATAAAGATTAGCCCTGAGTTAACAGCTAAAGAACTGAAGACTCCAGATTCTCTGCTGGTGGCATACCCAACAAGAAATGATAATTAGTATTTGGTATTGGAAAAATGCCTTTGTTTACAGAAGGATTCACTATTTCAACCAATATTCTTGAACAGAAACTTGTAGAAAGCTATTTTCACTTCTGCAATGTTCAGGCAGAAATGTTATATGCAATTTGTGGGAAGTCTTTTTCAGTACGCAAATTAGACGTATTTGTCCCAAAATACTGATGCATGCTAGTGTGCCATACATCATAGTGTCCGCAGGGATGAGCTTGTCGCTTTGAGATGGGAACATAATTTGAATATAAATGTAGGAGAGAATTAAATGGAAAAATCTATAACCCAGTAAATATATGTGCTATTATGATGAGAATTGCATCAATTGATTTGTACATGAGAGCGGAATCTGGTGAACAAATTAGTAATATCGTAATATGTGTGGAATATATTATATGAGACAATGGCATATTTAATGCAAGAAATCCCTGAGATGACTTCATATTAAATCGGAGGGAAACAGTTTTTTTCAAGTTACTCCCATAGTTACTCCCATCAGACTGCCCTCTTCATTAATATGCCCAAAGGCTACTGAGGGGTATGTCTACTGTGATGTCACTTTCAGAACACATTCCAATCACATGATTTAGCCAATTAGATTGCAAAAGGTGTACAGGCCTTAAAAAGGTGGGGTTACTGTTCTATATATGATTCAACACACAATCACTCAGGGGAGACACTGAAAGACTCACTCACTCACTGACTAAACAATTGATAACAACAGGAAGAAGAAAGAATAGATTGCTCTCCTTTTGCACCCATTTTGGATTATAACCAGCTCCCTAAAAATTGAGGCCTGGTAGGCGTTAAAGCATCTGCCCTTCTTCAGGGAAAGAAATGGCTTACAGGCTGTGGAGGAAAGCTCAGGCAATCTTGCTGACTGATACCCAATGTTCCTAGAGGGGGATAATTGAACCAGTTATGTCTATTTTCCAGACAAAAAGAAATTCATATGTGTGTAAAGGGGAAACAGTTCTGAGAGCAGTGATACTATAAGGGTAATTAGATTGAATCCTGGCCTTCTTCTTTGTTAGTACTTAGGGATGGGAATATTTACATTGATTGTGAATCCCGAGAAGTTAAGGAACATTTCAGAAGTATATGTGCTTCTGGAAAAACATATATAATTAATAGACTAGGTCCATGGTTTGTCTACAGTGAGATCCCCTCACCCTTTCTCTCTGCTACGATGTCTAGCTAGGAAGAATTTGTGGGGAGTGAAATGGACATCTCACTGTGTGCATAACTAGAAAATTATATCATTGAAGTAATACTTGGGTATGCCTTTGAGTAGAATATTTATATTATTATTATTATTATTATTATTATTATTATTATTATTATTATTATTATTGAGTACAGACCTAGCTTTGAGAAGCAATGGAGTGCTTTACAGAGGTATACAACAATACAGATACATAACAGAGAGCATTACAGAGGTATACAACAGTACAGATGCATAACAGAGCTCCATTCAGAGGTAACACCAGGACAGATATACAGTGGGAGGTAGGATACAGAGGAGCAGAGAGGAAGGGTCCAGCTGTACTGGGTGGCGGGGAGCAAAGGGGTGGGTGGGCAGTATTTAGTGAGTCAGGAGGCTCGAGGGGCAACATGATGGCCTAGGTATTGAGGTGGAGAGACTCCTTGTAGAGGTGTGTCTTGAGTTCTTTTCAGAATTTTAGGACAGTGGGGGTGAGTGTGATGCTGACGGGGAGAAAGTTTGATAGTCTTGAGGCGTAGGCAGAGAAGGCTTGCTTTCTGGTGCTTTCCTTTTTGCAGAACCAGATTTCAGTTCTGCACGTGTCCTGGCTTCTGGTGGTGCACAGTCCGCTGGAGATGCTGAGTTTCTCTGTGAGATAGCTGGGTGACTTAAGGGCGACTGCTTATAGATGATGCAGCAAGACTTGAAGGTGATTTGTGCGTGAAGTGGGTGTCAGTAAAGTTTGATGAGGACCGGAGTGATGTGGCCGTATCTTTGTAGGCCATTGATGAGGTGTACAGCCACATGTCGGACACTTCTCAGAGGCACAAGGGAGTATGACCAGAGGCCTTTGGGGAGTGTATTGCCCTGCCCCCATCCAGGTGGGATTGGACCAGTGCTTGAACAGTGAATCTAATGCTGTCTGGAGGGAGGGCTTGACTTTCTGCAGGAGGTAGAGCTGATACCACACTGTCTGACTTTTCTTAGCTATGTGTTTCTTGAAGGAGAGGCGTTGGTCAATGTGGAACCTGAGGGAGTTGGTGCAGGAGGTGATCTGGGGTGTTCATTGTTGTTGGTGAAGAGTAGGAATTTGGTCATGGACGGGCTGACCTTCAAGTATGCACTGGACATCCAAGACCAGATCCACAAAAGGCAGGTTTTGAGCCTATGGATATCCTGGATGGGCTCACTCTTGAGGTATAGCTGTGTGTCATCAGCATATTGGTGGATGTGGATTTGGTGTGTGGCTAGGAGGGCTCCATGTATTGATTGAATACCACTTGGGAGAGGATGGAACTCTGAAGGACACCACAGGTGACGGTTAGCATTGTTGATCTAGAGGAGTCCACCTGAACAAACTGCTGATGGTTGGCCATGTAGGACTTGAATCAGCATAGGACAAGGTTGCTGATCCATATGCACTGATGTAGGGTGTCCGTGAGCACCGGGTGCTCTACTATGTCGAAAGAGGTTGAGAGGTAGAGTAAAGGCAGGGGTGGCCATCGTCAAGGATGTTGAGGGCATCGTCGTCCACCTGTATGGTTGCCATTGCCCAGCTACATCTGGGTCTGAACCCTGATCGATAGGTTTGGAGGATATTATTGGTGTCAATGTGTTACTGCATTTGTGTGGCTAACACTTTCTTGATGATCTTACCAAGGATGGCAAGATGAGTAATGGGGTGATAGTTACCTAGGTTGTTGGGATCCAGAATGGGTTTATTTAGCAGAGGAGGGATTTGGCCTGTTTTTAGGGTCGATGTGAAGGTGCCTTGAGTTAAGGGGCTATTGATGATCTCCAAGTAGGCAATGAAAGCTTGTGCACGGAGGTTCTTCGGGATGGATGCTGTCTGTATACAACTTGGCATTGCGGATGGCCAGAGTTTCTACCAGATCCTCTGTCAAGAGTGTCTCGAATGTTGCACAGGATGTGGAGATTTTGTGACGAGGAGCGTGATGTAGGTCTGCAGAGCTGGTCTCTATGTGCTGGTGAACCTTGCTGATGTTGATGATGAAGAAGGTGTTGACGGCTGTGGATTTTTCAATGGAGTGTGGTTTGGCTGATACGGATGTTGGCTTGATGAAGTGCTTGCCAACTTTGAAGGGTCCGAGAAATTGATCTCCAAGGGGGGACTTGCGCACAACCCCAAATAATTGTGACCACGGTGGATGTGAATGAGGATTTTAATTGAAAGGTTTGCTGCAGTAGTGATGGCTAGAGGGGGAGTTTCTCGGAAACCCTTCTAGAGGTAGTCTAAAGGTTTGGGGTCCCGCACTATCTACGCTACCTACTAGTAATTAAATTTCACAGAAAGTAAAAAGTGCATTCGGCAAACATTTGTATCATTGAGCAATTAGCCGCTGGTAACACAAGTCAGAATTAGGGTTCCAAGTATTTAATTTGTTTAAACAGAACACCACATCACGCCACGCCAACAGGTCTTTCAGCCCTATCTGGGCCATCCTCAGGGCGTACAAAGTTATCCAAAAACCATTAGTAAAGAGAAATCCAAGGTTGATTTCCTGAGATTGTATGCAAAATGCTTAATCAGATATCCTGTTCATAGCATCCAATGTTATCGTTAAGGTCTGTACTTGGTGATAAGTCACATAAAGGGAAAGCATTTCTGCCTGATTCCCACGTTTCACATAACGTGCTGGTTAGCACTTGAGTTATTGTTAAACGCTTGAATGCGTTCTTGCCATGTGACTAACTGATTAAGCATTTCGCATACAATCTCAGGTAATCAACCCCGGTTCCGAATAGGTCCAAAAAGGAATTGCCCTTTTCTTCATCTGACCTTCACTATGGACGCCCAGGCGGCAGACAAGCTTAATCTAAGAGTTAAGAGCAGTAAGGAAGAGGCATGGCTAAGAAGGTGGGTGGGGCTTAGGCCACTTGACCTAGATCCACTTGCACCTGCTCACCAACTGCCATCAATTGTTGCTAAAGCTTAGTTGTTCCAGACTAAAGGGAGATGGTGATAATGTTCTACTGAAAAAATGGACATTCAGCAATCCTGGTAAGTTTTCTGTACATATTTATTTCTGTAAATGAAGGCCCTCCTATTACGGATATATAATAAACAACACATGCAGGACCATGGTAACATAAATAACATGTTTATGGATGTAGTTGAAACTGCCTAAATAACATGTTTATTTACTATCTTTGTTTGTTTATTACAGTTGGAACAATCTGTTGCTTTGTAACAGTTTGTATCCTGCCTGATTATGTATAGATTTTGTCCATTATAGATTTACATATGGCTTTGTATGAGTCCATAATTCACAAACCTAATGTACAATAAAACTATGAATATTAGTACTAACTTAATTTAACTATATAACAGCTACCCATCCTCATGCTGTTTAAAGTTTTTAATTGAAAGTGAAAAAGGTACGCTTTTACATGATCATTAAATGGAAACATCACAAAGGGAATCTAGCCTACATATATGGTGAACATACATGTTTTTTTTTTACAAGCCCTTTGAATACCTGAAGGTCCAGAAGTTTGTTACAATTGAGTAAAATGCTGTTTGAATTCTGGCATGTCCACTGAGTAAGGGGGTGGTATTTTGAATAAAAGGGAAGTAGCGAGAACTCGATAGGCATGTATATTTAAAACTGATTTGTTGTTTTTCACAAATGAAAGAATCCTGCTTGACTCTTGTGCATTCAATCCGCAGTACCTGCATGCTCAGGGTGGATTAAATGAAAAATAAAAACATGAAATGAAATGAAAAGATACCTATCGTGATGTGTGTTACAAAAGTCTCATTTTCTATAACTGTAGCTTTACAAAAGGAGGTGAGTGTGTTACAAAAGTCTCATTTTCTATAACTGTAGCTTTACAAAAGGAGGTGAGTACTGTGTTGATTATACGCAGTCATGGATGTGGAACTTATTTACCATTAAATTGATTCAGTTGTTTCTATTTTGTTAATAAATATATCTTCATAAAAAGAATTTGGTTAAATAGAGGAAAATTGTGTGTTCTTGGTTTGGGGTGGTGGAAAGCAGCCCTGAATTAGATGTCTCCCGATGTCTACAGTAGGCAACAGTACTATCCTTACAAAAAACTACAGCCAAATAAGAATACAATATTGCCATCCACCAATAACACTATTAGTAGGTGCTTTTGATATTGCCTCTCATCTTTCAGAGTCATGCAACTCTTTAAATCATCAGATCTGCCACATAACATCTTTTTCACAGATTGGATGACCTAATTCATACACAAGTCTTATAATACTAACTCTGTGTATTCCCACACATCCTTCTAATAGAAACCAAACAGGCCAAGAGAGGAGTATGGACAGTTTTTACTTGCTTGTTTTACCCTTTTTTGTGTGAGAAATTAACACATATCTCACTGGATCATTATCACTTACAATGATACCCCGAGACCCACATATGTAAAAACATATCATTCTGCTTTATAGTTTATCTACAGATAGTTAAGCAGTTTTCCATCTGATAACACAGCCTGACATAGACTCCACTTTATTCACCTGGCACAAACCATGGTACATTTACTGGATCAGCTTAGGCGAATAATCATCTACTTTCATTGTTCCCATCTGTTTAAATTTTCTGAAAGTATTCTTCACTACCTCTACTAACTTCTTCAAAAATGTCTCACATTTGTAGCATAGGCAGACAATAATCCTCTTATTTATAGTGCCCTTGTGTGTACAAAACACACAATAGCACAACAATAAAAGTCTCACCACAGAGCATCAATTAATAAAACAGATAGAAGAGACTTTCACACATCCCCCAATTAGAAATGCATAGTACAAGTGTTTCTGGTCAGTGTATATGGCTATCTTACTCCACCACCGCCAAAGCAGGTGCATTCAAGTGAGGTATCAGTTATGCACATTCCAACATCTTATTTCAGTTACTGAACAATATTGTTCTAATAATATAAAACCCACTTGCCACAGTAAAGAGAACAGGCTATTACATGAAAAACAATTAAGCTTTTACCCAAATGAATTCTGGAAACAAGCATGTTGTTTGGGAAGGTAGTATTCTGAAATTGCAGGACAATAACATACCAATAGCCTTCTTCCTTAATATATTGGCAGCATTTGATAGAGTAAACCACAACACACCAATGTAAAGATTAGAAATGTAAATGGGGAGTAAAGGAATGGCCCTGGTCTGGATTACCAATTATCTTGAAGGCTGCACCTCCAGGGTCAAAATCGGAGTTTTCAAATCATCACATTTTTCTCAAAACATATTGTGTCTCACAAGGATCCATCCTATCCCCTGGGATCTTTAAATCATGTGAAAAACCTTTGTCAGCCACCATTGATCCTTTCAATAAATCTTTTCAACTATGTGCAGAAGATTCACATGCCTTCTGAAATTGATGCAAACACCAATCTACATAGCAGCAAACTCGCCCAGAGAATCCAGCAATGGACCATAGAACATATAGTTTTTCTCTAAGCACCAAATATGGGGATTATCCTTTTCTGGTTACCTAAGGGCTGAGTGGATAGCTCTGGGGCAACACATTTGTCTTGCAAGCAAGCCAATGCAGAGCAAAACACATCTGAATCCTGGTCCCACGCTTAGGGACTGGTCTGCAGAATTAAGAGCGTTATAAAAGATGAATTAATTATCTACCGCCACCTCACTACCGTTCAAATGCCAATCCCGCTACTACAGGAACACAGGTAAATACAAAGGACAAATCGTTCACAATAAACCTTCAGTAAAGCCTCCAATTCACTCACTGACAGAAAAGTGACAACTACCAGGTGCACATATTTAGGAATGCTGTGCCCTATCTTAACATGAATCAGAAGATTGAAGTTACCAGGGGACTTGTCAACTTATTCCTCAACTACTGTTATAACATCTCTCTGGGGTTACATAAACGCAACTAAAACAAATCCAAGTAACGATAAGCAAACCAAAGCAGCAAGGCTTGTGCTGGGTCCAAACCTTTGGGATCATATCCCACCAGGATGGAAGACCCTCAATAGGCTTTCTGTGAATAACTCAGCCATACTTCCCAATATTTGGGAAATTGAAGACAAGAATATTCAATATTTTTGGAACCTCTGACCCAATTGAGCCTTACGTTCTAGTGAAATAAAGTGCATGCCAATATCTTTGCATTTTATCAGTACAGTCTTTATTTAAACATAACATTGTAAATGGTGTTATGGTGTAGTCACTGACATTAACAGATGTTGCCCATGTTTGTGTATGCTTGTATTAAGAGGATTGTTAGAGAGCCAGCTGTACCATGAACCCCTTTCGATTGCGACATCTGGAATTCTGACCTTGCTGCTCAATGACTTGCCCAACCCTAAAGCGGACGCAGGTAATGCTCTGCAAGAGAAGTAATTGGAAAATCATTGTAGCATGTAGAGAGAGTGAGTGATGACTTGACTAACTCCTGGGGGCTTCTGCCTTGGGCATCCTTCCAAGGCATGGGAAGCTGGGCCAGCCAAACCTGCACTGTGGATGACCCCAGGGGTCAGATGGCTCTGTATATTGCCCTGGGGAACCACAGATTCAGGCCTGGACTCAGACTAGCTGAAGTGATGTGGAGGGCAATCATAGTGCATAGCAACCAACATGTCCCCTTTGTCAAGGAGCGGCATAAAGAAATGTGATTTGTGGCACAGCGAAGAAGGCCTGTGGCCTGGGACCAAGCATAAGATACAAACAGAGAAGAGAGTGGGCACCACCATGTATTCAAAAATGTTCAGAATATTCAAGCAAAAATCAAATGTTTCAAAAAAAGAATATACATCCAATTGAAAGGAGCTGGCTGTGACAAGTCTGGAGACACCCGGACTTATAATTGCAACACACGCTGGAGACCAAGTAATAATACTGGGTCACACAACCGCTCTCATATGGGGCCCAAGATGGGCACGTATTTATATCTGGTTCACGACAATATGTTCAAGTATCCATAATATACCATACTTCTTAGAGAAGACTGCAGTCTGAGTCACTGCCCTGCAGCTGCACAGTGGAGGATCATTTCTCTCTGTGTATTACAAAATTGGTTTCCTTGTAAGCACGAGTGGATTTTCTCCATGCCTTTGTGCATAATGTCATTTACAACCCACTGCTGAGTGGGCATGAACGCAGGACGTTCTGTTTTTCACCACTGACCACACCAATGAGACTGGCCCTGATGAAGGAAATAATTTCCGAAATGCATTGGCTTTTTTAGTCTAATACATGTGGATTGTGGCAACTGCTTCCTCACTAAGGATTATTAGTGATAGCTTTTTGCTTGAACTACTATGGATAAATAATTTTTGATATGAATCAGAAAGACTCATCTTCCTTTCTCTAAGAAGTATGGTATATTATGGATACTTGAACATATTGTCGTGAACCAGATATAAATACGTGCCCATCTTGGGCCCCATATGAGAGCGGTTGTGTGACCCAGTATTATTACTTGGTCTCCAGCGTGTGTACCAAGCATAAGATACACCTGAGCCAAAAGGAGTGTGGGGCAGCTGCAGTCACAGAGGTAGCACTGACAGAGTGACCCCTCCAGGTCGTTGGAATGAGGAGGAGGGTTGATCCAGCCTAGCGGCTGCAACGCTTCCTTGTTAAACCATAATTATATAGTTCCTCCTTATTATGAATATTAGCCCAAGCCCATTCGCGCTACACTGAAAACCGTGTTGCAAAGTTCCGATTCTGGGTTAACTTTGCCGTCATTTTAAGATTCATCCGCCATTTTGATTTTCACTCATGTTGCATGTTCTAAAATGGTGGGCTGTGTTTTCGTCTTGCAGTCGAGCTGAACAACCTTTGAGTTCTGTTAATGTTTAGCCTGTTCGAGAGCTGACTGAGACCGAGACCTTGTGCTTCATACGAACTGTCATTTAAGTGTTGTCTACGCTCACAAGCCTCATCCTTGTATAAACATTGAAACAATGAAGAACAAACCTAGAGCGTATGCTTTAGCTGAACTACATTGTAGTGACTCTTGAAATAAGGCTTACTGCAGGTCCGAGAACCTTCATCATTATTGTGTTTTCATGGATTTGCAAACCTGTGTAATCCTTTGCATAATATTGTAACATCTGTTATGTGAACTAGGCACAAATTATTAAAGTGAAGAGAGGCTGGACAATATTGCAAGAATTCTATAAAAATGCTAGTGTTTAGATGTCCAGCACTCTCTCTCCTCTCTGTGTCCGCTGTTACACACTACAAGGTGTTGGAAGCCCGATAGCTATCTGTTTTTCTTTGTAAACTGTACAGTAATAAAAGATACTTGTATCTTATCAGCCCGTGATTGGTGTATTTCTTTCGTGGTACTTAGCCTCGATATTTCTTTGTTCTTTCAGATGACACCCGAATAGGGACCCTCAAGATTGATGCCACCTTGTTGAAGAGAAGACGAGCTATCGGACCGGGATCAGACAGTGAGAAAAAGGGGGCCCTTCTTGGATGAGACGCGATATCTCAACAGTACTGCAAAATCCGATCCCTGGCCGGAGAGCACGTGGTCCGAGACGGCATCTTGACGAGGGTCCACATATCGAAGCAGGCAGTTTTGCAGAAATCACCAACTACAAGGGTCCTTTGTCCTTTGTAATCCGATCAACCTCCTTAGTCCTTTGAAATCAGGTGAGTTGTGCCCCGATTCCTAAGTATCCTGATATTTGGTTGCAGATTTGTACTTGCGAGAAACAAACGATGGCAGGTAACACCAGTAATCTGACATGCCTGGGAAATTGTCTGCCTGTTTCAGGGGAATATTCCGCAGAGACAGACAATCTTTGGAATTTGGCTGACCGGCGCCACAGGAGGGGTCGCCGGCATGTACTATGTATTGTAAGTACGGCGTTGGTAGTATCGTATTCAACGATATTTGGCACAGACAAACTAGACATGCTTCGGAATTTCAGTGGCCAGTCAATTGTAGCTTTGAGATTGCCCGAGTATTTAGAGTCCATATTATTAAAGAAAAAAGCTAAACCTGCAGCATTTGATGTAATTCAAAATTGGAAAAAAGAAGCTATGCAGCATCTTAAGAGTAAAGAGAAGTATGCACTTCGTCATATGTCAAATTCAGAAAAGGCATTATTGTATGATCAAAAAAACAGTCAGAGTCTGTTAGAAACATGGGTAGGGCTTTTCAACTTGGTGTACAGAAAATATATCTGTCTAAAGATTTTCATGTCTCAGATAAACTAATTGATAAACTCTTAAATGAACATAGGCCTGATGACACTGCACCACATCCTTATATACCTATTCCTGTTGTCTTACCTCTTGCTGCTGTTGCACCTCCTCCCATAGCAATTCCTGTTCTCCCGGTTGCCCCTACAACGCCAGCTGTTGCTCCTCTTCCTATTATTGTTTGTCCTCCTCTATCTCCACCTTTACCGGCTGTTACTGTTCCAGTGATTCTGTCTTTATTACCAGCGATAGTGTCTCCACTACCTGTTGCAAAGGATTTGTCTACTTTCTCTTTCCCAAGCGGTTCTGCTCCTCTTGTAGCTGATGAAGGGGCGACTGTTGAATCAAAAGTAGTGACTCAGAGTACAGTTTCTAAAGATAAGAAGAGAGATGTGAATGCATGGGCTAAGCAATGTATAGAGAAAGTTGAAAAATCACCTGTCCTAACTACACTCCTTAATCTAGAAAGTATTCCCGAACAGAATATTTTATTGAGGGGATGGGAATACATTTGGCTGTAATGTGGAATAATTTGATGGACATGGATGTCCCACAAGGGTTGAGGGATTTGAATGTGTTAGCCTACTCAAGGGATACTGCGGAGGAAGTAAAAGAGCATGTCAAGAGGGTTTTTGAGTTAAGAACGGAGTTAGAACGGTTACAGAATGATGAAACAGATGGTGATCGCTTGGACTCTTTGTATGTGCAGAAACGGTTCCTTCCTCCTTGTAAGTCAACGAGTGAAGAGATGTGAATGTATAAAGAAAAAGATGTGTTGTCCCGCAGAACTGATGATCATTTATAAGAGAGCTTTTGGCCTGATACTGCTTCCACCACTTTAGTGCTTGATCTGGCTTTATTGCTTAACAAACATTCGGAGTTGCCTACTTCTCAGTTGCCTATGAGAGAGGTTCCTCCGACATTTGTTCCTAAGGTTGAGATTCCAGCTAATGTCGCAGCAGGTACAGCGGCCACTACTATTGAAGCTCACTATGTATCACAATTTGTTCATGTCCTGTTCTCCAGACAGGAAGTGAATACTATTAAACAGTCGATCCCAGACATTAGGAAAAATCCAATCCAACAGGGTTTCTCAAAGAAATAGAATCTGTCTTGCATTCGTCAGTTTTCACTCTGGGTGATAAAGATTTGTTGTTTCCTGTGATCCTACCTGCTGATTTATGGAAACAGATTAGGACAGTGGATGATCAAGCAGGCTGGGTGACACATGGGATTACTTGGTGCGGATAGACAGAGAAAGGAAGGCTGGTGAGAGACCACCGCAAGTGATACTGACTTTGCCAGACAGAATAGTAACGGAATTAAAAACTTTGGTTCCCGAGAGAAGGATTGTTTGGGACAAACTCACTGCTTGTACCCAAGGAAAATCTGAAGGTGCTACTGAATTCTTTAATCAGTTTGAACAAGTATTTTCAGATTTTAGCATACAGGATTTAAGCACTGAGTCAGGGAAAAGTTTGTTTGTGGATCAGTTTGTGCGTGGATTGTTGCCTGATATCTAGTCACAAATCATGACTTCCGAGAGTGCTTGGCAAGCTAAATCGCAGTCTGAAGTATTGCATATGGCTCAGTACTACGAAAATAGAGTTAATAATGAAAAAGAGAGGATTGAAAAGGAAAGGGGAGACGTGAAAACCAAAGTATTATTGACACAGATAGTTAGAGGACCTAGAGGTGGGAGTACACAGATTCAAGTTCAATTTGTTCCACAATGTAATGCGCAGTTGGGTCCTGTACACGTGAACCAATGTGCTTATTACAGACAAGAGGGTAATTGGAGAGCACAATGCCCGATCCTTCAGCAAAGACTCAAATAACACATATGGTTCTACCAGGATCCCCTACTCCAGAGGCTGCCCTGGGGTAGGGGATCCTGGTAGAAGCCAGTTTGCTAAAAACCCACAGTCATTTCCGCAAGATAATCAGCAACCTAGTATAGATAGCAGAAATATTTTCGATAATCCTTCAACTGCCTATCTTTCTGAAGACCTTGTCTTCAACAATATATTGTTTAGTTAGGACAGCCCGAAGCAGGGTCTGGAACTAACACCTATTCCTGTTAATCAGAAAGGGCCCTACGTTGAGATGACGGTGGGGAATAGGAAGCATCTATTTTTGATAGATACAGGAGCACAGAAGTGTTCCATTGATCATTCACAGGTTCCATTCATCCCACTGTCAAGGCAGAATAACGTTTCTGTAGGGTTTTCTGGCATGCCAGTGGTTAGTCCGGTTTCTCGGCCGGTACTGATTTCACTAGGGCCATTCACAGATCACGGTCCATTTCTTCTGACAATGATCTGTGGAGAGAATTTGTTGGGGTTGTATCTATTGAAGGAATTAAATGCGGTAATTCATTGTTCTTCAATGGAGTACGTTTGCCGATTTCACCACAGCAATCTTCTGCCTCACAGTTTTTTAATAGACCTTTGCCGCCTGAATTTAGTGAAGTTCCAGCATGTTTATGGGCGGTTGGCAACAAGGATGTTGGTATTTTGCAAATTGAACCTGTTAAAATTGTTTTGAAACCTAACTTGCCACGTATTCCACAATATAAGATTTCAGTTGATGGTGAGCAAGCTTTGAAGTGTATAGTTTCCGATTTTGTACATCGTGGAGTAATTGAAGAAATTGCAGGAAGTTAGTGCAATAGCCTGATTTTACCGGTGTACAAGAAAGGGGATAATGCAATACCTTTTCATTTCATTATCGATTTGCGCACTATCAATAAGATTGTTGCTCTACAATTTCCAATTGTGCCTGATGTAACTATGATATTAACAATGATTACAGCTTCTGCTACTCATTTTAGTGTGGTAGATCTTAAGTATGCCTTCTTTAGCATTCCTATGCACATGGATAGCAGATATTTGTTCCCGTTCACCCTAGGGGGATGCTCGTTTACATTCACCCATGCACTACAAGGGTACATGGAGAGTCTGAGCATTTATAGAAGGGCTTTGAAAGAGCAGCTCGATACACTTGAGTTGCGTTCCACTTGTACATTGTTGCAATACGTTGACGACCTTCTCTTAGCTGCAGACTCAGAAAGTGCTTGCAAGGAAGGTACTGTGTTGTTGCTTATTCATCTAGCAGAGCATGGGCATAAAGCTTCATTAAAAAAGTTTCAGTATTGTGGACAGGAGGTCGCCTATTTAGGCTATCACCTGTCAAAGGAGGGAAGAAGATTGAAATCTGAATGGATACAAAGCATTTCTAGCATGTCTGTCCCAAATACACAGAAAGAAGTCAGAGCCTTGATAGGAATGGCTTCTTATTGTAGATAGTGGATCCCAAACTTTTCACTAGTGATAAAACCAATGTTGGTATTGACAAAGAAGGGCATTTCTTTGCCACTACCATGGAACTTGGAACACCAGAAAGCATTTGATCTGCTCAAGACTGCACTGTGTTCAGCACCAGTTTTGGGCACACCAAATTATGAGAAGGCCTGTGTGTTGTACGTGCATGAATGTGATGGATATGCTTTGGCTGTGTTAACGCAGGAACATGGAGGGAAGAATAGACTGCGTGGTTATTTTTCCTCCACACTTGATCCTGTTGTATGCGCTTGGCCAAGATGTCTGAGAGCTGTCGCTACTGCTGCTGCGTCTGTAAAACAAAGTGAGGGTATGGTTTTAGGTCACACTTTAACCGTGATGGTCCCCCACTCTGTAGACGTTCTATTAAACAGAACTCAAATGCAACACCTTACTTCCGCATGATTAACAAGATACAAACTGATCCTATTTGCACCGCATATCCAAATTTAGAGGTGTTACGTATTGAATCCGGCTGAATTGTTACCTCTTCCGCAAAGAAATTGCTTGCAGTGATGAAGTTTCACATGAATGCCTATACCACAGAGCAAGAAATTAAAGGCAGGATTGATTTAAATGATACACCTCTGAATGAGCCACAAGGGGAGCTGGTCTGCGATGGCTCCTGCTTCAAACTTCCGGATGGTACATGCACTGCTGCTTACGCCATCACTACACTAAGCACGATTGTGGAAACCAAGAAATTCCGCATAACTCCACGCAGTCCGCAGAGATTATCTCACTGACTCGAGCTTGTGAACTTTCCGAAGGGCTTAGAGTAAATATATTTAGACATAGTCAGTAGGCCCTTGGGGTGGTTCACAACTTCTGAAGACTATGGGCAGAACGAGGTTTCTTGACCTCACACGGAACAAAAATCCAACATGGCACCTTGATAGTTCAGCTACTCACAGCACTTGCGCTCCCTACTCAACTAACAATCATGAAGTGCGCTGCACATCAGAAGCTAGTAGATGATGTAGGGAGAGGAAATGTTTTTGCTGACAGGATAGCCAAACAGACTGCCACTGATTTATACTCAGAAATGTATGTCACTAAAGAAGCCACAAACATTTTTATATTAGATGAAGGAATTGATTCCATAAAAGATATACAAGCTGATGCCACTTCAGAAGAACTTAAAACTGGGTTGATGGTTTAGCATGTTTGGATGAGGAAGGGTGCTGGGTGGACAACATAAAGAATAGATGGATGCTACTAGATGCTTATGTCACCGCAATGGTTACAATGGCTCATGGTCCCACTCACATATGTGCTATAAAAATCTGTAAATTACTAGAACTGTCGGGATAAATGTAAACATCTCAAAAACTGCTGAGCATTTTGTCCAAAACTGTATGGTGTGCTTGCAGCATAATGTGGGGAAGGGTACAATGACACTGAGGGGTAGTTTCCCCCCCCCCGTGCCTTTTGAAGTGATTCATTTCGACTTCATTGAGATGGAGATTGAGCGCTGCTATAACTACAAATATGTCTTTGTAGTCACTTGTGCTTTTAGCAAGTGGTTTGAAGTCTTCCCTGTGAAAGATGCCACAGCAATGACAACGGCGAAAACCATGCTTAAGGAATGTTTTCCTAGGTTTGGGTTGCCGAGGGTCATCTTGTCGGATAATGGTACACATTTTATCGCTGCTGTTATCCTGCAAGTATGCGCGGGATTGCAGATCGATAAACGGTTCCATTCGGCTAGACACGCTCAGAGTGCTAGGCTCGCAGAACGCCATAATGGTATGCTGAAGAATAAGCTTGCAAACGTCCATGCTAGCAGTAATTTCAAATGGGCAGACACCTTACCTATAGCTCTACTGTCCATGCGGACAACCCCACAGACTAGAACTGGACTCTCCCCATATGAAATCGTGATGGGGAGGCCAGCTAACATTTGGAACCTGCCAAAACCCAAAGTACTGAAAGATGTGGAGAATTTGCTTCTCGCTGAATACTGTGACCAGTTAACCCAAAACTTGTATTTGATTTATCTACGGGTGCGAGAAGCCCTCCCAGTTAAATACGAGGGGCCAGGTCACCGAATTTGACCAGGTGACTGGGTGCTTACGAAAGTATTTGAAAGAGCATCCAGTCTCGCACTGCGCTGGAGAGGACCGTTCGAGGTCCTGTTGGCCGCACAGACTGCCGTACAAGTAGCTGGCAGGAGACACTGGATCCACGCTACACACATCAAGAAAATACCTTTTCATTTGCCACTCGACGAAGAAAAGAAGGAAACGATTTGCTCTGCTTCTGGTGATAAATCTTTCTTGAACAACATCAAGGGTGTTTCAGAGATTCTTCCAGAGCCTGTGGGGCCTGGGGAGATTGCTGTTTTGTCTTTGAATTCTTCTTTGGATCTTTCTGCACCCTTGGACAATCTTGTCTCTGTTTCATCACTTCCATCAGGAAGCAATAACACTTTGTTCGCAGATCACGCCGTGCCTGGAATCTTCAGGTACAATCTGCATCCATGGCACTAGACTTACAGCACAGCACGGCTGTGCCCACAGGAAAATATTGTTGAGCTAGTCCTTTGCCACTCTCTCACTGAAACATAAGTAAGTGGCTGGGACCGGCAAAGTTACCTTCTCCTAAGATAAATCACGTGGTCAGGAGATCACCAACAAACAAACTTAAGGAGTCTGTCGCAGGGACTTGCCTGAACGAACTTTGAGGAACAATGCCTGTCGTTAACTCTACTCGTATGAAGCAACTGATCGATTGTGTGGCTAACAAAGAAATTGGACATAAAACTTCATGGTCCTTGAGGATTTCCTGTTTTCTTGTAATTATATTAACTGGTCTAACAGTAGTAATTGCTAATGGGTTTTGGTATATTGAAGAGGTGCGTCCATTTGAAACTTTGATACCCACTGAGAGTGTTCCCACTACGTCTTTGTCATGGGTATCAGGCAGGTAGTTGGGGCAAGCTGGGTAGAGGCTTGGCAGGCCTGGCATAGACACACAAAGAACCCATAACAAATCCCTTCTTTCATTCCTTCCTAGTGTTTGTAGTAACTTCCTGGTTACCACTTCCTGTTGCCATAGAGGAAGCACATGATAACTCATGATCTCTCTAGCGTTTGGGTGTGGCTGGATATATAAGCCACACCCAAGATTCTTCCAGTGCTTTGTTTTGCTTACTGTGACCTGTATCAGCAACACACTTGCAGTGCTCTGGATCATCCTGTTTCTGCTTACCTGCTCTGGACCATCCTGCTTCTGCTTACCTGCTCCGGATCTTCCTGTTTCTGCTTACCTGCTCCGGATCATCCTTCTTCTGCTTACCTGCTCTGGATCATCCTGCTTCTGCTTACCTGCTCCGGATCATCCTACTTCTACTTACCCGCTCCGGATCATTTGGCTTCAGCTTACCTGGTTCTTACTCCACGCCGCAGCTATCTCCAGTCAAGAGGGGACTTCTACACCGGCACATGTAAGAACAAAGAAGAACAGCGTTAACACGTGCACATCAATAATGCGGAGCATTCTCACCGAATCTTCCCGCGACGCTGGAATCCAGGTTAGTTGCACATGCGCACAAACCCCTGTAAGAAAGAAGAGACATTATTCATTGCGCTTTTTCCAATAACGTGGACACTTATTTCACTGCGCTCGCTCTCTCTCTCTACGCGGTGCATACTTACCAAAAGCCTCTGTGCAAACCTACCTAAGCACCAAGTCTCCAGTAGCGCTGAACCCAGACTTGAGGTGCTAATACCACATAATTTCTCCTCCAAGGGAAAGGGAGAGACATTACCAGGCATGCTCGAATTGAAAGCGCTGTGCAAACCAACCAGCAGCTAGCTTCTACATGCAGCGCTACTCACTCACAAAAATACTGGCAAACAAAGACAATATGGACAATTGTGGACACTCAACATTCTCCGCGCACCGTTCACTTGTGGGAAGGACTTTCTAGCCAGTGAAGAAACTGGCACCTTGAACTCTCGGCCTCACTGTGAAGGCATAAAACAGCGTTTGGCATCTGAACTCAGCCTACAGACATTGGCACCAATCACATGAGTGAATTGCGCCCCTGCAAATGCAGGATGGAGTGCACACACATCAAGGTAAACCCATAGGGGGACATCACAGCACACAGTAAAGAGAAGGGAAGGGCCCAGGGAAATCGGGTCAATTGAGGTCTGAGTGTACACCTTGTATTTGACAGGTATTCCTCCAGGTGAAACAGGGGAAGTGAAGACTCGGGTTCAAGGCAGGCTCCTCCATCGCTCCTGCAGAGACACAGGTGAGTGTGACAGTCTTCTCCTTTTGTGCATCTGCACGCTCTATCTTCTGGGGATTCCCAACACAGACTGAGTTACCACAACAATACACTTTTGTTAATTATGAATGCGACCCATGCGAGAATGAACTAATTGCTGGATGGAACTAATTGCTGGATATGTTCGCATTTGCCACAACACGGTGAAAAAGGGTTGGCCTGGTATATTCAACCTCTTCCTTTGACTACCGCATGCTATGCCTCTCTAAAGGCACTATTCTTTGGTTGTTGGAATGACAGCATCTCTGGGAACTTTGATGGGACTAATTTGAATGAGTTTGAAAGACGAGTCTTGACGCCTCTGGGATGTTCCCTTTTTGCAAATAGGAGCAAGCACAATATTGCTTCTATTAGGCCTTCCGATAGACTTTCTAGAGCTTTCCAATCATTAATCTCTTTCAAGATGGCTGCCGTAGGCAACCAGGATGCCATGCCTCCTTCTTACACTATTAATCACAGCCCCAACTCTGTTCCCTTCTGCATACAAAGGAATGGTCCTCAGTCAATGGGAACCTTTGAGGGTTGTACCAATATTGTGAATTTGACTAGTGAGCACAGACCTTTGTATGTAGGTGATCCCGTTTATTTTGTCTGTGGCAATGAAGCTTATCCTTGGCTACCTAGAGATTGGCAGGGTACTTGTTATCTGGGTATCTTGCTAACAGGGGTATTTATAGCAAGCACCTCTGAGATCTCTATAGCTTGTCCAAGGCGGGACGAGAACGGTGATACTCCTTCACAGGTCATGGGTGTTGTAGCCAAATCCTTTGTGCCATTTTGGGGACAGATCATGAATTCTGAGGATATTAGGAGACTGGCAAGAGTATTGGAGAAAACCATCAACCAGACCACCGATATACTCTACAATATGATGTTAGAACAGAAAGCAATTAGATTAGTGGCTCTACAGAACCGGATGGTGTTAGACATCATCCTGGCTGAGCATGGTGGAGTATGTAAATTGGTGGGATATGCTTGTTGTGTTTTCGGACCTGACTCCTCCCTTACCATAGTTAAGCCAATACAAAATGTGCACATCCTAAATACAGAAGTACATGTTCCCGAGGGAAATAGGGTTCGTAGTGCTTGGTTCTGGGATTTTTTATGGTCGTGGGAATGGAAACTCTTTTCAGCCTTAGTGGTAATCCTTGATATTCTATTGTTCTGTTGTTGGTGCATACAATGCCTTCCTGCCATATGTTCGATGTTAGGGGGATGTTGTGTGTAAACTTTAGGTACATCAAGGCCAAAAATACACGCCCCGAGAAAATGGCTAATGTTTTTGTGATGAAGGATATTACTGTCAAGGATCTAATGGTGATCGATATATCTGATGAATGTGATTCAGGATGTACGGACATTGAAGTGTGGAGTTTCAAGTAAAGCAAATATTTTTAGTAAAGCTCTTGGCTTTGGCCAAAAGGAGGGTTTGTTAAAAATCGTAATTATATAGTGTCTCATTATTATGAATATTGGCCTAAGGCCATTTGCGCTACATGGAAAAAACGCATTGCAAAGTTCTGATTCTGGGTTAACTTCGCCGCCATTTTAAGATTCATCCGCCATTGTGATTTTCACTCATGTTACATGTTCTAAAATGGTGGACTGTGTTTTCTTCTTGCAGTCTAGCTGAACAACCTTTGAGTTCTGTTAATGTTTAGGCTGTCCGTGAGCCGACTGTTCAAAGAGACCTTGCACTTCATACGAACTGTCATTCAAGTGTTGTCTGCGCTCACAAGCCTCATCCTTGTATGTATATTGAAACAATGAAGAACAAACCTCGAGCGTATGCTTTAGCTGAACTACATTGTAGTGACTCTTGAAATAAGGCTTACCGCAGATTCGAGAACCTACATCACTATTGTATTTTCATGGAAGTGCAAACCTGTGTAATTCTTTGCATAATAGTGTAATATCTGTTATGTGAACTAGGCACAAACTGTAGCCCACAAATTATTAACGTGAAGAGAGGCTGGACAATATTGCAGGAATTGTATAAAAATGCTAGTGTTTAGATGTCCAGCACTCTCTCTCCTCTCTGTGTCAGCTGACACACACTGCGAGGTGTTGGGAGCCAGATAGCTATATGTTTTGCTTTGTAATCTGTACAGTAATAAAATATACTTATATATTTTCAGCTCGTGATTGGTGTATTTCCTTTGTGGTACTCAGCCTCAATATATCTTTGTTCTTTCATCCTGGGGCACTGAAGAAGTTGTTGCATTGCATTGTCATAGACTGAATCATAAGGTGCGGTTGGGAGACTACTCTCCTAATGTCTGTAGCACTTTTACGTGTTCCTCCTGCAAGTTTCTGCGATACAAACAAGTAAAAATAAAAATGTAAGAGTGGCAGATGAATGGTTTTGATGATAAAACTCATTGGCATTGCTCTGGGTCGGCCCTTCTAAGTAGTTTCTTTTTTAGCCTGCCATGCCATTATAGAATTAGAAAATATATATCCAAATCATGTCTGGTGCTTCACCAAAATGAGAAGTAGAACCCAAAACACTAGTTCACTAGATCATGACATCCAGGGATATCAATGTATCAAAATGCTAAGGGTAGTGGAACTGGAACTGTGCACCCTGTGAAATCTCAGGATATAACATTGAGTGATGACCTTGATGAAACCACAGAAAGTGATGTCATGTGCCTTTCAAACACTATGCCATTACTAGAAGTGACATCACTGATATAGTTACCAGCAATATCTGTCAGTTAGCATGCTGCCTTAAGATGCCAGGCTGTTAGCCACGATATGTACTGGATATCTAGTGCAGAACGCCTACTATGTATTCACACATTTGTCAGCCAGACTGATAAAATATTGATGCTATAATTCCTTTGGTTTTTTCTTTTAAACAATCGGTCACATCATGCAACAAAAGACCATGACAAATAATAATCATAGGAGGACACGAGGCTGTGCATGTAAACATAATCATGTGTTCGCCTCACATCAAAATGCACATCAAACATTGCAAAGTAAACCTTAAAGCATTTACCACTGAAAGGTGTAATACCTGTCCTCCACCACCCCACAGCAGTGTGCACCAAGCAGGGCAGCTTTGGGATATACAGCAGAAGGAGTTGCACATTGAATAGATTATTGGTAAAATGAAAGCAGTGAGGCTCCAGTCATTCTTCAAGAATTATGTTTGCCTTCGCTCTCTCTGGCAAGTCTTGGTGCCCTTTAACCAAGGTGTTGAAAGAACCAAGAGTAGAGCTAGGGGTATCTGCTAATACCCCTGCTCACCCCAATTGAGGTCCATGACCCCGTATCATCTGCACAAAACAACAAGCATCCAGCCAACCACAGCCATGTTACAACATCATGAGGCATCCTCTTTCAGTTGTGGCCTGGGACCCATGGCTGGGAATACCATTCCTACTTAGGGTGATTTTTGAAAGAAATTAAGGCTGATTAATGTAAGGTTTGAACGAATTATAGCCACTGTAATTTCTCTGCTAAAACCACAACATCATTGTTGTCAGCTTGCTATCCTGTAACAAAAGGCTAAACACCACTTACACACCAGCTTTGGTCCCACCACAAAGGAGCAGACCAGCCCAAAATGCTAGATCATATCTCTTCTGCATGAAACCATTATCAACACAGACAAGTGTTGTGCTCATCCATCATCCACAAGATCTGGATTTACTTGTCCAAGGTCCAGCATACCTATATGTTAAGCAAGTCCTTAAGAATGATGAGCCCATACACAGTTCTCAATGGTACCTACATTGATACCTTAATAACACAGTTCTTATGGGATGACTTGCAACTTTGTCCTGCAAGCTTTGCTGAATCTACAGTTAGATATTGCTTCCTATGTTTGTGCGCACAAAAGAGAGATGGAATGCAGCTCCGTGCGTACATCTCGGATAGCTTAAGGCAAAGATCCAAACATGTATATCACAACGTTTGTTTAAAATACATTGCTTTCAACGACCACTTTATTTACACATTTTTCTTATTGGAAATGCAAATCTCTTCTGCCTGATTTCCTAACAAATGTTTGGGCTGTATTACATACATTATGCACCCGAATAAGTAAAATTAGTACCATGGAAAAAATTGCCCAAGTGCTAAAAACATAGCTTTAATGCTTGTTTGATCCAGGGCATGTGTGCCCCAGTCCTGGTTCTAGTGCAGCATGTGCCCGGTAATACAAATGCATTTAAACAATGTTATCCTCGTGCAATCTTTGCCATAAAGCTTATAGCCCCAATGCTGAGTTTCAGAAATGAGGTCCATAATTTACTCCATTCTTTATTCAAATGTGCAGAAAAAATACAACAAGTATGCAATAGGATTCACAAAAACATATAATGCATTGTAAAAGTGTGTTAAATGTCTAGGGAGCACACTGTATGACAGCCCCCAAATCTTTAAATTCATTGCAATAAAATAAATAAATTGCCTAAATAGTTTGCAAAATCTATGCAATTTCCGCAAGTTCGTCATTTTTTTCAAACAACTTTGACACTTACAGAAATGTCCTGGTATGCTTTGTAAGATTTTCTGTGAGCAGCAGTATAGCATATTAGTAGACACAGCATTCTACAAGCTGCTGAATTTAGCGAACATCTCTGTCTGGCGCTGTGACTGAAGAAGCTGGTGAGAACCCAAAAGTCACAAGCCATACCTACGGCAGACACGCTCATTGACAGGTTTGGTGCTATCAAATTCATGACTACCTTTGACTTCTCAGTGGGTTGGTAGGTCGTCCCAACTGGCAAAGTAAAGGTCTCTGTTTTCAAGTTCAAAATGGCACCATCTGTTTAGTTGTATTCCCTGTGGTTTAAAGAATGCCCCTCTCACCTTTCAGAGGTTGGTAAATCATGTCCTATCTGTTTTTTAGGATTTCAGCATTGACAATCTAGATGATGTTGCTGTCTTCAGCCATACCTGTGAAGACCATCTATCCTGCTGGAACAAGTGCTTCAAGCATGCCAAATGCTGGTTTGACTATCAATGCATCCAAGTGCCATATAGTGCAAGGTAGTGTTACTTTACTTAGAAACTCAAGTGGGTGGCAGAAAGAAATAGCCTTTCCAGGCCAAAGTCCATGTAGTGATGGATTGGATATCCTTAGTATCAAGATACAGGTGAGAGCCTTCTTGTGCTTCACTGGTTTTTACAGGCCTTTAACCAAGGGGAACAGTACTCTTTCCCTTCCCCTCAATGAGATTACATACAAGAAAATGCCAGAGAAGGTCACTTGACCTCTCTCTCTGTTAAACATCCTTCCAGAGTTTGAAGGATGGTTTGTGCAAGGCCCCAGCTCTAAAGAGCCTACATTATGGGCAGGAAGTAATCATACTGATGGACGCTTGTAAATTCTGCATTGGTGCAGTGTTAGCGCTGCTAAACTCTGAGGATTATAGGAGCCATGTGTGTATCTTGGTAGGTGCTTGACCAAGTGAGAGTGCAACTGGGCCACAATTGAGAAGGCAGCTTTGTGAGAGGCCTGCAACGTTGTGATTTTCATGTTGTGTTTGGGGACTGAGCAATTGGTTTCACGTCGTGTTCACGTTGTGGTTCACGGAACGGGCTCCCTCCCACTACGGGTTAATACACGCCCCTCTGCCTTGTCATTTATGTATGTTGTAAATACTTAACCTAGGTCACACTGACTTAATTATCTCTCTCTCCTTCTTGAAGGTGTGTCCCTGCGACGCCTCTCCTCCCCCTGTTGTGGCTATGCTCCTGGCCTGCATAAATCACGCGCATCCAGCGCACCCTCGCTCGCACTGTGAAGTACATCAAAGTACTGTTGACTGTTCACAGAGCTTGGTACGCAGTGGCGCTGGATGCTCCGAAGGGCCTGCCTTTGCCGCAAGAATAGTCAACATACTGTAACCTTCTCAACCTTCTCAAATATGGATGCACTATACATTGTAATGCTTTTGCACTCGCCTCAATTTTGAAAAACACTTTCTATTCAACAAAGGTGCATCGCTAATGTACAACGAATTATGAAGGGCATCGGTTCTGTATGGTACAGTCCTTATGGTTTACTCCTTACGTAGCGGTCGCCCCCCCTGCAAAACTGTGCCAAAAAACAAAAACTATAAAAATAAGAAAAAAATAGTTTCGTCCAATCTTTCTCCAATTATCAAATATGGAGACCCCTCTCAGCGCACAAAGCATTCCATCCGCATTGAATGCTGCTGCGGCAAATGACACAATCTGTCACAAAGTGGCATTTGCATATGCACGCGCACAGGCGGAACTATCAATGCCACTTCTGCCTAAACAGTTCATTGCTCCACAGGGAGGGGGTTTAGCTCGCCCTGCCTCATCCAGGAAGAGTTTCTTGAGCATGAGAATGGACGAGCCTTCTTTTATGGGGGAGGGAACTAATGATCCATTGAACACCTCACCCTCTGATCATTCCATTCTTGCCCCGGCAGTTCTCGCTGCCCTTGAAAAACGGGTTTGGCTGTCAGATGGCCCCTCCATCCCAGTTACTCTGCCCAGCTGCAAAGAGCTGATGTTCACCTATACTGCAAGGAAAGAGCGACGCTAGATATTTCTAACATCTCATCTAGCTCAACTATGCGCATCAACCCTCAGCTGACAACGGATTTGTCCAATGATCTGCCCTTGCCGCCCAAAACAGATCCAACTCCTTTGAAGCAGTGGCTGCTTCATCTCCATCTTTTAGGCCCCCTATTCCCCTGCTGGGCTTTGACCTGCTGGATCCCTCAGACGACTTGCGGTCCTTTGAGGCTTCATATCCAGTTCTAACTCGTATTCTGAATCTACTTGACAAAGGTCATGAATATACGCACTATGAACTTAGGGATTGCAAGTCCTCCTTGAATCAAATACTATTCAAACTTAACAAACTGGAGGGTTCCATTTTTGCGGACTCCATCCGCGTGGAAGGAATAAATCCTTCGATCGGGGGGCTAATATCTGCACACACAAAGAAATCAGAAAAGGTGGAATGCGTAAATACTGCTACTCAAACACAACTGAATGAACAAGCGGTGGCATCTGCCATGTTGCCTTCAACCCAGCCAAACACCTACTCATTTGCGCAATCTTTTGCCCAAACGGTTGCTGCTCCTCCGGGTCCTTCTCACCACCACATATTTACTCATGCCCAGCTATGCCAAATGGTCAACACCAACACAGAGAAGATTGATCAGATATTGTTCTTTGTTCAAAAAAACAATCCTATGGATTGTCAAACTGACTATGAAGAGGATCAAGACGACTTTGAGGTGGATACAATCTTCCACCCAGATAGTCCATCTGCCCTTACTAACCTCTTCTCAGAGTCTAGGTGTGAAACAACGGTCCTGGATGGCAAAGTTAAGGTTAATGCTGGCGACGCAGACAGTGCTGGACAATTCTTTACTTCTCGCAAAGAAAAGCACCTCTTCCTCAGAGCTCTAAAGAGGAAAGAGGAGAGGCAGCCGCCCCCTACAGTGGCTAAAACACCTAACTCTAAAACAAACGAAAAAAGGAAAAAATGCCAACAACAAAAATAAAAATCCAGATTCTACACGAAATGACAGTATTACACAGGTTTCCAAACAGTCAGTAGGCAATGAATTAGGCACGTTGCCTTGCGCCTTATCTAGCGCTGTAAAAAAAGCTTTCCAGCCTGCTTCTGAAAGCATAGACATGGGACCGAAATCCATAAAACAAAAAGGAAAAATTAATGCGAAACCTTATAAAGAACTAAAAGGGACCATTTCTTGTGGACCCCTTGTGCACAATGATAAAACACTGATCACTGCCCAAACTCAGTTATCAGATTTTTTTAAGCCCATTGCAATCAAAGCAGTACAGGCTGGTAATGCACGCCAACAATCTCCCGGCCCTCAGGAAGGGTTACAAACACCAATGATGCAGCCCAATGAAACTAGTGATTCCCCACAATCCAACCCATCTCCAACAAGTAACAACAATCCTGATCAAATTGTTTATATGAATACACAGAATGGGTATCAAATGGAGGGCCAACAACCTGCAAAGATGCCACTTGAACGTGCAGATTCATCAAAGCCCACAAACAAAATCAATCTATCCATTCCCACGATACTTGGTTGGGAATCCGATCCGAATATTTACAGCAATAGACGTCTAAATCGGTCTGCCCTACCGAAGACCTTTAGACAAGTTCCAGCACTCAGGACGCTCCATTCAGATGATATTGAATGGATTACGCTTCCGTAAGCACAAAATTATAGGATGGTATGCAAAGTGCAAACCACCATGATTTCCGATTTGATATGGCAACACAGGAGCGAACTGCAAACGATCAGCCTTCTGCCGATACCATTTGAAATTCTTGATGAGGCCATAGCCTTTAACGAAACACCACTCAGACAATCTGCTCCAACGCCAAAAATTGCAGCTTCCACAAAAGGTCATGGCGGGATCCACCCTGAAGTTATTACCCAATTGGTGGCCCTTTCAAATGCCAGCAAGGATTGGTCATGGCTATCTTCCTTGGCTTCTACATTAAACCCCGCAATGGATAACATTCCCACTGAAAAAGATCCACAAGTTTTCCATAGCTTCATGGAACTCTTACGGTTATACAAATCTTCTTTCCTGGTTCAACAAGACACATGATGTCTCAAATTACGACATACTACTTTGTCAAGAGACTTTGGCCGTGTATCACATGACATTGCCTGGCTTCCTAGTCTTTCAAAAATCGGCTGAGCGCGGCCCAACTGGATGCCCGCATGGTGGAATTGCTATCTGCATAAACACCAACTTGCATATCAATCCCCATTGTTCGTAGCAGTTGTCATAGCCTTCCAACTTCCCATAGTGGAGTACTTTCTATGCGCATCCTTATATCACAATCCTAATCGTCTGAAAATCAACAGTGCTTTTGATCATTTGGATGCACTACTAGACAAAGTTCTCACTAAATATTCTGCATGCCGGTTAATTTTCAGCAGAGATTATAACACGGAATGTTGGATGCAACCTTGTACAAACATGGTTAACGAGCTTCCCATATCCTCACATGGCAGGGGAGCAATGTGGAAGTGGCATTTAGAACAATGGGATTTAACATTTCTCCCTAATCAACATCCTGGTATAGATTACACCTGGAAGAGGGGTCCATATAGATCTCGAATAGACCACTTTGCTATGTCTGCAAACCTGCAAGAGTGCTCTGCTGCCATTTTAACTATAGATCCTGAATTTGGCGACCATATGCTGATTTCGTCAACCATACACATGAATGTAATTGCATTAGCCCAGGATCTTAATCAGGGATTCTTGGAAGCTGACAGACCACATCTTTCAATAAGATGGAACAACCTTTTATGTGATAGAATTAATGGTTACATTGACAATTGGCTTGAGGGACTCCAGGACAGTCCTGGAAAATTTAAATCAATTGACAAAGATCCAACCAAGTATTTGCAAATGATAACGCATAAAATGGCTAGGATCCAAAAGGAATTAAACAATTCTACTGCACCAAATAAAAGAAATGACTGTCCTGAACTCCTTGTAGCCGAACGAATTAAAAATGCAGAACTGCGCAAACTAAAAAAAAAAAATTAGTTACACACTAGACGAATACCATAAGCTAAAAACAACGATCTGCACCGCATATCGCAATAAATGCAAAAATATTAAACGGCAGATACATATTCTCACCAATCAAAGTATAATTAACACACTGGCTCTCACTAAGACCCAGGCGGTAAGTATCGAACATTACCGCCATGGCGTCATTTACGTTTACGCCCTGGCCCCATGTCGTAAAGTGCGGCACATTCCGACCCATCCCACACGAGCATTACGCCATGGCGGTAATGTAAAGTACGCGATGCCGTAAATGACCCCAAAACGGCCCCTTACCGGCATCGTACGCCACGCAAGTTGCACTTCCGCCACCCATCATAGCGGTCACAGCAATTAGCGGTCACCGTAATTAGCGGTGACCGTAATTAGCTGTGACCGTAAATAAGCGGAACCGGAAGTAGCGTCATCGCGGCGGAACGGGAAAGAGCACGGCGGCCATCTTTAAAAACACAATCCATTGCCATCCTCCCCAACCACTCCACATCCGACCCTGAGACCTGTCATAACCCATTACCCACCCATTTACCAACTTGAAAATGCCAAAAGCTGTCAAAAAAGCCTGCGATCGGCAGCGCCAGGACCGCTTCTCTCGTGAGGAACTCACCATGCTTGCGGAGACCCTCCAGGACAATGGTGCGGTGGTCTTCTCCACGCAAATGACCAGGCCGGCAATTGCCAAGAAGAAGGCCATATGGGCCCTGGTGGCAGAGCATGTCAGTGCGGTGGGAACCGTACCCCACAACGCACAGCAGTGTAGAAAGCGGTGGGAGGACCTGAGGCTCCGCGTCAGGAGCATCCTCTCAGCGAATAGGAACCTGGCCACGGCAACCTGGGGAGGATCTGAATCACCCATCAAATTGCAAGCATGGGAGGAAATCTGTGCCTCCACTATTGGAATGGAGAGCATAGAAGGAGTAGGAGGGATGGAGAGAGGATCCCCGACATCAGGAGATGCAGGTAGGTGGCTCAAATCAAGCCATGCAAAATTCACCAAAGTCCAATCATGTGAAGTACAATGTTGCCCCATAGTGCAAATGCAACACAGCAGCAGGAGCATGTGCCCACAGACACATCCGATCTCCACCCTGTACACATGCAGCATGCACACACTAACTGCCGGCACCCACATACCTCCATGCTACTTCCACACAAAAGGCAGACAACCTGTATGCCCCTGCCTCAAATGTGCTACATGTACTAACTGATAAGATGCCATTCGTCACAATGCAGGCCCAATGTCCGCTGACCCATCAATAACACTATCCCTCCTTTGCTCCACCACAGGCTCAGATTCAGACCCTCAGGATGAGGACACCACTGCCTCCACAGCCACCAAGAGTGCCAGGACAACTGTGCCAAAACCGCAAGCCTCCACCTCTGCCGTCCCGATTAAAACACCACAGCAGCCACAATCCCTGCAAGGGAAAGAGGACAGGGCACTGACAGCCACCACAACTGTCACCACAGAATCAGCAGCAGCAGCGCACATTACACAAATCGTGCCCACCGAAGGGACAGGCTCTGCTGCAAGCAGCACTCTTGGCGAAATCGCTGCCATTGCAGCCTCCTCCGATAGTGAAGCTGGGATCATTGAGGAGATTGAGGATGCAAGCCCCACTGCCCACCGACATTCCCCCTACATATCCCTAAGCAGCCTGCATGCGGATGCCACACAGGGCCAGTTAGAGGACGAGGATTGGCCAGCCACCCCATCCCCGCTGCCGGATGTGAGCAGCCCAATGGGTATGCCAATGCCATCAGTCATGAGCCAGAGGAATGAACAGACCCTGGATGAGATCGTCACCTAGCAGCAGCAACTATCCTCGCTGGAGAGATGTGCAGACAGAGTCACGGCTGCCATTGAGTCCTCCACGAAGGACATCTGCACAAAACTCGCCGCTGTGCGGCACGTAATCTCAGAACTGGTGCAGACCATTCGGGACATGCGTCCAAATGTGCATGCAGGAACCTCCTCGTCAACCAGCTCGACACAGAGCAGCCCCATCTGACGATCAGGGAGGAACCTGCGCAGCACGGGCAGGGGTGCCCCGGGGGCCAGGGGAGGGGACTGTCATTAGTGGCTGGACAGTGGAGAATTACTGCATCACACACTGCTGCACAGACTCACTCACACCTTCGTAGGGATTCCAGGGGGGAGGGGGGAGTGGGTGTGTTGGGGTGTTCAGAGGGGAGGGAGGAGTGGGTGTGTTGGGGTGTTCAGGGGAGGGGGGAGTGGGTGTGTTGGGGTGTTCAGGGGGAGGAGGGCGGGGGGTGGGTGTGTTGGGGTGTTCAGGGGGGAGGGGGGAGTGGGTGTGTTGGGGTGTTCAGGGGGGAGGGGGGAGGGGGGAGTGGGTGTGTCATACCTTTTCACAATCATAATACACTTTTTCGTTTAGCACAAATCAAATGTGTGGACATTGCTCATTGCGTATGTGTGCTTTATTGTTGTACAGTCCACAGTGTGCATGTCCCAGACACACACAGTGCCCCAAGTGCCATCTCCATGTTACACGCACACGCCGTGTGTGCTAGAAGCATTGGTCAATGAGATTCTGATGCATTTCACGCCCCTCCTGTGCATCGCTGCCTCCTTGAGGTGCTGCCCCATCCCCACCCTCATCATCTTCATCGTCAGGTGGTTGCAGTTCTGCGTCAGGGGGCAGGGGCACATTTCGTCTGACGCACATATTGTGTAGCATGACACATGCCATGATGATCTTCGCAACCTTCTCATGGCGGTACAGGAGTGCCCCGCCAGACCTGCTGAGGCAGCGGAAACGTGCCTTCAGTAGGCCGAATGCCTGCTCAATCACCACACGGGTAAGTGCATGGGCACGGTTGAAGTCCTCCTCATGCTGGTTCTGTGGGTTCCGGACTGGTATAAGGAGCCACCTCTTCAGGGGATAGCCTGCATCACCTGTAAGTGGGCAACAATGTATGTGTCAGGGATGAGATTGATTTCTGTACATGACGTGCCACCATGCCTTGCATTCAACTGTTACTTTGCACCACTTTTAGTTGCGCTAATGGATTCACACTATGCAACCGGTATATGTTCATGGCTCTCATGTACAGTTTTGCATGCCAAAACACAATGTAGGGGGGGCAAGTGCCTTGTGAGTGCCCATCCATTGTGTCCGTTCAGGCCGTTTCTTTAGGTGACCTGGCACGTGTCCTGTGAGGTCAACTCTCACATGATTGCAACATTGCTGTCTGCCTCATTATGACCCCAGTGAACAATACTGATGTCAATAGGGACAGTTTGTGGGCCTTGCTGTCTGTGTTGTGGTGTATTGATGTTCCTGTCCGTCATGTGCCTCCTTTGTGCGCAGTTATGGGGGACAGGCCTTTCAGTTGATGGTGTTTGGTGATGTGCATGTAGGTGCTTTTCGTTGGAGTCAATGTGGTCACATTTTGTACAATGCACTTGCAGATGGTTGTGTCATGGTTGGGAGACACCTTCATTCCCGTGTTAGGGCTGCTTAGGTCAGGCATCATATATACAGTTGTCAGATGATGTAAGTGCTGCCTCAGGGTATGATCTGGCTACTGCTAGTCGCAGCCAGGTGAAGTATGCATCATCCCCCCCTTTCTGCCAGGTGAAATATGCATCACCCCCCCTCCCCCCTTTCTGCCAGGTGAAGTATGCATCATCCCCCCCCCCTTTCTGCCAAGTGAAGTATGCATCATTCCCCCCCTTTCTGCCAGGTGAAGTATGCATCACCCCCCCCCTTTCTGCCAGGTGAAGTATGCATCACCCCCCCTTTCTGCCAGGTGAAGTATGCATCATCCCCCCCTTTCTGCCAGGTGAAGTATGCATTGGTACGTCGATCACCTACCCACTTCACATTTCCATGCTCATGACATTAGACTCACCGAGTAGCCAGGATCTTGGGCCTGCATGTCGCTCCATGTAGCGTGGTATTGTGGAGTTCCTCAGTACCATTGAATCATGGGTTGATCTGGGGAATCGGGCACAACAATGTGTGAAGATCCTGTTGGAGTCGCAGACCATTTGCATGTTGATTGAGTGAAATAGTTTACGGTTGCGGGATGGTACCTCCATGGCATGTGGGACCACCAATTCAACATGGGTGGAGTCGATGGCACCAATGCAACCAGGTATGCCAGCTAGTGCATGGAAACCCACTTTGGTGTTGGCAGTCTCCTGGGCAGACCGTGGCGATGAGATGTGGTCGTCTGTGTGCTTGAGGAGGGCATCGAGCACTTGGATCAGTGTACGTGAGAATAATGGTTGGGATATGCCATGCAAGTGGCCCACTGTGTGCTGGTATGTGCCTGTGGCCAGGAAGTGGAGCACGGACACGACCGTCAGTAGGGGCGGGATGGAGGTGGGTGTTTCTATCATGCTGACAATGTCGTTGTGTATCATGTGCACAATGTTGGTGATGGTGTCCCGGTCCAGTCGGTACAGGGTGAGGATCTGCTCTGCGGTGAGGTTGAATGGACTAGCTCTGATGCATGGGATTGGGGGCCGCCTGCGTGGTGCCACTGGCTGTGCTGGTGGGGCTTGCTGGCCCTGCCTTGCCCTCCTTCTCCTCCTGCGTCTCCTCTGAGCAGCCTGTTGTTGTTGTTGTTGTTGTTGTTGTTGTTGTTGTTGTTGCAGTTGTAGCACTCGCATTGCTATCAGGTCCTCCAGCCACAACATTGCTAGTACTATTGGTATTATTGTGGAGTGTGACTGGGGCTGGTAGGGGTGGGGTGTGCTCTTTTTGCACTGGGAGAGTCTGTATTGCCTCCACCTGTGCTGATTCTGTGCACCTTTGGCAGCTGGGAACACTGCACATGGCCATTTACGGTTGGTTCGCGATGGCGGAATTAGCGCCATGCCGGTAAGGTACTTAACGGCCTTGGCGATGGCGTTAGGGGCATGTCCGCTTGGTTTGTGATCTGCGTAGCTTTGCACCATGCCGGTATTTACGGCATGGTGGGTTGCACGCGCGTGAATAGGAAAGGTCAGTAGTGATACAAAATATCAGACACCAGACAGATTTGGACAATGGGATTAGCAAACACATGTCAAAAGGGAATCTACGCGTCTTTCTCTCATATTCATGTGCTTAGGTATATTTGGTGCAGGTCTGTGTGCATCATTAATAGGAATTCTGTTGTTGTGTAAGGCTGCTACCAATTATGGAGAGAAACTATATATTTTTAGGAGATTGTGTTATAATGTCTGTGTCCAATAAACTGTGTGTGTTTTAGATTTCTCTGTACAGGAAAACCAATCATGTTTGTGGGATGCCTTTGTAACAGTATCTAGGGGAGTGTATTAACTGTTGCAAACTGTGTATAATGTGTGTGGTTCAGGGAGACAAGAGTTACTGTGACTGTTAGATGTCATCTAAACCCCCTCCCGGCCATCTGTACAATAATATTGCTTTATGGACAAAAGGCAGACTTACTAATTCCAGAGATGGGCCTAATTTGTGCACAGGGATGGAGCTAAAGGTCCATGCCTACAATTTGGTGAGCCAGGTAGAAGCCTTAGTCTCTCCAAAAATATTGGTTGTCTCCTATTTATCCAGTTTGACTGTGGTGCTTCTCTGCAGGGACCAGCTTGTGCACGAAAAAGTGGTTTTCAGGCACAAAAAAGCCAGTCTGGCCCCCGAGGCAGAAGCTCTACAGCCCAGCTGTGATGCAGAACCAATTGTGGGAGCACCAGTTTGGAGCGCTTCGAGGTTTCAACGTCCACATAAGTACATCTTTGTCAGGTAAACCAAGTGGGGTATAGTAGGAGAAAAAGGAAACAGGGTTTTTTCTTTAGTTTCTTTTTAGATAGGGCAAGATATGTGTTTCTGGGATTTGAAGGGACTAAGCAGGATGAAGAGTGAATGTGTTTAGGAAGTGTATGAATCATTTATGTTACATTTGTTATCATCTAGTTTGTTATTTTGGAAGTGTAGTCTTTCAGCGCAGCGTGTTACTGGTGGGGATAGGCTCAGTACCCTTCAGGTTGCTTGTCTGATTGGCTGGAGCCATCACTTTAGAGTGAGGTGGCATCATATGGTGAGACCACCCGTAGATAACTTTCTGAGGCATATCTTGGTAAAGGCCTTACTTGTACTAATTGTGCAGGTGGACCCAGCACCTCAAGTTTCTTGGTTAGTCTAACATAGTTTGGATCTCCTCTGTTAGTTTTGGGGAAGGTGGCTCAGTAGTAGAAAGGGCTATGCTAGTGAAGTGTTGTAGTGGAAAACATTGCACTCTTTCTATGTTCAAGTGACGATGAAATCTCAAGGAATGGAAAGGATTTGGGCTGGCGTGTTTTAATAAGATGTTGTCTTTTGTGCGTAGTTGAGGAATACTTTGTTATTGATACAGTTATAATAAAGAAGTGAGTGCTGAGAGTGGGTGTGGGGAAAATCTTTTAAGGGACTGAAAAGGAATTTTTTGGGTAGTAATTTTTGTGTTGACATGTTGGGTTTTCGCAAGTATTTGGGATTTTTTTTTAAACATGGAATCTCGATCGAAACACTTATGTCAAGTGCTCCCCGGACATAAAATACACATTTTGAAATATCATTGGGAATAGTTGAGGGAAATGTAGGGCAAAATGACTAAACCGTGACGGGTCATATGGTAAGGATGTATTTGAAAATCTGTGTACTTTCCTAGGGACCATATATAAGGGGTCGAAATTGGACAATAGACTGAATATCTTGGTGCTATGGAGGTTACATGAGAAGGTCGAGAAGGTTAAGGCTATGGAAGAATGGATAAGGAGGGAAGGTGTAGGAATTTTTTCTGCACTGCCCCAATATGGGTGCAGAAGAGTATACAAATCCTGAGTTTGAACGTCCATATTCTCCAGTGACTATTCCAGTGGTTACAAGATGGTCAGCAGTAACACCTCTGTCTGCACCAATTTTCGAGAGACAGGAGTATGAGGGAAGGAGAAGGGTAATGCCTTCTTTAGTAAAGGTTGTAGACAGGGCCCAAATGGATGAGGAAAGAAGAAAAGTTTATCTTAAGGATAAATCAGTGTTAACCTTGGAAGTAGAAGAGCCAGAGCGAGAGAGGGTTGTAAGGAGTAGGCGTGAAGGAGAGCCAGCAAGGGGAGAATGGCGCCCGGTTCCAAGATAGAGGATATATTATGGAGAGTAGTGGAAAGATAAGAACAACAGAATCGGGAAGAAGTGGCAAGGTTTATTTATGTATTTTATTTGTAACGCGCATAGATATGGCCCATAGGCTTAATAGCGCAAGGACACACAGTTAGGACCCACAATTATGATCAGAGAGCAGGGCAGTGATGGACCGAGGTTGGTTTAGCAGAAGAGGAAGGTCTTTAGATCCTGTTTAAATTTCAGAAAGCTGCTACAGGCTCTCAAATCTGGTGGGAGTTCATTCCAGGGCCTTGGAGCAGTATGGGCGAAAGAGTTATTTTTGACAATGGCCAGTATTGCCTTAGGAATAAGCAGAAGATTTAAGTTGTAAGATCGCAGGACCCTTCTTTCCGGAAGTCGGACCAGTTTCTATGCAAGATATCTGGGGGCATCTCTGTGTAAGCAGTGATGTGTGATGCAGAGTGTCTGGAAGACCACTATCCTTTCCACTGGGGGCCAGTGGAGATTTTGTCTAGCGACAGAAACGTGGTCAGTTCTTTTGAAACCCTCAATCACTCTTACTGCATTATTATGGATGACCTGTTGTCTGGCCATTTCCCCTTCTCCACGCTCTAAAGAAGGGTAGAACAATAGTCGATGCGGGCCCCGATAATCACTCTTGCGATCGCTGCACAGTTGGATCTGCTAAGAAACGGTTTTATTTGGACCAGCAGGTTCAGATAGTATCCTGTGCTAGATACCAGGCCACTGATATGTGCACTCATGGAGAGCTCCTGATCCAGCACCACCCCCAAGGTCTTCACTCTGTTGAGCGTTCTTATTTCACAGCCTGCAATGTTAAAGGCTTGGTATTCATCCCCAGGTTTTTTTGTCTGGCCAACAGTGCCAGCAATTGTCAGCTCTGTCTTCTTGGCATTCAGTGCAAGCCCATTATCCTTCATCCAGGATTCAATGCAGCCAAAAACATGGTTGACAGAGATGGTATCTTTGGTGTGGTCCCCAGTGAGGCGGATCAGACACTGAGGGCCTCATTACACGGAAGGCGGTGAGCCATGGCTCTATTAGCGCCATGGCTCATGCCGGTAAAATACCGGCACCTCCTTGGCGGAAAGGGGATTTACCGCCCCATTCCAAGGTTGGAGGGGCGGTAAATCCCCCTTCTACCATTGCCCTTCCCCATTCCCATTTCTGCCCCATAGGGCTCTATGGAAATGGGGAAGGCGCTAATTACGGCACCGCAATTTTGTGGTGCCGTAATTAGCTCCGAGGTCCCTTAGCGGGTTGGTTTTTAACGCTTGCAAAAAGCAGGCGTTAAAGCACCAACCCGCTAAGGGACCTCGTAGTAAGGCTGTAATGGTTAACGGTCACCGTTACCATTAACGCCTTCCGTGTAATGAGGCCCTGAGTGTCATCAGCATAGTTTTCATACAGGGTTCCATCCTTATTCAGCATGTTGAAGAAGGGAGTAGTAAAGATGTTAAACAAAGTATGCGAGATACACACCCCGTGTGGCACCTTACATGTCACCAGATATTTTTCAGCCATGGCCTCATTACAGAAAACCTCAGCCATTCGACCAGAGAGAAATGATTTGGCCCAGTTGGCTGCATTGGAAGAGACGAAAGCGGTATCACAGAGTCTCTGTATCAGTATGTCATGATCCATTACATCAAATGCAGAGGACAGATCAAGCAGGATAAGTATAACTGTGCTGCCCTCTTCAAAATGATGCAGGATATTGGATTTAAAATCCAATAGCTTGGACTAAATGCTGTGTGATTTTCTGAAAACTGACTGCTTGTATCCTTTTGTGCTATGCCAGACTCCATTGCCTCCACCTGTGCTGATTGAATGCACCTGTTCCTCTTGGAAACACTGCTCAGGGTCCTTAACACCTTCTCGGCGATGCCGGTATTTACTCCATGGCGGTAAGGCACTGTGCGGTCTTGTGGAGGCTGTTTTTTCCATGTCCGCTTTACTTGGGATCATTTCCGGTTTACGCCATGCTGCTAATTACGGCATGGCGTGTCGGGCGCGCGCCACTAAACCGCTATTTACGGCATCGTACTTTACGACACCGTAAATAACGGTCTGGTGGGTCAGAATGGGCCGTAACGGGAAACAATGCCGGTAGTCCTTTACCGCCATCATTTTTCCCTTACCACCCAACTCGGAATGACCCACATTGAGTGTGAAATCAATACTCTCAATTATTCAAAGGCAGCAGGCCCGGACGGGATACCTCCCTGTGTTCTGAAACGTCAGCCTTTACTTTGGGCTAAAGTATTGAAACCCCAATTTGATAATGTGTTTTCATCCTTAGTTATTCCATCTTCATGGTTGGGCTCTATCATTGTGCCCATTTACAAAAAGGGGGAAAGAAGTGATCCCGCCAACTATCGGCCTATCGCATTGATAGACGCGTCCGCAAAAGTTTTCGCCATCTTAATTTTACAGGAACTCCAATTATTTTTGAAAAACAACAATACTTTATCTCGCTTTCAGATCAGTTTCAGAGCAAGGATGGGGACTTCCCTAAACGCTACGCTAATGGCACATTTCTTGCCAAATCGAAGATTCCGGACACAGGGCCGATATGTATGGCCTCAGTGGATTTATCTGCTACCTTTGATTGCGTTGTGCGTGGTTTGCTTTGGAAAAAAATTAGAGCATTGGGCATGCCAGACCATCTTACATATCTAATTGCCAAATTGCACACTAACATTGTGTATTTTATCAGAGTGAATCAGGCTGGAGCCACCATGGGACCAATTGCGATTGCTTTAGGGGTGAAACAGGGTTGTAACTTGGCTGCTACCCTGTTTAATTTATATCTGTGTACCATCAATGATATATGGTTGAAACGAATTAGTTATCCAGCTCGACTAGGCCACCTCAAAATCCAGTGGCTAGCATTTGCCGGCGATATTGTTATCTTTGATCGAACTCCATCAAGACTGCAAACAAAGCTTTCATTCTTTGCAGAATATTGCCTAACACATAATTTGCAGTTCAATGCAGCCAAATCAAACATCTTTCTGTTTAACAACTTAAAGAAACGGATCTGTTCAAGGATCTGGACTATTGGCTCATTCTCCATCCAACGGACCTCCACAATTCGCTACTTAGGTTATTTAATATCTGACTCTAACACAATATCAATGTGGAAGAATACATTAAACCTAAAAGCAAAAACTCTATCAACACAAATGCACATGATTTTAGTTAAGTACTGTAACTTTTCATTGCTTCCATTATGCGAATTCTACATCCTTAAAGTAGAGGCAATCTTACTTTACGCACTTGACATGTGCTTGGCCAATATAAATCCCTTTTTGGACCAACTACAGGGCCGCATTTGGAAGGGTGTGCTGCAACTAGCTAATTCACTCCTTAGAGTTCTAAGACAGGAATTGGGACTGATATCATTGTTGCATCTAGAAGTGTGCCAATATCCTCTCTGTGAAAGTTGCATTTAGAAGTGTGCCCAATAGCCTGTCTGTGAAAGATGCATTTAGAAGTGTGCCCAATAGCCTATCTGTGAATGTAGCATTTAGAAGTGTGCCCAATAGCCTCTCTCCGAATTTAGAAGTGTGCCCAACAACCTCCCTGTGTGCCCAGCAGCCCCTCTCTGAATTTAGAAGTGTGCCCAATAGCCTCTCAGTGTAAAGTTGCATTTAGAAGTGTGCCCATTAGCCTCTCTGTGAAAGTTGCATTTAGAAGCGTGCCCAATAACGTGTCAGTGGAAAGTTACGTTTACTCTATAGCCTCTCTGTGAAAATTGCATTTAGAAGTGTGCCTAATAGACTCTCTGCGAATTTAGAAGTGCGCTCAACAGCCTAACTGTCAGAGTTGAATGAGAAGTGTGCCCAATAGCCTCTCTGAGAAAGTTGCATTAAGAAGTTGCCCAATAGCCTCTCGATAAATTTGAAAGTGGGCCCAACAGCCTATCGGTGATAGTTGAATTTAGAAGTGTGCCCAACAACCTCTCTGTGAAAGTCACATTTAGAAATGTGCCCAATGACCTCTCTGTCAAATTTGAAATGTTACCAATAGCCAGTCTGGAAAGTTGAATTTAGAAATGCGCCCAATAGCCTGTCTGTGAAAAGTTGCATTAAAATGTGCCCATCAGCCTCTCCGTGAACTTAGAAAGTGTTCCCAATAGCCTTTCTGTAGAAAGTTACATTTTGAATGCGACCACAATAGCCTCTCTATGAAAATTGCAATAGTGTAATGACTGTGGAGAGCGGATGACTGTGAGGAGCGGATGAGTGTGGGGAGTGGATGAGTGTGGAGAGTGGATGAGTGTAGAGAGCGGATGAGTGTGTGGATCGGATGAGTGTGGGGAACGGATGAGCATGTAGAGCTGAGGAGTACCTAGGGCGGACGAGTACGTAGAGCAGTCGAGTATGTGGAGCGGATTGAGTGTGTGGAGCGGATTGAGTGTGTGGTGTGGATGAGTGTATGGTGCAGATGAGTGTGTGGAGTGGATAAATACGTAGAGCGGATGAGTGTGTGGAATGGATGAGTACGTAGAGCAGACGAGGACGTAAAGCGGACAAGTACGTAGAGCGGACGAGTGTGTGGAGCGGATGAATGGGTGGACCGGATGAATGTATAGAAAGGATGCGTCTGTGGAGCAGATGAGTGTGGGGAGCGGATGAGTGTGTGGTGCCGATGAGTGTGTGGAGCGGGTGGGTATGTGGAGCGGATACATTCATAGAACGGATGAGTGTGTGGAATGGATGAATGTGTGGAACGGATGAATGTGTGGAGCGGATGAGTGTGTGGAGTAGATGAGTATGTGGAGCGGATAAATACGTAGAGCGGATGAGTGTCTGGAACGGAAGAGTGCGTAGTACTCATCCGGAAGAGTAGTATGTCAAGCGGACGAGTAGTATGTTGAGCCGATGAGTGTGTAGACCGGATGAGTGTGAGCACATGAGTATGGAATACATGAATGCATGCGTGGGGCACACTGGAGATTGCGGGTAGACTAGAGCACGCAAGGTCGGCTAGAGTGCATGAGTGTGTTAAGCAGACAGGAGTGTGTAGGGCAATCTTGACTGCCTATAATGAGAAAAAAAATGCATTGAACAGACCTGATCGCACAGAATTGCGTGACGTACTACATAATATGGGTTGGAATGCAGAGAACATTTGAAAGAACATATATCATACCACACCCCACGCTTACTCTCTTCTTTACACCACCACTCAATTAGAACACAGAGATACTATGACACCATTCGGTATAACTGTTCTCATATCAACATGTCCCGCTCACTCCCCATCACTCTAAGTAAACACTGCTGGTTTCACACCGCCCAGCCAGGCTTAACACAGCCACACTCGACCTGGATAAATCCTGCCAGTGCGAACACTTACTCCTGATCTCTCAACCGGTTTATAGTCATAAAACCGAAAACAAAAATCCCGAATACAATAATCTCGAATCCAAAATCTCGAAAAAAAAAAAGTCGAATTTTTTTTTGATGACGTTTTTTGTTCGAAATGGGGGGTTCCCCCCCACCCCCCTTTTTTCTATTTTTTTTTTATTTTAACCCATTTTTTTTACTTACCTGACCCCAAAAAAGCATATAATTAAATAAATAAAAAATTCGACTTTTTTTTTTCGGGATTTTGGATTCGAGATTATTGTATTTCGAGATTTTTTTTTCGGTCTTTTGACCGACCACCCTCTCAACCACCACACCTACCGCTAAGAAGCAGCTACCACACGAATTCCGCACCTGCTGCACACATACCTGGTGCGCACACGCACCTTTGGACTCTCGCTACACTCTCTACTGACCCGAACTTCGGTTCCCAAGGGCGTTCGACCTACCAGCGCCTTCAGACCATACCAATGGTAGTATATAAGGCGCTATATAAATGCAAAATAATAATAACAATAACAATAACAACTGGCGACAGCTCTCAAATTTTGCAAAAATGCTTTATCCACTCCAAAACTCGCTATATGAAGATCTGGGGAGGATGAACACTAACCTGAATCCTCCTTCCATTGAAAAATATCATAGAAAAATGAAAGTTCTTTTGGATGAGATAGAATTAAAGCCCTCCGATCTTGAATTTCGCCTAGCACATGTCAAGATCCGTCTATTCGCCCACGACTGGTGTAAAACCCTAAGTGCTATGGAAAAGTTCAAGTCCTATAAAGAAGCTGCTAAATTTGCTACAGTTCGATCTCCATGCAAACAATATCTTCAGCAATTTCCTTGCCCTATAGCCAGGGACTTGTACCTAAGGTTTAAACTCAACCAATTACCAACTCTAGAGAAGACAATACACTGGAGAAAATCAAACGAAACCGGGTTTGGGGATAATTGTAGATTCTGCAAAATGCCTGACACCCATGAAACACTCAAGCATTTGACCATTTATTGTACTTATTTTGAAGTGCAGCGCAATGAAACTTTCAAAAACCAACCTGTGATCGAATCTGTCGAAAGTAGGGAATGGTTATGACTGGTCTGTATGTGGGGCTCTACAACCAAAGTTATTTTACAGCTCACGCGCTTTCTAACCTTAGTGAATGCCGAATTAGAAAAAGACATAGCAACATAAATAAAAGTTTTAATGCCATTCTGAAGGGAAATATTTGAAAAGCATGTGACCCCAGTATTTCAAAGGCAAATAAATTCGACCTGCTGCGAAACTGAAAATTAACAACGTGCTCAAAAGTATGGGGATTCCCTTGCTAAATCACAAAACTGAAGGTGCAAGATGGGGGAACTGCCAGCTGCATATTGTATACATTTTTTATATACTGGGATGCATTTAAAGTGTCCTTTTTATTTTGTATTGTCCAGTATCAGAAAATCTGAAGCTTTTTTTTTTTTATTTTTTAAATTGAAATCATGTGCATGCACAATCATACGAAACTGGAAATGGAAATATGTGTATTGTAAAAGCATGTTGTAAAAGTTTGTTTAACAAACTATAAACAAAGGTTTGAATAAAAAAAAAATTAAAAAAAGAAGGCGGCTTTTGCAGTAGTATGTAAGCTGATCCCTGTATATTTGGGTCTCATTTTTCTGCCCAAACAGACCACAGACCTGTGAGGTGGCTATGCAGGGAGAGAATCCCAAGGTATTGCATTGGGCCATATCCCTGAAGTAATTACAAGGACATCCAACACAAACCTGGGTCACAGCACTCCATTGCAGATGGCCTCAATAGATACTTTCACCCTGAGGATGAGCCAGACCCTTAGAAGGGTGAGTCTTGTCCTTGTTTGGCTTAGGAACATGTGAGGAATTGACATCTGGCATAGGTGTGGCTGGGTTTTTGTGATTTGTGTTAATTAACACAATTATGCGGGTAATTCTGCCTCAGGAAAAGTGACCTGATAAACAGGTCCCTCCTTCCTAAGGCCCATGCCAAACATATAGTGGCCCTCATTACGACCCTGGCGGAAAGGGGAAAACGATGGCGGAAATGCAATACCGCCATCGAAAAGCGCTCGGTGCGACTATGACCCGTCACCGCAAAGTACGAAGCCATTAGCGACACCGTAGTGAACGCCAACGCTAACTGCACTAAGCACGCGCGCGCGCACCATGCCAAACCGCAAACACCACCATGGTGCAACGGTACGCCAATTCCGACCCTAGCGGACATGTACCTAACGCCATCAGGCATGGCGGAATGGACCATTCCGCCATGGCGAGAAATACGGCATCGTGAACCAACCGTAAATGGCCCACTGAGTGCCTGTACTCCACTCCCTGGCCACATTGCACAACTCCTGGCAGGCGCAATGTACTCACACCATGCAACCAGTGAAATCTACAATTCACCCATGCATGCCAACGTAGAAATGCATGCAGGTGTCCGAAGCGCCCCGTGAGTGGGCATCCATGTACGGCATTTCACCATAGCCGTACTGATGCAGCACAGGCATGTGAAGGTACAAGACATCAAAATGGAAATCAAGAACACATGACACAAAACAACAGTAGTCCCCCATCGCTTGCCACCAGCGCAAGGCAACATCCAAAACAGCATCCTGAGGGGGATTGCACCAGACCTGTACTCTTGCCAGTAAACAAACCAACCATCAGCAGAAGCATGTACCACACAAGTTGGCAGAGTGACTGAGCAGCCAGGCACATCCCAAGAGGGGCCGATGGGAGCTGCAGGGCACAGATGGCATGAATACAGAAGCTATTCCAATGGACATGACCCCAGTCCCCCTCCAACAAACGCACGCAAACACAGGCACCTGTGACCAGCCACATTCTGAACATCCCATCATACCATCAATCGACCTGGCTGACAGGCACCAGTCGGCCAAAAGCCAATCCCCCGCCCCTGAACAGCACATCATGTAAACAGTCACAATGGCAGCCCCTATCCGTGACCACACTGTGCTACGTAGGCAAAAGCGGCCAGTACTGTACCACACAACTCAACTCAGAAGGCGGAACACAATGCAGATCATCTCGCAATACATACCGCCACAAATCGAAAATCGCCACATCACCTGCAAAGAATAACGCAACACGCCAAATATCGGAATACAATTTAAATGCACATCCAAATGACAAAGGCCTCACAGCAATTTGTAAAATAACACCAAAACATCCATCATCACCGAGGGCTGCATCTGCAATAATTGACCAGCTTCCACTTGTGTGACGCCCTGTACCATCATGGCACACAGGGCCAACATCAACGTTCCAAAAGGCAACATGGAAGCGGCAAGAACCGCAGGTCCGTCCCATGAGGCAGGCACTAGTCCAGCTGAAAGGCCGAAATGTTGCACCTAGCCACCAGAACAGCGTAAGGGCATGTGGCCCATTGGCGATCGTCCCATAAGATCGTAATGCTGCTCCACTGATTCACCCGAAGCAGCAGGTGTCGAGAGTAAAAACCATCTGGAGGAGTGGCGTACAGATGGCATCTGCAATAGGGCAGGAGATACCTGTCACCAAAATGAAACACAAATTAACCGATTGCACTACATGACACATGATGCATCACTATCTTCATTCAACACACCAAATCCACACCCATATGCATGCTAGCCCACTCCAAATGAATATACACACCCCTAAATCAGTATCGATACATAACGAAACCAATCGAGGTTAATACACCATTGGCAACGTCGGTTACTGTGCATGCGTCCGTCAAGATAGAACCCATGACATGGGATTAGTAACGTGCCTAGACACAAGTGTATGAAGGCGCGTCGAGACAGGGAGGATCCGACAAGGGCAGATAGACGTAAGTCCCACTATGGCAGCCTTGCATCACATAGCGCAGGGGAAGGGGATTGAATCAAAAAACACATGTACATGGCAGACCCTAAATGGAATCATCTGTCCATGCATCCATTCATCATTCCCTCATCCCGCAATGAAAACGCATGAACATTCACTCACATAATATGTGAAACTTCCATCGCGTCTGTGCGTAATGCAGTCTGCAAAAACCACTGTGCTCCTGGCCGGATCTGTAGTGTCGTGAAGCTAGATGGACTTGGGAACGTCCTGCCTTATCGTCCACTACGCTATTGCGCATCCCATTCAATTCATGTCATTCATTGCTTGCTCGTTATGGGCCCTGTCCCAAGGACATTCAACAATAGAACGTTACATTTCCAGGCAGACCTGTGGGCGTCTCCTCACCGCTACTTCGCAACCAAAAATCCTGGCCTTCGAATTCCTCACTTGCAACATTACGTCGAAAAGGCTTCTGTGAACGCTTGCATTCACAATTACATCAATGTAGTGCGGCTGTGTGTCATAATGCTAACTGGCTGCAATCACAAATGGGACGCCACGCCCGTCGGTGAAGTACGATACTGTGCTGCATGAGGGTCGGCCATCGATCGAGCCCTACATACCACTGACTCTTCACAGGTATGTAAGCGGCTGCAATCATAGCATGTGTAACAATGGGAGCATAGCATGAAAATCAGTCAAAGTACATCACACTGCCATCGGGATTTGATACATGATTCCAATCCCAAGATGCCATGCGGCCAAATGCAGCCTTACGTGCGGGACGTGCTCGGCCAGAAGGGATTGCATCTGCCACAGATTCATTCAATCAGCACAGGTGGAGGCCATACAGGCCGACAGCACATATATAGCAGACCCAAACCCCTCCCACAACCACTCCCACTCCAAAATGCTACCGGCAGGACTAGCGATGTTGGGCCTGGGGCACCAGATAGCACTGCAAGTGCTACAACTACAAGAAGACGACGAACAACAACAGGTACAACAACCGGGCGCACAGGGGAGACGGAGGAGAAGGAGGAGGAGGAGGGCAAGGCAGGGTCAGCAAGGCCCACAAGCACTGCCACTACCACCACGCAGGCGGCCCGCAATCCCACGCCTCCGAGCTGATCCGTTCAACCTCACTGCTGAGCAGATCCACACCCTCTACCGTTTGGACCGGGACACCATAATCGCCATTGTGGACATGACACATGCTGACCTCGTGAGCATGATAGATAGCCCAACCGCCATCCCACCCCTACTGAAGGTGGTGTCTGTACTCCACTTCCTGGCCACAGGCACCTACCAGCACACAGTGGGACAGTTGCATGGCATTTCACAGCCACTGTTCTCACGGACACTCTCCCAAGTGCACGATGCCCTCCTGAAGCACGCCGACGACCACATCACACTACCACGCACGTACCAGGAGATTACCAACGCAAAGGTGGGATTCCATGCACTTGGCGGCATCCCGGGTTGCATTGGTGCCATCGACTGCACCCATGTTGAATTGGTTGTCCCACATGCCATGGAGGTCCAGTACCGCAACCGGAAACAATTTCATTCAATCAATGTGCAAATGGTGTGTGACTCCAACAAGATCTTTACGCATTGTTGTGCCAGATTTCCAGGATCTACCCATGATTCTATGGTCCTGAGGAACACAAGAATACCACGCTACATGGAGCGACACGCAGGGCACAGATCCTGGCTACTCGGTGAGTCTCATTCCATGCATGACATCGTGGCCCATTTGATGCGTCAATGACCTTGCAGGAGGGGGGGGGGGGGCTACTTAGCACTATCATTCCACTGACACCCTTTATTCGTCCCATACAGGTGATGCCGGGTATCCACTGAAGAGATGGCTCCTTACACCAATCCGGAACCCACAGAACCAGCATGAGGAGGACTACAACCATGCCCACTCACGTAGCCGTGTGGTCATTGAACAGGCATTCGGCCTACTGAAGGCTCGTTTCCGCAGCCTCAGCAGGTCTGGCGGGGCACTCATGTACAGCCATGAGAGGGTTTCTAAGATGGTCATGGCATGTGTCATGCTGCACAACATGTGCATACGTAGGAATGTGCCCATGCCCCCTGACGCTGTACTGCATGCACCTGAAGATGATGATGATGAGGGTGGGGATGTGGAGGCACCCCAGGGAGTCCATGAGGCACAGGATGCACGTGCAATCCGACAGAGCATCATAGATGCATGCTTCTAGCAACCACGCATGGTGCCTATTACACGGAAAGGGGACCTGTGGCACTGTGTGTGTGTAGTACAGGCACATAGTGGACTGTACGCCTATGAAGGCCTCGTACGCAAATATCAATGTCCACACATGTCATTGGATGATAATGAAGTGCTGTATTGTTAATGTGATTTGATTCATACACCCTATGGACCCGCCACCCAGTGAAGCCCAACACACCCCCTCCACCCTACTTCCTCCCCCCCCAACACCAGTGTCCAGATATGCATGCTGCCCGTGGGTAGACGCTATTGCAAGCCCCCTCTACGGGTATCAGGGGCACCCCTGCCCGTGGAGCGCAGGTTCCTGCCAGATCTGCGTTGGGGGCTGCCCTGGACGGAACTTGCCACGGATGACGTCTCTGCCTGCTCGCGTCCATGCATGTCTCTGAGGGTTTGTGAGAGCTCCGAGAGCACACGGCGCACAGCAGCAAGTTCAGCACAAACGTCTTTGGACGTCGCATGCAGTTCCCCCCTCAGGCTCTCGGTGCTTTTCTCCATTTGTGCTCTCAGGCTCTCGGTGCTTCTCTCCATTTCTCCCCTGAGGCTCTCACTACTTTTCTCTATTTGTGCCCTGAGTGTCTCGGTGGATGTTTCCATGGCTGCCCTTGAACCCCCGCATTCATTTGCATGGTCCTTGAGTAGCGTGGACGCTTCCTGCTGTTGCTCGATCAGCAGGTCGAGGGACTGTTGCCTCTGCTGGGCCATGGACATTTGCGGTGGTGTGACAGGGGGGCTGCTCAACACATGTTGCCTTGGCACAGGACTTGTGGGGGTTGGCCAGTCGTCGTCTTCAGGGTGCCCCTGCGTGGTTTCGTCATGGTGTAGGGGATGGAACATGCAGGGGGATTGGGAAAGGTCATGGATGGTACCTACGTCGCCAGCACTGTTTTCCGTGTCGGAGCATGCTGGCATGACAGCTGTGTCACCTATGGTGCTGCTACCACCAGAGGCAGTGCCATCAGATACGTTCTTTGGGGGGACCTGTGGTGCTGGGGTTGTGGACTTGCTGGCTGCTGGGGTGCCTGTTGCAGTCCCCTCCAGTGTGCTGGCACTTGATTCCTGCTGCTGCCGTGTCTTGATCCTTGCACCTGAGGTGGAGGCTCTTGGGACGTTGGTCCTGGCCCTCTTTGCAGGCGTGCTGGTAGGGGTGTCCTGCAGCTCGTCGTTGGTATCGGACCCTGTGGTGGAGTAAAGAGGGGCGAGCGTTAGTTATGGGTCTGTCGGATTTGGAATGGCAACGTATCAAATGCATTGGGGTGGTACATGAGGCTGATATGGGACTGGGCCTTGGAGGTGGTCTCATTTTCGTGTGGATTGAGGATGCATTCATTTGGCTGCCTGCAGTTAGGGGGTGCATGCTGCACATGTAGGGGTTGTTTATGGCATCTTGATTAATTTGTTTATTCATTCTGACTTTTAGAGGGCGCTGTCAGGGCAAAGTATGTATTGCACTATGGGGTCACATGGTACTGCACATGTTCGTGGTTTGTGGATTTCGCATTGTTTCTCTTGGCAAACCTACCTGATTCTCCGGATGTCGGCACTCCTTTCTCCATCCCTCCGACTCCCTCTATGCTCTCCATTCCTATGGTGGAGGCGCAGATCTCCTCCCAGGGGGTCAACTTGATGGGCGACTCTGATCCCCCCCCGGTAGCTGTGGCGATGTTCCTGTTCGCAGAAAGTATGCTGCGTACGCGGATCCGCAGGTCGTCCCACCGCTTGCGACATTGCTGTGGCGTGCGGGGTGTTGTCCCCACCGCACTTACGCGCTGTGCCACAAGGGCCCATATGGCCTTCTTGTTGGCAAGGGCCGTCCTGGTCATTTGACTGGAGAAGACGACGGCGGCATTTTCCTGCAGGGTCTCGGTCAGCACGGTCAGTTCCTCTCGGGAGAAGTGGACCTGCCGCTTGCGATCACACGCTTTCTTGGCTACCTTTCCCATATTTATTTTTTTAACTGGGGTTGCTAACGGGTTGGGATGTGTGTCAGGGTCGGATTTTTAATGGTTGTGTTGGGATTCGGATTTTATAGTTGTGCGGCGTGCTGTTTCCCGTTCCGGCCACATGCTTTTACTTCCGTTTCCGTATATTTACGGTGCCCGTAATTTGCGGTGCCCGCTCATTACGGTGCCCGCTCATTACGGTGACCGCTAAGATGGGTGGCGGTATTGCACCTGGTGCAGCGTACGGCGGCGGTAAGGGCCGTTTTGGGGTCATTTCCGCCATCGCAGCCTTTCGGATTCCGCCATGGCGTAATGCTCGTGCCCGATGGGTCGTAATTAGCCGCACTTTGCTCCTTCGTGCAATGGCGGAAACGCTATTTACGCTGTTGCGGTCCGGTCAGTCAATTTCCGCAAGGGTCGTAATGAGGGCCACTGTATACTTGTGCCCTGCTGTATCAGCATCCTGATCTGCAACACCTGCTCTCCCGTGGTAAAGAACAGATTTAGGGGTCACAGGTGACCTCTTAACAGTGGCAGTGACAGACAATTCTTTGCAGTTCAGGGACTGCATTTAAGACATGCATCCCTGCTCTCAAAATGACATCATTGTGAGAGCTACCATCCTGGTGGCAGTTGTCAACTCTCAATATAATCAAAACCTGAGTTAAGGTATGGTGGCTCGCATCTCGCACACTTACTGCAGCCACATCAATTTGAAATCAATCTGTGATGGGCCAAAAGATGAGTGTGGATGAACAACCGTGTCAAATGTTATGAGAAAAAAAAGGCAAATGATTATAGATGACAGACAGAAGTGATGAGACGATGTTAGGGAGTTAGAGACTCGGATGAGCCCTGTCTTTATCAAGTATCTGCTGTGGAACATAGATTGGAGTTGATCACTAAGTCTCTCAGCGTCCAGGTAGTCAGAGGTATGATTAAAAACTTCACATTTGTAAAGTTTTGAATAGTTGCAAAGGAAAGTTATGGGGCAGTAGTTGGCTATGTTGTGGTGGCCAGCAGTGGTATTCATTGAAAAGAGTATGGCAGGTGGCCACACCAAATTATGCTGGTAATATACTAGAAGAAGTAACAGGTCAAAAAGATGACATTGGTGGGAGCATGTCAGGTAAAGCCAGCTCCTTCGTCTTTTATTGGACAAAGGGATCAGTAGAAGTACAGAAGCAGTAGACAGCCAGGTGGATAGTTTCCAGCTCACTAATGATGGTTAGATGGAAGTTAAAGAATATGGAGAAATTGAGACTGGAGGGATCGAAAGCGATTTAAGGAGAACGAGGGAGAAAGAAGGGAACAGACAAGGTGCCCCATAACATACACATTTCAGAGCAGAAGTTGCTGGCTACGTCGTCAGCTTAAAGTGAGGACAAGAAAGAGCAGAGTTCATGCTCATGTAAGTAGGAGAGCAGTAGGGGTCGATGCAACAGAGGTGCTCCTTGAGGGTGGTGAGAGGTATAGATGAGCTTGGAGAAGGTGTAGAATGAGGTGTGGAGGCTGGATAAAGAATGACAAGAGGGATGAAGGAAAAGCTGGGCACCATACAGGCGAACATATAGTCCCATGTTCAAGGGTAGATGTGGTTGTGGTTAAGAAGAGGAGGATATGCAGGAGCATGATGGTTGGAGAATAGAAACTGATAAGGAAAATAGGTAGGTGGGGACACACTTGCACATGTAGGGCCAACTGGTTAAAAAGAAGAGCAGCAGGGATTTAGGGATGTGACCCATGGAGCATTTCGCTAGTACCGTAAAAAAAAAGTCAGCACAGGATGTTGTCATCCTCTGCAGAGCATATAAGGTGCATTGTAAATCAGGTGCATTGTGTGACCAGGAATCTTGCGTAGGACTTTTTTGGAACTATTAGCCCAGAGAAGGAGTTACCCAGTGGAGTAGCATTTTACCTATATCTAACGTGCAATACCACGGGTATCCAAATGGGTACCCTTAGTTTGGTCTGATCCAAGTCCCCTTACCGCTACTGCTTCATAGTTATGGTGCTGCTCTCCTATTCTATAAAAATCTTAACTGTAAAAATAAAAATCACAAAAATATAGAACTTCAAAACCCAATGAATAAAAATCCATATTCCAAGTGATGTAGGGAATTCATAGTCGGTTGGAGGAGTAGGGAGGGATTCCGCATCTGGGAGAAAGCAGCCGGAACAGGATGAGGTGATTTATATTGTGCAAGGTTTAGGGACTTGTGCGTACCAATGGATAGTTAGGTAATGGTGCACAAGTTCAGGGGTTGTGGCAGACAAGAAGTTCTGGTTGCAGGTACAGTTGTTTTTTATTAGTTTGGTATGACACTTCAACATTCTAATAATAATCTATTTCTGCTTTTCATTTTTTTGGTCTTTTTTGCACTCTTAAATTTGTAATATGCAATTTCAGTTAAAATTTGCTTTTTAGAGAACAAAGGAGAAATCCTTTTATCTTTTGAATCAAAGGCACACAGTGCCATTCAGTGGTTGTGTGAGTTGGATTTGGAAGAGACACAGCATTATTTTACTAAGGTGCTGCAAAGGCCTGTGAAATGTTAACATCTACCTTTGTATTGTTTTATTTATATTTTTATTTATTTCAATATCAGAGATGCCAATTTCGATCAGAAATGACTTTCAATAACACATTTACAGGTGATTGTAGGCATTTTCCAGAAAGGTTCTTAGGCAATAGCACAATGATAAGGAAAAACATGTGTGTCCGTTTTTGGGGGTGTGTACAAAGTGTGACAGACGAGGGACAAAATAAACAACAACATAAAAGAAACAGGTGACGTGCAAAGGTAAAAAAAAATATTTGGAGGGGGCAAGTGCATCAAACTAAAGAGTAGTAATATCAGAAGGTACAACATGACCTTAATACATTTTCATGTGATGCTGGATAGATTAATGGTGTCCCTCAGGGATGATTAGGGATAGGGCAGAAGGAACACCTGCTTGGCAAGTAAGCAATGTTCAAGCTGAGGTTTGTAGAGATTGACAGTTGAGCTGGCTTTACATGTAATGCCAGTGGGTTGCAATGGAGCATGGTGAGTTGTCAGGAAGAGTAGAAGTGAGGTAGGGGACAGGGTGAGTGAAGAGGAAACAAGATGGTGAATAGAAAGAAATACATTCAGACAGGTACAGAGGAGCAATTGCATGCATAGCGTTGAAAATTAGAAAGAACTTGAAAAGCTTGTGCATGGAGTGCCAACCAGCATGGTGTCAGGAGGTGGAAGTGGGGAAGGATCTTGGTAGGTTGCAAAGAGTGCAGGTTGTGAAGCTGAAGACTTTGGACCTCTTTAAGAGTTTGGTGGTAAATTAGTGCTAAATCCAACAAAATGCATGCTAAATTGATTACCAGTACCGCCATCCAGTCATGTGAGTTTACCACAGGATAAAGAGTGGTGGAAGGGTGGTGTAAATGCCCATTATTGGAGTCTATAGAACTCCATGAGGATTTTGGCAGAATTCCTATGAGCAGTAAGTAATTCTGACGTAGTAATTCTGTGGATGTTTGGCCTTTGTGGTGAAACACAGCATTCAGCGGTAAGGTAAAAACTGTGGGTATTCTGCTACTACCAGAAAAAGTGGCATTAACAGAATTACCACCCCTTTTTTGCCACAATGTTGATCTCTAAATGTTGCCCTTTGTCTAGAGGGAGGAAGAAGTAGAGAAGTATGCACAAGCAGTAGTTACATTTACTGAGACCAAGGATGCAGATTTGAGTGCTCGTAGAGTGGTGAGTAAGACATTGACACATTTTCTGAATGGTGAGAAGGTTTATACAAGCAGCAGAGTTGGTGGTAGTGATACATTGTTGCATTTGGGGTTCTTTAAAGAGAACCCAAGATTGCTTGCATAGGGCAAGGGGGAAATAAGGTCATGTGGGGAAGAGGTAGGAGAAGGGAAGCTAGGGATGGCATTGGAAGCCAGCAGAAAGGCGACTTCCATTTTTTGAGTTCAGCATGAGGCAACAAAAAGCCATCCAGTGACGGATTGCAGCGATGCAGCAGGTAATCCGTACTGAGATGACTGAAGAGAATGAATCAAAAGAGAAACAGACCTGAGATGGAATAGCGCATAGGACAAATTGCAAAATCATGTGACATGCATGTTTAGTAAAACTCTCCGTTTATTATGGATGCAAAATGACAAAACGACCTACGCTTCTGCTTTCCATCTACGGCAATCATGGAAAGTTAAAACGCGGAGTGCTTGTAAAGGAATTGATGTTCTCAGTAGAAGAGCGCAATGGGAAAGAAAAGAATGAACTAATACCAGTTAGTTTCCTTTTTAACTTAATTTCCGATGGTCCTTTAAATGTGAGTGGTTATTAGGCACTTTGACCAATTTAATCATTTTTTTATTGCATGAAATAACTTTAATTGTCAGCTCCTAATACTACCGTTTTAACCATGAATGAACATTATTTCACCTTGCTCCCTTTAGTCCGAGGACTGACAATTTAACTGAGAACTGACCTTCAACATTACATTATTATGCTCCTGTGGCTTGCCAATTCCTCAGCATGGTTTATTTTGTATTATTTTAGATTAGCTTCTAAGTGATTGCGAGAGACGCTACAAAGAATCACAGAAAGAGAGTGTCTGTGTTTGCGTGTGTTTGTATGTGTGTTTGTATACATTTCCTTGTCTGTTAGATGATTTCATATATATATACACATATATATATATTTTCAAAAAAAGAAAAAATGCCCTAAAACAGGGCAAGATTCGATGGATTGCACTCCCAAGAGCAGCTGAGAAACGAATTCCAGTCTCAGCAAGGAAAAGGCATGACAGCAAGTCCAGGCAGCACAAATGTTTCTTTATTGATAAAAAGGGAAAGCCTGGATACAAAACGACGCGTTTCGCGGTACACTGACCGCTTGTTCACGTAGGTAGGGTGTTTCATGGAAGAAGGACTTCTTATATATGCTTTAAAAACCTCTATGACAGAAGTGCATAGAATGTCCCCATTCACGAGGTGGTACAAATTGATGAACACATGGCAGCCATCTTAGAACATTTAAAGCACTGCAACATGCAGTGTATTAAATAAAAGAAAATAAAATAAAAACACATCGTTGGTGTCAATACATCAACCAAATATTATATGATGACGAATATAGCAACAATTGCACAGATGTGCTGGCTGCAAGGACTGTGGAGGAAAATGGCAAAAAGAAAAATGGCAAAAAGAAAACCTCAGGTACATAACGAGTGTCAAAGGAAAAAATATATATAAAAAAGGATATATAAATATATATAAATACACATCGTTCAAAATAAATGTGTGTTTTCCAATGATATGTCTGTCAACAAAGGCTGGTACCCAAGATAAAAATAAAGTAAAAAAATAATGCCATTCTAGGGCAACCGCCAAATATGACGAGCCCTGCCTTGTAGGTCTGTCCACGTTATAACGTCTGAAACAGCCATTACCTCAACGGTGTCCAAGCAGCCCCACAACATGATGTGTTTACTAGACAAAATGTAGCCATTCTAAGTGTCCAACGTTAGTCTCGAATAAACAAAGATATATAATCATGTAGGTCTAAGTTTACGCATACATATGCGAGTTGTAATACAAATCGAACATAATAATGCAGTCTTGAGACAATATAAAGTGCTTAGTGCTTTAGCAGCAATGTAAAGTGCTAAGTGCTTTAGCAGCAAATTTAAAGTGCTTAGTGCAATAGCAGCAGTTGTTAAAATGCATAATATTTAGCAGCAAAATAGGGAAAAAGTTTAAAGAAGAGAAATGTCCAGACAACAGCAATGATAAAATGCACATGCTCTACGTTAATGGATGCACAAATATGTTCCTAAATGTGTGGTGCATATACTAAGTCACATAATACGATTTAACAATCAAATAGATAAAAGAATGAAAGTCAATAAATATATATATCTCACAAATAGATAAAATAACAATGCGACTGGAACAACAGAAAAACGTGCATCCATGGACGGCTGTAAAGTAGACAACAAATTTATCCCCAATAAAGTGCAAGTGCAAAAAACTTTACTTAAAATTACCTACCATGAATGGTAAACTATTCCCTATAAAAAAAATCCTCAAGACCCTTTCCGCTCGATGAGCCCAGCAAGGAAAATAACATCACTGGGAAATTATTACCTTAAAAAGACTACATACCAAGCTACAAATAATCAATCGACAATGAGACAATGCGAGACAAAAAACCAAGATATGGGGACAGAGTAAAAAAGCAATTGAGAAGCCTAAAACCAAGCTATACACAAATATTGATCAAAGTGATAAATATCAATGGAAAATACCCTCCTAAAAATCATGTTAAAAACAATCATATGCAAGATATGCTTCACAATCATTTGGAGAAAGAACCTGTAAGATGCATCAATAAAAAAAAGAAGAAGAAAGAAGAGTTAATGTACATTAATACATAAGAGTGTGGACCGGAATGGAAAAGTATTCAAATATTAAACACACAAGGGGTCACTCTTGAACATTGCAGGTACCTAGAATTGCATAAAGGTGCAAGAAAATTCAAAAAGTATACTTAATTGGTACCTAAAAACGTATATAACTCTTCATCAAGATTGTGGCCCCTGGGTTTTTTTGTTTCAAGGTCGAGAATGGACCTAGTTTCCAGTTGTCTCAACATTAACTCCCGGTTACCACCTCTGGGTGATTTAGGCACTGTCCGAATACCAAAGAAGGAAAAGCCCTCCAATTTACCTTCATGTTGAGACTGAAAATGCAGAGCCATCGGATAGTTGGGATCAACATTTCTTATGGCTCTTATGTGTTGCAGCATTCTCAGCTTCAATTTACCCTTTGTACTGCCCACATACCACATATTGCAAGGGCAATTCAAAACATAGACCACAAATTCTGTATCGCCAGTGATTCTGGATGCGATTTGAACATTGTTACCCAGGATAGGATGTATATAACACGTCTTGTTGACTGCATAAGTGCAGGCTTTACATTTGGAACACTTATGAAAGCCTCGTGGTTTGGTGTTTAACCAACCATCGGTCAATGCGTTGTCGATAGGCCTCATAAAGCTGGGAACTAAGGTATCCCTAAATGAGGTAGATCTGCGAAAAGTAATATTAATGCGATCTCCCAAAATAGTATTTAAATGCTCATCTGATTTAAGGATATGCCAATGACGTTGCATGACTTGTCGAATCTTGTGGGCACCCTCACCATAAGTCAAGATAAGACGTGTCTCACTGGTGTCTGTGGTTCTATGTTCAGGGATGTCAGCTGACAAAAGTAGAGAGCGATCAATCGCTCTAGCTTTATGGAAGGCTCTCTCCAACACTTTTTTGGGGTAACCCTGTTGCTTAAATTTGTTGGCCATGAGGGTACATTCGCAATCAAATGTTTCGATCTTGGAACAGTTTCTGCGTATGCGAATGAACTCCCCATAGGGGATACTCCATTTTAAAGCTGTAGGGTGATTACTCTTGGTGTGAAGAGGGATATTAGAACTAGTAGGTTTTCTAAACAGACAAGTGGTCAATTCACCTTGAGCCACAGTAACAAGAATATCCAAGTATGTGATAGCAGTCTTGCTGTGGCTCTCCGTGAACTGCAGATTAAGATCATTGATGTTGAGTGCTGCGACAAAATCCAACCATTCTGCACTAGTTCCTTCTCAAATGATAAACAAATCATCTATGTATCTAAGCCATAGGGCAATCTTGGATGTGTGGTGACAGTTTCTAGGATCCCATACAACAAATTTCTCCCACCAGCCCATCAACAAATTAGCATAGGAGGGGGCAAATGTAGAACCCATAGCAGTACCTTGTAATTGCCTGAAGAACTGCTTTTTGAAAAGAAAACAATTATTAGTTAAACAAAGCGAAATCATTTCCAATATCATTTGAGAATGTTGGAGGTAATTCAAAGATCTGGTATGCAAGAAATGTTTACATGTTTTAAGACCATCTGAATGTCTAATTGACGTGTCGAGAGAGACTACATCAAGTATTGTTAATAGAAAAGTAGATTCCCATACTGTACCTTCTATACGACTGAGAAAATCTTTGGTGTCACGAAGATAAGAAGGCAAGGTAGTAACAAAGGACATCAAAGACTCATCAATGAATCTCAAAGTGTTTTCTAGCAAGGCACCACATAGGGTGACTATTGGTCTGCCAGGAGGCCTTATAAGGCTCTTGTGTACTTTAGGCAGAAAGTAAATAGTCGGAATAACTGGGAACTTCGGATGTAGATAAGAACAAATGTCCTCATCCAACAGGTCTTTCTCTTCCCATGACTGTAAGAGATGCTCTAATTTGTCACTCATGGTTCCAGATGGATCCTTTAGTAATTTAGCATAACAGTCCTTGTTCAGTAGTTGTCTATTGGCCTCTTTGATATAATCATCACGATTCATGAGGAAGATATTCATGCCCTTATCTGATGGTTTGATAATGCAGTCCGTCATGGCACTCAAACGTTCAATAGTGCATTGTTGTGATGAAGTAAGATTAGTTTTATGAGGCACCCGTTTCTTCCTGATTTTTTTTATATCCTGAACCACCAAATCCTGAAAGGCCTCAACATGTCCCCCTGGATTAAATACCGGGTTGAAGCGTGATTTAGCTTTGAGTTGTGTCTTGCCAGGCCAAGCTGTGTCAACATACACGGAGGCAGATTCTTGGTCCCAAACATCCATGTCACGATCCCCATCAGTTTCTAGATCTTCCAAATCTCATAAAGTAAATGCATCATGAATAGAAACATCAGTGCCCCCCTGGAGATTAGATTTTGATTTAAGTTTAGGTGGATACATGGTAAAGAATTTTTTCAATCTGACTTTACGCATGTATTTGTCGAAGTCAATCCGAGTTTCAGCATAGTCATATCTGGTCGTAGGGCAAAAGTTGAGGCCCATTTGCAATACATTGGTTTCATCAGCGGTAAGATGGTGGGTGGACAAGTTAATAATAGACATATCCGATTGATCCATTATCATGTTGATTACTTCTTTACTCCAGAGCGTGTTAGTCCCCCTGTTTTGTCTGCGCTCGATGTTGATGCTGCGCCTTCCCCACCTTGTTTTTTTCGGCCTCTTAGACCAGAGGCTTTTCCTCTTCCTCGGCCTCTGGTTTTCTTGCCGCTGTTTAACCTTCCATCCATACCCAACAGTCTCATCTCCTCTAAAAAATTAAGCTTTCTAGAGGGCTGTTCACCTTCACTTTCAGTATTTTCAACATCAGAGGAGGATATATCAGTAGGAATATCTTCAGTGGTATTAGCTGTTTGTTTAGGGAGCTTCTGACGTAAAGTATCAAACCGTTTTGCAAAGGTCAGTACTCTTCCTTGTTCATAGTCTTGTTTACCCCTGATGAATTTCCTTTGTTTACGTAGTTTTATGTCCTCCTCGTATGCTTTGTATCCATTTTCAATGCTAATACGAAGGGTCTTACCCTCCTCACTTGGATCGAGCTTTTCCAGTTTCTCATCAACGTCCTGGATCTTAGCCAATAACTTGTGACGATCCGTACGGGCATATTTGATCAAAATGTTCAAAAATGTGACTGAGCAGGTATTACTGGATTCGCCCCATTCCTGTAGCATAGCAGGATCCTGTTCCTCAAAAGGCGGTGTGGTAAGGATACGCAGGCCTCTCGGAATGCGACCAACATCATTATAGTTCTGTAGGGAGTGTTCCTCCCACCACTTGCTGATCTCGCGACGTCTACATTTTTCTAGTTCTTTAAGCAATCTAATTTCATTACTAGATGGTAAATCCAGGGTAGGCACTGGTAATGTAGGTTTATTGGCAGGTTGCTTCTCACAAAAAAGTGAAGCTGCTTGCGTTTTTCTCAGGTTTTCCCTTTCTTGTTGTGATGCCATGATTAGTATGCACTGAGCCGCCTGGATGCGTGAAAAGCCCCTTCAACTTTAAACTGTGTTAGCTCTTTTAGCACAAATGCAAATGCAGTACACGTGCTAATATATCCGTGCGGATAGTTCAATGGGCGCTAGGCACAAGTAGAAACGAGCAGAGACAAAACATCCACGTAGTCCTACCTGAGCAGCCGGCACTTTACCGCGTCCTCCGATGCAGCGAAATACAAGTCTGAGACACAGGCAGGATGTAGTGGTGCTCCGTAACTCTGCAGCCTCGCCACACGAAGTCGAAATGGACAGTCCGGAGCGCAACAAATAAGCCCTTCACAGGATTCGAGAGGGAAACAGTTTGTGCGCTTCAAATATAATGGATGGGTGCAAAGTCCAGCGTCGTGAATCCCACGGCGCGGTAATATTTTCAAAAAAAGAAAAAATGCCCTAAAACAGGGCAAGATTCGATGGATTGCACTCCCAAGAGCAGCTGAGAAACGAAATCCAGTCTCAGCAAGGAAAAGGCATGACAGCAAGTCCAGGCAGCACAAATGTTTCTTTATTGATAAAAAGGTGCAGCAAAAAGGGAAAGCCTGGATACAAAACGACGCGTTTCGCGGTACACTGACCGCTTGTTCACGTAGGTAGGGTGTTTCATGGAAGAAGGACTTCTTATATATGCTTTAAAAACCTCTATGATACAAGTGCATAGAATGTCCCCATTCACAAGGTGGTACAAATTGATGAACACATGGCAGCCATCTTAGAACATTTAAAGCACTGCAACATGCAGTGTATTAAATATAATATAATAAAATAAAATAAAAACACATCGTTGGTGTCAATACATCAACCAAATATTATATGATGATGAATATAGCAACAATTGCACAGATGTGCTGGCTGCGAGGACTGTGGAGGAAAATGGCAAAAAGAAAAATGGCAAAAAGAAATCCTCAGGTACATAACGAGTGTCTAAGGAAAAAATATATATAAAAAAGGATATATAAATATATATAAATACACATCATTCAAAATAATTGTGTGTTTTCCAATGATATGTCTGTCAACAAAGGCTGGTACCCAAGATAAAAATAAAGTAAAAAAATAATGCCATTCTAGGGCAACCGCCAAATATGACGAGCCCTGCCTTGTAGGTCTGTCCACGTTATAACGTCTGAAACAGCCATTACCTCAACAGTGTCCAAGCAGCCCCACAACATGATGTGTTTACTAGACAAAATGTAGCCATTCTAAGTGTCCAAGGTTAGTCTCGAATAAACAAAGATATATAGTCATGTAGGTCTAAGTTTACGCATACATATGCGAGGTGTAATACAAATCGAACATAATAATGCAGTCTTGAGACAATATAAAGTGCTTAGTGCTTTAGCAGCAATGTAAAGTGCTAAGTGCTTTAGCAGCAAATTTAAAGTGCTTAGTGCAATAGCAGCATTTGTTAAAATGCATAATATTTAGCAGCAAAATAGGGAAAAAGTTAAAGGGGAGAAATGTCCAGACAACAGCAATGATAAAATGCACAGTGCTCTACATCCATGGGTGCACAAATATGTTTCTAAATGTGTGGTGCATATACTAAGTCACATAATACGATTTAACAATCAAATAGATAAAAGAATGAAAGTCAATAAATATATATATCTCACAAATAGATAAAATAACAATGCGACTGGAACAACAGAAAAACTTGCATCCATGGACGGCTTTCATGCTTGCGCAAGGCATGGTTAAGGTTAAGATGTGGTCTCTATGGAGTTTCAGAAAATAACTTTTCTGAATAACTTTCTAACTCTTACATGAAAAACATCTGAAAATAATTCACAGCAATATTTCGAGGAAGTCACCTGTGCATGCAAAATTTTATATTAACGGCTTCAAAGTTTAAACAATGTTTACTTTATATACAATGTTATCTGTGTATGTACACCATGGGCCTTATTACAACTTTGGAGGTAAGGGAAAAACGATGCCGGTAAATACGACCCACCAACCCGCTATTAGTGGCACCGTAAATAAAGGTGCCGCTAATAGTGCCATGTGTGCGGGCACGCAGCCGAACATGCCAGCAATAGCGGCATGTCGTAAACAGCAGCCGAACACAAGTAATGCGCACATGCTAATAACGGCCTACACAAGACAGAAAAGTACCTTACCGGCATGGAGCAAATACTGGCATCGCAGAACCACCCGTAAACGGCCATGTGCAGTGTTCCCAGCTGTCACAGGTGCACGGAATCAGCACAGGTGGAGGCAATATAGACTGGGCCAGCACAAAAGGAGCACACCCCACCCCTTCCCACACCCAGTCACACACAGAAATGATTCCAATACTACGAGCAATGCTGGGGCTGGAGGACATCATTGCAGTGGAACTGCAGCAACAACAACAACAACAACAACAACAGGCAGCACAGAGGAGATGCAGGAGGAGAAGGAGGGTGAGGCTGGCCCGACATGCCCCACCTGTGCAGCCATTTGTACCACGCAGGAAGCCCCCAATCCCTCGCAACAGAGCCAGTCCATTCAACCTAACCCCTGAGCAGGTCCACACCCTGTACCGCCCGGACCGGGACACCATCACCACCGTTGTGCACATGATACATGACGACATTGTCAGCCGCATTGAAACACGCACCGCCATCCCACCTCTACTGAAGGTAGTGTCTGTGCTCCACTTCCTGGCCACAGGCACCTAGCAGCACACAGTGGGGACATGCATGGCATATCACAGCCATTTTTCTCATGTTTGCTGAACCAAGTACTCAATGCCTTCCTGAAGCACATAGGCGACCACAGTTTCCTACCACGGACAGCCAAAGAGATCTCCAACACCAAAGTTGGTTTCCATTCACTGGCCAGCATCCCTGGTTGCATTGGCGCCATCGACTGCACCCATGTTGAATTGGTGGTGCCACATGCCATGGAGGCAGTGTACCGCAACCGTAAGTTATACTACTACATCAACGTGCAAATGGTATGTGACTCAAACAAGATCATCACACATTGTTGTGCCCGATTTCCAGGAACAACCCATGATTCAATGGTCATGCGGAACTCCACGAGCCCACGCTACATGGAGCGACATGCAGGGCACAGATCCTTGCTTCTCGGTGAGTTGCATGTCAGGCTCATGGCATTGTGATGTGGATAGGTGATTGGGGGGTGAGATGCACACTTCACCTGGCTGAGATGCGGGGGGGAGAGATGCATACTTCACCTGACTCAGAGTACCTGAGAGGATGGACCATGCACATACCCCAATGTAGGCCAGACTTCACCTGACACCTGACCCCAAAATGCAAGATGTAAGCTGCCCTACCATGAAAATGATGCAGTGTTACAACCATTCCATAGCCATCAAGATGTACACTGCACATAATCAGACCGTAGCTCCCGCAACACAATGCAGCGACAAGCAATTAGTATGGCGAATGCACAGCACCAAATACCATCATCAAGAAGGACAGTTCTCCATTACTGCGTACAAAGGGGTCACATGAGGGCAAAATACAGGAACACACCCCTACACCAACACAGAGGTCCACCAGAGCAGCATGTCCACATCTGTTGTGCAGCGTGAGATCATCATGAGTCTGCCATCAACGGTGACAGGATGAAAGCATACAATTGACTACACAGCACCCAGATCATGGGAACAACCGGCATGGACTACCACAGTGCATGGGCACTTACAAGGAATAGGACACCCCTGCACCCACTAGACGATGCCACGCACACCTGTCATTCTGATGAATACACACATTGCAGTTATGTCATGAGGCTCTATTCATGCATGGATATGTGGGTGCCAACAGGAAATAAATGCATGCTTTGCTGTCATTGATACAAGTTCCATATGATGTGATCACTTACACATAACCATTCTTGCACACATGCAGGTGATGCAGGCTATCCCTTGAAGAGGTGGCTCCTTACCCCAGTCTGGAACCCGCAGAACAGGCACGAAGAGGACTAAAATCGTGCGCATACACGTACCCATGTGGTGATTGAGCAGACATTTGGCCTTTTGAAGGCACGGTTTCGCTGCCTCAGCAGGTCTGGTGGGGCACTCCTGTACGGGCATGAGAAGGTGGGCAAGATCGTCATGGCATGTGTCAATGCAAACAATATGTGCATCAGACGGAATGTGCCTCTGCCCCCTGACACTGAACTGCAACCACCTGATGATGAGGATGAGGAGGGTGGGGGTGGGGCTGCACTTCAGGGAGGCAGTGATGCACAGGAGGGATGTGCCATGCATCAGACTTTGATAAACCAATGTTTCTAGCACACATGGATGGTGAGTGTGACATGGAGGTGGTACTCAGGGCACTGGGTGTGTCATGGACATGGACACTCTAGACTGTTCACCAATAAAGCACACGTACACAATAAACAATGTCCGCTCATTTGAATTCTGATTTCACAACAGGTGTATTGAAGAAATGTAACATATTTAGTGCAGAAGCCCTCCACCCCACACACCCTCTCGCCCCTCTCCCTCCCCCCTCAACTTCCCCACACACCCTCTCTCCCCACCCCCTCTCCCCTCAACTTACCCACACACCCTGTCCCCCAGCCCACCCTCAACTTCACCACACACCCTCTCCCTCATCCCCCTCCCCCCTCAATTTCCCCACACATGGTGTGCACTTGCATGCACCATTGTTCTTCAGGAGTTCGGATTGCCAGGCTGCACCTACACCCCTTTTCCACTGGCAGCATCGGGTGGACTTGCGCACATTCCGGACAGACCTACGCACGGGGCTGGTGTGTCTGGAGCTACTATTTAAGGAGGTCTCTGGTTGTTGAACCACCTGTGTGGGACGCAGGGTCTCCAGTGCTGACACCATTTGGGTGAGGACCTGCCTCACAGCCGACATTTCACTACATATGTCTTTGCCAGTGGACTCAATGGCAGATTTGAAGGATGGTGTGCATTCCCTGATTTCCTCCCTTGCCTGTCCACATTCGGTGATGTGCTGGGTCAGCAGCCCTGTCAGCTCCTCCTGGCGCTGTTGCATTGCCCTGATGCCTTCCTGCTTGTCCCGGACACTGGCGGATGTTGTTGGTGCATGTGGAATGGTTGGGGCCTCATGCATGCTCCCCATGGGGCTGAAGCTCCCTGGCCAGGACTCCACCGCGGACAGCTCATGGCTGCTGGCATACTGATTGCTGGGTGGGGAGTGTTGGGGTGACTGCTGGGGGCCTGTACCAGTAGGTGTTCTGGATACTGCTTGCAGTGGATAACGTGCCTTCAGCCACTGGCTCCTGTGTGGATGTGGCTGGTGGGGGTGCTGTGGTGGTGTCAGTGGTGCAAATGTGTGCTGTCGGATCCTGCGTTGTGTTGGGCTTGCGCAGTAGTCCAGGTTGCCCTCTTCCCCTGGATGTTGAGGGACGGTTTGCTGGCGCCATTCCCCTGGACCTCTTGGCTGGTGTTGCAGCATCCTCCCTGGGGTCCTGATCAGTCCATTAGTGATGGGTCTACATGCATCAGGCATGCATTGGGGTAGCTGCATTTCTCTGGAATGGCATGTGATTGGCATTGGGGTAGTGACATACGGGTTGCTTACCTTTTGGGCTGGTTATGCATGGATGCGTCTGGGATGATACATATATGGGGTGCATCATTCACGTGGACAAGATGGTGCTGTGCACTGCCTGTAGGCAGTCTTGCAAAAATGTGTCTGGTGGACCCTGCTTTCCATCATTGCACTGTCAGTTCAGGGGGACATCATCGTGTTGTTCTTTACAGTGTTTCATTTTGGACACCTACCTGCATCAGCTGATGACGAGGCTCCACGCTCCATATGCCCAACTCCTCGATTGCCTCCATCCCAATGGTGCTTGCACAGATATCCTCCCAGGGTTGCATCTTTATGGGGGAGGCCGCACCACCACCTGTAGCCATCCCCAGGTTACGGTTCGCAGAGATGATGTTGCGGACGTGTAAGCGCAGGTCGTCCCAGCGCTTCCGGACAGTTTTAGCTGTGCGCGGGGTGGTGCCAACGGCACTCACTTTCTGCGCCACCTCCGCCCATATCTCTTTTTTCACTTGCACTGCAGGTCGCTGCATGTTATTGGAGAAGACGACATCTGCATTTTCTGCCAGTGTCTCTGCCAGCATGTTGAGCTCCTCTTGTGAGAAGCGCTACTTGCGCAAGCGCTCAACACTTTTTTTTAGTGCCTTGGGCATTGTGAAATGCTGCAGGTATATGTTGGGACAGGTATGGTGGTGATATGGGTCCTGGTTACAGAGGATGGCAATGGATTGTGTTTTTAAAGATGGCCACCATGCTCTTTCCCATTCCTGTGCGATGATGCTACTTCCTGCTAATGCTGCTGGCATGGATTGCGGTGGAGCAATCTGCGCTTCGCGCAATGCCGGTAAGGGTGATTTTTCGCCTTTTAGCGGCAGAGCGGTAAGGTCATTACCGGCATGGTGCAAAGCTCGTGCCCGCGTACTCATAATCGCCCTCTAATAGCTGCCTAGGAGCAACACGGACACAGTATTTGCTCCATGCCGGTAAGGGCCGTCACTTACCTCCAAACTTGTAATGAGGCCCCATGTCTCTGTAACCTCTGCAACCTCAAGAAATGTGGCCAGATGACTTTGAGCCCGGCGCGCTGTATAAATAAATAAATACAAAATATAAATACTTTGATTGTGTTTTGAACAGTTTTTAAAATAGGATTTTCCTATAGGAAAAAATAAATGCTTTTAGCCCAAATATCTTAAAATTGGCAGTTTCGATTTTTCACATTTGTTGGCATGCACCTAGATTATATCAGTGATTGGTGTATTGAAAAAAATAAACATTGAACATTGACTTGGCCAAATTTGAGTTATTAACATTTTAAATGTGCCTATGTATCGTGCATGCCCAGAATTAACTTGCCTTTTTCATATGAACTGTGGCAAGAACATATGCATTTCACAGTTCATACATTACAACATTGCATCTTCTATAAACATATGAAGGTCAGGACTAACTTTCATGTCAGTTTTCAGATGTAATCATGTAATTTATGTACTGAAAAAGTCATAGGCCTCTTTTCTACAGTTTGTGCATAGTTGTTAAAGAACAAACTAAATCTTTCATATGAACTGTGCTAAGAACATATGGGTTTCACAGTTCATACATTACACCATTGCATCTTTTAAAAATGTACATAAAAGTCAGGGCTGACACTGATATCATTATTCAGATGCAATTAATGTGCAAGAACTGTACTAACAATTGTAGGAGTTACAGTTTTTACATTATGCAATTGTAATCTCCTGTAAAATCACATAAAAGTGAGGACATACCTTGATGTCACTTTCCAGGAGATTTAAATTGAGTAATGTTTGAACTGTAAAACTAATACGCCTCTTTGACCAGCTCATGCACATTAATTGTAGTATGAACTGTGAAAATCATATATGAAAACACACATCAAAGATAGATTTAACTTTAATGTGAGCTTCCATATGTGTAGGAGGCATACAATTTATGAGCAGAATAAAGTAATGTTTGTATATTAAAGCTTAAGTGCGATTGTGAGGTAAATATTTCATATATCTACACAAATTACACACTCTTACTATGCACGCCCCTACCACATATGCTCCTACCACACATGCTATGTGTGATGCACTGCCCTTCATCCAATTTACCAGCATGGAGGCTGCATTGCCACTGGCAGTGGCCAGCAGGGGGACTGTAGAGGACCAGGTCAGTGGGTCCTGGTAGTGGAGAAAAGCAGTCCATGGCACAGAGGTTCTTGAAGGTGTGGTAGTCCCCCATGGGAGTGGTGGCAGTCTCCAGGAACTCAGGGACCATGGTACAGGTAATCAAGGTCGGTGTAGCCATTTTGTCAGCACCGTACATGCGCGAAAGGCTGGCCTTGCACATGCACAGAAAGAATAGCATTCCCTGTAGCCTTGGCAACTGGCATGGGGATGCTCCTGCCTCGTTTCAGTGCTTGCTGGCAGTTAACCCCTTAACTGATGAGCTTAAATCAAGTCTATACTCATCCTTAGCACTTAATGGGTTAAACACTGTCTCGAAAGCTTGGAGTGTTGTATCACTCCTAGGGATACGATTGTTTTCGCTAGCTTGTTCCTGTGCTCATACTGTCTACTGTTCTTTCCTTGTACATCATTTGCCTTACCAGTCATGAACTGCCTGCTCCTGTCTCCTGCTTTTTCCCTTGTCCATCTTGTGCTTTAACAGTCAAGATCTGCTGTTTCTGGTTTTTCCCTAGTCCGACTTGTGCCTCACCAGCACTGATCTGTCTGCCTCCTGCCTCCTCTTGTTTCCCTTGTGCATCTTGTGCTACGCCAGTCCTGACCTGCCTGCCTCGCGCCTCCTGTTTTTTCACTTGCTTATCTTGTGCCTTGACAATCTTAACAAGCCTGCCTCCTGGAGTTTCCCTTGTCTATCTTGGGTCTCACCAGCATAGAGCTGTATGCTGGTTCCCTGCCTGTCCCTGCTCAGCTGTGTCTTGCTCATGCCTGTCTGCCCTTGTCTGTCTGCTTCCTACTTGCCTGCCTCATGTAAACCAGATTATTAAGTACCTATCTATATTCTTGGATACCAGCATTGTCATCTCAGATCTTCGTGACAACTTGATGCTTCCCTGTCAGTGTTTGCACTTTCTCTACACCACGTAAATCAGGGAAGTCACAGGCATTGTGTGTGGAGATGACTCCCCAGTGCTTTTTACCTTTTACTGTGAGGACGTTGAGGCATTGACTTCTTTAATTCACCCTTTTCAATGTGCACCATCCAGCGCAGAGGGTTTTCATGTGACATCAACCTGAAATCGACTCATCCGTTTTCAGATTTGGAACAAAGGTGAAATGTGGGATTTTACACTACACCACGATACCCTATGAATCAGGTTACTATGACATACGCTCCTATGACACACTCTCCTGCCACACATGCTCCTATGATGTGCTCCTACAAACAACACACCCTCTTATCACACACCTAAAACAAGCACTCCTGCGACATACATTCCTATCACACACACTCTTACGAGACATTCTTCAGCAACAAGTGCACCTATGATATTGGCACATATGACAAACGCTCCTACGACAAGTGCTCCTGTGACATGCGTTCCTCCAAAATGCTCTCTTATAACACACCCCATAACTACACACTCCTACAACATGTACTACTATGACACATGGTCCTACAACACACTGTTACAACACACACTCTCACTACGCATGCTCCTACTACACACGTTCCTACTACTAGCGCTTCGTCAATAGGAGCTCATATGAAACACACACATGCACCTATGACACACTCTCACATGACATGCTCCTTCAACACGTGCTCTTACTACATGTGCCCCAATGACAGACACTCCAATGACACCCTCCTACAACACACACAACCACGACACATCGTCCTACAATATGCAGCCCTATGACATTCGCTCCTACGACACACTCACCTATGACATATGGTACAAAGAGACCTGCTCCTATGACTAGTAAACCTACAACATGTACACCTATAACATGCACTCCTCTGACACGTAATCCTATTACACAAACTCCTACGGCACACACACCTATAACACACTCTCACAAGACATGCTCAACTGACACATTCTCCTATAACATGTGCTCCTACAACACGCTGTCCTCAGATCCCCTCCTATGACAGGCGCTCCTACGACACGTGGTCCTACAAAACATGCTCTTATGACACACGCTTCTAGGACACATGCTCTTATGAGACATGATCCATCTTCAAGTGGCATTCTCACCTTCCTCACCTTTCCCCAGGAGCCCAATGTCTACAGAGCTCTGGTCCTCTCTAAGCTG